>NW_027271403.1:0-352500 GCF_040938485.1 Diadema antillarum | reverse complement strand
CAAAACATATCTCTGTAGGAAATGTTTAATGAAAGGTCTGGAAAGCTAGCAAAAACTGTGTACTTAAACTCAACCATTTACTTCAATACTGCATTTGAATTATAGGAATTGTATAAACAATTGTATTATTTTAGAATTACATAATTGAACATCTATTCATATTTTTTTGATCATTTGCTTTTTACTATTTTATATTTTGTACGCAGTTGATTCCAGTGAGACTTTGCTACCTACTTCCATATTTGAATGAGGGTCCCTTAAAAGAAGTGTAATCATGATGAACGGAGATGTGGAGCTTGGACCTGTATCCATCAATGGAATGGGTCACTATGGCGACCAGGATGAAGAGGGTTATGAGAATGATGGCTTTGAACTGCATGAAGAGTCAAACTGGAATAGCGGCAGAACAGAAGAAGTAAGAGTGTTCAAGGGGAATTCCCAACCAGTTAAAGGATAGTCTGATAAGAAAGAGTGAAATTTTGTGAGTACAACAGTAAAAATCTGATAAAAATTAAAGAAGTTATGAAATTGTTAAGCCTTGGTAATTTTCACAAAACACTTCTTCAAAGGTCAATTTGAGTGTTTTGAAGTCATCACCTCACAGCTTGCCGTATCGTTTGTAAACAAAATCTTGAATTTTCCATTTTTTTTTTCTTCAAATGCAAGTATGCCCTAGTCTCAAAGTGTATTATATCTGTCTGGTTATTGTTTTGAAGTTATTCAGTCAATAATAATATTGTTTTGTGTTCTTAAAGCAGAAAAAAAAAAAAATTATTTATTGATGGAAAATTACGATGTTATTACATCAGCCACTCACTCAATTGCATTGCATAGTTGCATATATACATTGTACACGAATGTATATTATAGATATACAAGTGTATTGTAGATGTTGTATGTCAACCATTTGAGAACTATTTTGCAAAAATTTACAAAACAATTTCATAGCTTTCATCATTTTTTTTTGTACATCAAAATTTGATCAAATTTTCAATGTAGTGCGTATAAGATTTTACTCTTTCTTTTCAGATTAAATTTGAACTGGTCCAGAATTTCCTTTTGATACATTAGCTTTTGATTTAAAAAAAAAAGATGATACTAGAACAGTACTGTAAATTGCCAAAGTATTTGTAAAGGGAAAAGTCCACATTCCTTTTTTTCCTAGGTTACAGTACATGTCTGAAGCTCATGCATCATGCATCTATGGAGTCATGTGAAATACCTTAATCGTACTTGAACTTTTATAGAACCATGATAGTGAACAAAGAAGGGATGCTCCCTATGAAGTAAAGCTTTTTAGTCTAAATTACAGAATTTTTAAGGTAATTGGAATTGATATCTGTGGAAGCTACAAGGAGAGTGAGTGATTCAATTACCAGTATACTGTATATTATATATGATGTACAATTTAGAAAAAAAAAAGTTAAAAGCTATTATTTTGTGCTGAATGGCTGACAATGCAAACGTCATGAATTGTATGTACTCTGTCAAATAATAGCAAACTTCTTTGAGATACAAAGTTGACAATAAGATTAAAGGGATTATGGGAGAAGCACATGGGTAAATGGGTTTTGCAAATTTATGTGAACTTTGTCCTATTTTTAATTTAATTTTTTTTTTTTGTGAGCATGTGTGCTTTAACTATATGCACTCATTTTGTGTGAAAGTGTCTGCTCTGACAGAACTGTAAAGAGAAAGGATTACAGTGATATGAAGTCTTATTTCACTTGACCCTAATTAACAAAGCAAAATCAAACATCAGAATTTTAAAAGTTTCATCAAAATCAGAAGTGAAAACGAAGTTTGGGAATCTCATTTGTGAGTTTATCTTGTTCTACAAAACAGTTATATTGGCTCCAACCCCCTGTGGAACTTCAGTGAGGTGATGTTATCACCTCACTAACTCACCCATCAACCAGTATGCAAGTCTATTACATTTCCATGTATCTATTTAATGAAATTTTGAAAAATGTAAGTTGTATTTAAAGGTATCAGTGTAAGTTGTATAAAGGTATCACAGTGTTATAACAAAAATAGCAATGATGAATCTTAGGGGCAGGTGGATGTAGAGGCTACTTTAAAAAAAAAAAAATCCACAACAAGATTTTTGAACGCTTTTGTGTACAACCCAGTTGGAGAAATTAGGATATCATCAACTCGTCTAATTTCCATATTGGTTTGGATAGTTTCACTGTTCTTTGAAACCATGTAAACTTTTTAATTTCTTGAACTCATTTAGTCTTTGTATGATTTTGATGAAACTTCTACCATTCTCTTTCATTAATATTTAACTCTTTAATAATCAACTTGAACATGGACTTGTTATGGCTTCCAGATTTTCCAGCCAAAGTTTAGATTCTGATTTTAGAGGAATGATGTGATTGCACGTGTATGTCTGTGTTCAAAGTAACCAAAGCCATACTACTGTTCTCATTTCTCTGTCAACCATCAGGTGATTGACCTCATGACCATCCTAGAAATTGGCACAGGTGATGAGCGCTTTGGATTCTCTGTCATGGGAGGACTGGAGGAAGGGTTCCTGCCAAATGTGGATGCCATATTGGAGGGTAGGGTTTGAGTTCATCTAACTACATTCCTATTTTGCAAGCAAAGCTTGTTGACAATGCAGGTGCAGTGTAATGTCATTTCGCTTGTTTGACTTTGTTTCATATTTGCTGGTTTATTTGCCGTGTTGCTTTGAATTGAGTCATAATGGTTGACTGTATAGTACTTTACTGTATAGGCCCTACACTAAACTTTTGTAATCATGTAGTTGTCAGCCTTATTTTATACATGAGGGAGATCATGTGTTGTATCATTACTCTTAAGTCAAGTCTTAATTTGGAAAAACATCTTACAAGTGTAGGTCATAGTATTCTACTACTTTTGTAGAATCTATTGATTTTGAAGTTGTTTTCATATATGACAGTTAAATGCAACATAACAAAAGACAATGCCACTTTTGTCTCAGATTGATCTTCATATCAATATTGGGCCAGCCAGTATGAGCTCCAATGAAATGATATGATACATATCAAACAGCATGTATTCCCTTCATGGATCACCCTAATAATGTTGTTACCTCTGATTGTGCTTTGTTTGCCAGTTGGCATGTATTCTGGAGTTCTTTTTATGCAGATTAGCACAGATATCTGGAAGTTAATTGTTGATGAATACAGATTATCCAATCCCCATATAAATCCCAATTGTGTCACCATGGCCTTCCTGTTGGGCTAAGGCAAATAACAACACCTGAGTAGACTTGTGATGCTATAACAACACTGTAGGTCAAGTTGGGATGGATTCAGAGGGAGTTCACATGGCAGTTTGGGAATCTTGCTGATTTGTCATCAGCACAAAAAAATTGTGATTGGGATGGCAATCACAGTGAAAATGCCCTGCGCCATGTCCCATATGAACCACGATTTGATCATTGATGTTTTTAAAGGGGATGACTAGTGTCTGATCAGTGGGAATCAGTGGGATTGCTGAGGGATGATTGTTCCAATCCTTGTGGGATTCATTTAAGAGTACATTATATATCTATTCTTGTGTGAAAACTATTTGCTTCAGAATGGTCTCATATTCAAGTAATGTGCAGTTTAATGTTTTCAGGTAAGCGTCCCTGGTCAGGGACGGGGCATTAATCTGCACATTACTTGAATATGAGACCGTTCTGAAGCAAATAATTTTCACACAACAGTAGATATATAATGTACTCTTAAATGAATCCCACAAGGATTGGAACAATCATCCCTCAGCATTCCAACTGATTCCCATTAATCGGTTACTAGCCATCCCCTTTAAGCTCACAATGCATCACTTGCACTTCTTTTCACTGCCCACTACAGCAAGCCAATCAAGCCACATGTACATACTATATGTAAACAGGTCAGCAAAAAGTGCGTGAATGCCTGTCAAGGATGATGATGTGTGTATGTATGAGTGTTGGAGCCATCATGCTGCACATAAATGTGCTGCATGCTGGATGGCTACAGCAGGTGGGGGTCAGGCTGAGGTCAAAAAGGCACTCCATGTGAGTGCATTGGTGAGATTTTGGTCATCGTGTGAACCCTGCGAAAAATAATGATAATGATAATGTTTTGATTGTGATTGTTCAGAAGAATTTTTGCCTGGTTTGAACGGTGATCCAAAAAGTGAGATTTGGATCACAATTAGGATCGTGATTAAAACTCCCTGCTCCTTCTACCATTAGAACACACCTACTGAATGCTGATGAAAAAGCTTGGCAGATTAAGCTAAGTGCCATGGCACACATAGAATTAATTTTCCAAGCAAGTTTTTGGTGTATCAAAGTTGAGTTGTGTGAAAAGAATATGCATGAATCCTCTGTCATATTGTCCCTTAAGTTGTGTGTGTGTGTGTGTGCACGTGTGTGTGTTCTTAGGGCTAAGCCACATACTTTTTGTTCGGTTCCTCTTCTTTAGCAACTCTTGTGTTGCACTTACTGTACCTCATTTCCTAAAGTTCATGCTTGATAAAGAGCAGTAATGAGATTTAAGAATGATTCTGAAATCAAAGCTTAACTGCCTTGACTTTACTACGATATCACATAATTGATGGTTAAGAACAGTCTCTGTGATTTACGGTGTTGGAATCATGCTGGTACCTTTGCAGACAGTCTGTGCCATCCAAGCTCCTTTGGTGGTTGCATAGTGTGTTTGCATATAAGTGTATGTGTGGTACAGTTGAACCTCTCGTATCCAGACAAGTCGGGACCGGGGCTCATCCGGGTAAGGGATTTGGCCGGATACGGGAGACTCAATGCTTTATACATGTACATATACATACACATGTACTGATGTAGCCCATTGTAGTACCACATGAAGTAATGTGTATACTGCAACCTTTTCATTGTTACACTCAGTAACAGACCCCAAAATAGAGGTTCGTGTTTGCAAGAATGAAATAATTTTCTTTCATAAATTCTTGGGATGATTTACCTAAATAATTATTAAGAAATGTATCAAGTACATGTAATTCATGTGTGTTTGTGTAGGAGTTCTCAAGGAGTTGGGAATCCCCCTTTCCTCCCGTAATTATTTAAAATGTACTAACTCACATTATTTAGAACATACTGATCCATTATTCCTTAGACTAAAAGTTCTTAAAGTTGACGATATACACAAATTTCAAACAGCAATATTTATGTTCAAATACACGCAAAATCTACTCCCACTCTTCCACAACGCATTTTCCCTTAACAGGGATGTCCATGCTTACCCCACGCGCCATCGTAATGATTTCCATTTGAATAACCCTAAACTCCTATTAGCTCAAAAATCAATTCGGCATAACGGGCCTGATATTTGGAATTCACTCCCTCTCCACATAAAACAGTGCACATCTCTCTATTCCTTTAAGGCAAATACAAAGAAATATTTCTTGGCACAATATCATACGGTACAGTAATCATTAAACATGTACCTCTTATACTCAACAACAAGGCAATATTTTGGTCCACCCCCTTTTCCCTTTCTTTTACTTTGCTGCTTGACCCTTCGCCCATATTATAACATATTCAATCATTTTCTTAGAAGTGCTGACCATCAACACTTTCGCGCTTCATCACCTGCACACGCACTCACAGGCACCACTCCTGTTTACCAAGTAATTGTATAAAACTGGATTTACACGCATTTTAACATGGCCCATCCGTATTAGTGTTCAAGTACTACAATAAAAAATGGTAATTTAACTCTGGCTGTCCGTCTGTTCAAGCACGGCTTATAACGGCGGCCCTCTGCATTATATGTATATATTATATATTGTACTGTGAATCAAGTCATTATTGGCCATATAAACATTTTGTATGTTATTTAACGTTTCATTTGTCTTTATATACAAAATATGACTTACTATGTAATATGTCAATAATTTTCAGAATTGTATTTGTGTAATTGAACCTGCCTTTGTTATTTTTGTATTCTGAAAGAAAATATGAAATGCAGAAAATAAAATCTTTTCAAACAAAAAAAAATCACGGCGAGATTGCGTCCGTATAATAGAGAGATCTGGATAAAGGGAGGGCGGATAAGAGAGGTTCAACTGTATGTACATACAGTATCAGTACATGTACATTAATCTAATCATTTATGCCAGGTGCTGGCATATATCTTTATTTGTTCTCCATGTTGTAACATTGGCACGTTTTCAACAATAAGGGCAGTCTGTGTTGTCTGTTGCATGTTATAAAGAAGTTAATAAAGAAGAAAATGATATATGGTAGGGTTTGTATGACAACAAACATTTTGTATGACAACAAACATTTTGTAAATTATTATCTTGCAAGAATGTATGGGTGAAAAGGGTTGTGAACTGTCAAGAAAATTGAGCAGAGGTGGCAAAATTGATTCCAAGCAACATATACAGTGAAAGACTGCCATCTACTGGTGGGAGGTATACATGTGCATCTTTCTGTCAGAATGTGTAGTTAGGTGTGGAAGCCATTATGAGTATCACAGTTTGTGTATAGACCTTATGCATATATGAGGTCACACGGTCTTACCAACTGAAGGGCGCCCTCCCTCAGAGGGCAAGCGAAGCGTCGCTAGAGCGTGCTTTTACACGCGAGGCAATGTGCATATACACAACATCGGTGTTTCTTTTACTGTCTTTTCTAATGCATCTAACCCACAGCCCTAGATCGGCAAATTTAAGCTTGTATAGCAAAATCGACATTGGAGGTATGCATTGCACTCACCAGATTAATGATATATCCAACATTTTGGTACAATTTTCATGAAAAAAGATGCAATTACCAGCGGTCGTAACAGCTCATCAACCTATGAATCCGTTAGCCAATCACATGCGATGTAGATTTCTACGTGTTTTTTATAAAAACACGTACCTCGCATGTGATTGGCTAATGAAATTCAAAATGGCGACTTACAGCCAGCGAACGGCGATGTTGTGATACGGATACAAATTTCTGCGATATAACCTAGGAATACTCTAGTTACTCTGAGTATTTCGATTGCACAATGTGAGAAAGTTACCCCAAATATTGCTGCATAATGTGTCATGTCATGTCAAACTTGTTTGAATTTAAAAAAACTGCCACTGGCCTGGGGACTGGCGGCGAGTGAGGTGATCGCCGGTAACGCGCATAAGAAAAGCATACAGCTAGCTGCACGCGTGCATTGTCAAGGACTTCGCTTGCCCTCTAAGATGGCGTCGTGAGAGGTTGTGGAGCGAGTGATGACGTCAATGCATAAGGTCTATTGCAATCTTTGACCCAATTGCTGGGGTTTGCTGGCAGAACAGGGCCCTGTTTTATGAAGAGTTATAATTGATTATATAGTTGATTTCTATGATAAATCTATGGCAGCCTGTGTGGTAAGGAAATTGTTAATCAATTAAATATCTTTTGATAAAATGGGGTCCAGATAATACACACTGTATTTTACAATATTTTCTCAAAACAGTTAAGTGATGGTGATATAAATGCAGCAGTTTACTGAAACAGACAAGCTGCAGAGTTTTAATAAGCAAAAGGCTAACTTGTTTACTTATTTCAAGTATAAATTATTCATTCAGATCTGCCTTCACATAGCATTTTTTTCTTATTTGTTTCTCACTATAAAAGTTCATGAACTGTCTTGTGACCGCACTGTGACCTCTTATCGATTATAAAGAAGGACAATGGTCCAGGATCTGTTTATAGAAATACATAAATTGTAGCTGTATTCATGCGTAGCATGCAGGTGAACTAAGTACTCTGTGTTACACATTTTTTTGTTCGTTTATGAAATGCAAGATGAGCATGTCCTTTGTGTAACATTCAGTGTAACTATCAGTCAGCATACTTCCGTGGAATGGGAAGAGGAGGCAATTATTGACGAGTCTTACGTGGCATTTCATCATGTTTATTCAATTTCCATTTATCATACAGTTCATCAGCTATCAAGACATTAAAGGCATTGTTTAACATGTTCAGAAGAAACAAAAACCCAACTGTAGTGCTTCAAAATAGTTCTCAAATGTGAGTTAGGGAAACAAAAAGCCAGTTTAAAAATGCTAATCAGCATAACCAATGTTCGGTATTGTTAATACAAAATGTGAACAATAGTTATAATATAATTTTTTTTAATAGACTAAACCGTCTACAGTTATGGTTTAGTGAGAAAAATAGTGATATCTCCGTATATTTAAGGCTTAATTGCGAAATTGTTATATGGTAGGATGTTTTTGGATACAACCGACCTACCCATATGCATCAAATGTGATAACTTGAACATTCTTTAAATCACTGCTCCCAATGGTAAACGGTACCTTTAACACTTTTTCAAGCCATTAGAATATTTTTACTTGAATTCCATTGAAAAGATGTACCTTGTGTTACAATAGCATGTATCAAAGGTTAATTGACAACTTCCTCTTGGGCTCTCCATTATGATTGAAAATATGCTGTGAATTTTCATTAGATATTTTTTTCCTTTTTTTTTATAACCTGAGGACATATTTTGAAATCATGTCATGATAATGATCTTTCTTAAGTAGATTCTCAATCAACAAACAATTTAGCATTCAGCATTTATACTCTGAAGATGACTGTAATGGTAAAAATCCTAAATGCCACTATTGCAGTGACTTTAACCTTTAAAGGTCTTGTTTACCTTTGGGAACAGTGATCTAAAAAATGTTCATGATATCACATTTTGATGCATATGTGTAGGTCTGTTTTATCACAAAACATCCTATACCATATGAAATTTTTGCAATAAATCCTAAAATATAAGGAGATATCAGTATTTTTCTCATGAAACCATAACTGTAGACGGTTTAGTCTAGCAACATTTTTATTATAACTATTGTTCACATTTTGTCTTTTTAACAATACTTAACATTGATTATACAAATGCAAATTTTTAGAGTGGCTGTTTCTATCCCAAACTCACATTTTGGAACTATTTTAAAGCACTAATGCTGAGTTTTTGTTTCATCTGCAAACAGTATATTATGCCTTTAAGATTAAACAAATCATATATGATAATAATAAAACCTATATTCTTCAAATTAGGTTTTTAGTTTTCAAATACAGTTGACTGTAATTGTCTGTAGCCTAGTTTCCTATAGTCACCCAGAAAAAAAAAAAATATAAATTTTCAGAACATAAACTAGGAGCTTGTTGATTGTCACTTTTAATAAAGATGATCATAGAAAAGTCACCTTTAATAAAGATGATCATAGGAATTAGGTTTAGTCTCAAATACTGGATGCACTGTTTTCAAGCAGTCGTTCAATTGCAAAATACTGTAGGACATGTTGATATCTACTGTATCCTCTTTCTCTGTCAAATGTAATTTTCTTCATCTGTAGAGGCTGAGAGATTGATGAATCGCTTTTTATAATTCAGTGAGGCATCAGATGTGAATTGATCACATTGCATAGGGTTTTGCAAATAAGCAACAGATACAGTACTATAAGTTGCACTTATTTTTATGGAAGGATTGGGCACAAATTGTAAATGAACATGTGGTTGTGTTATTTTTTTTTTCATTTTACTTTTTTTTTGGGAGGATAATGGTCATTAAAAAAAAAATGCAAAGATGTTGCCATATCCACTAGTACTCTCCTATGGAAAATATTGTCCACTGAACATGTGACAGCAATGAAAAAATTGCCTTTATAGCTAATATACTACACAGATGAAAAATTGAGTCCCTTCTCCTGTATTCTTCAAATAGTAGATGAATGTTTAATAGTGAAGGACGACACTGATGATAATTTTGCTTTTGAGTTGTCCACTTGTTTGTGCCTCTGTCTTGTCCATTTGTTGGTCCTACAATGTACACCTTGTTATCACAATTTAAGAAAAACTGCTAGATGGATAACTTGTTACCTGGCCTAGGTCAAGTGGTAGTATTATCTGGGAAGAAGAATGATAATGGCAGGGATAAAAGGTCAAGGGTCATAGTCAGAGGTCACCAAAATTAAGCTGCACAATGTAAAGTGTCAATTCTTTGCCATGTTATTTGATGTAATGGACAAAAGCAAACTGGAATATTTCCTTTGTGGAGAGTGTTATACATAGGCCAACCCTTGGTCAGACTTTGTAACTTTAGGTCAGTGAACTTCATCAAAATGTGACCCAGCACCACAAAACCCAAGGCAAAAAAATGCTGGGGTTTTATACTTTTAATAGGCCTGAAAATTGATTTTGGGTCAACTTTGTTGATTTTCGGCTTTCAGTAATTGCTTGACGGAGGTCAGTTTGGAAGCATAACATTTGTAAGTTGTATTCCTAGCAGATATTATGGACCTACAGATCCCTCTATTTAGGTGATCCGAGTATCCTCTCGGATCACCTTCTGTATCTGTACGGATTCTTTGTTTTTCTTCTTCTTCTTTATTTCTCCTCAAAAGTTGTGCAGAGGTTAGCTCAGAAAGTGCATTGCCTCTCAATGTCAGACTTATACCATATATGTATCATGTCGCAAAGACGACAGCGCAAGTAAAATCATAGTGATCAGTCGACCGTGACGTCACTATGACGTCATTATATGAAAACACATTTTCATGCATATCTCATTAATGGAATGGAATATTTCAATGAAATTCACGTCACATATATTTCAAGTCAAGCGCATTCTACTCATATTCTCAAAATTCATTTTTATCTCAAAACGCGCGCGTACGCGCGCGTTGAAATATTTGTATGCTCAAATCCAGCTCAAATTTTTTTTGCACACGTTTCAGACCATTTGGAGCATTTTTTGAAAAATTGAAAAAATTGGACGGACGCGTACGCGCGCGCACATATACGCACGCACAGCTAATATGAAATAGAAATTTTCAATTTTTTCACACGGATCGGATGTCCGAAATTTCAAGGAATATTTCTACCAAGTTTCAAGTCGATCCGACTCAATATGACGTCATACGGGCCCGTCAAATTCAAAATTCCGCGCGTGCGTCAATGGGGATACACAGTGCAACTATGCCAAAAAACCGCCAATTTTAAATCGGATTTTACTCGTCAGGATGGACGGTGACCCCCCATTTTCTTTACATATTCTGAAAGGTGATGAGTTGTACATGTCATTTCATGGGCTGGCTATGCTGATAAAATGATTAAAAGATATCGAATTTCTTAATAAAGTCAAAAAAGTAAATTTTCAAAATGACGTCATCAAATTTCAAGTTTACTCGAGCGTATCTCACTAATCCCTTGCCAATTTTCACCCAAATTTCAATATGTTGTAGCTTATGAAATGTTCTTTCATAAATGTAATTAAACAATTTTGATTTGATGACGACATCACCTCGAAAAAATGGATTGAAGGTAACCTTGTCAAATTTGACCAGTTTACGTGTGATCTCTATGGGAGTGCAATTTTTATTGAAATGAAAATTGACATGACTATCTTTATCGAGCACTAGCTCACTTATGCTTCGGTGAATTTCTCTAAGATTTTAATATGTTGTAGCTGAGATGTAGGGCTATCGTAAGTGTGCCCTTCTTTTTTTCATACGTTGTCGGGATCACGTGAAAAAACTTGGTTGAAATTAAAGCTTATCTTCGATGTATTGAAATATTTCTTTCTTTTTGCAACTTTCTTTGCAATAACTCAAGAAAAACAGCCCCTATCACCTTCATATTTTGCACATGTTTAGTTCATGTCACGAAAATTATTTCATAAAATTACAACTACTTGATCAGACGCCATCTTGGGTATGTAAATTAGGGTCAAAGGTCATAGATGTTTCATCCTGTATCTTGGTGAATACCTGTCCTATCTTTCCCATATTTTGCACACGTAAAGACCATGTTACAGGGATCATTTCATAAAATAACCACTTTTTGCTCAGATGCCATCTTGTCTTTGCAAAGTGGGGTCAAAGGTCATATGTACTTCTTTTTCTATCTTTGCTATGACGTGTTATCTCTATGGGAGGGAATTTTTTAGATGTGAAAATTGACATGACTCTCTTTATCGAGCACTATCTTACTTATGCTTCGGTGAATTTCTCTCAGATTTTAATATGTTGTAGCTGAGACTTTGCACTATCAGGACTCGAATCATTGATTAAAAAAAAGATCGGATCACCTTAATTTGTCAGTGATGACAAATTACAATCTCTAGTTCATTTTGTTTTTCTCCATTTTCCAACCATGAGATATATGAAAACATGCATGAAAACCTTTCAGAAACTTAAAAAAGTCACCATCAGCTCTAATACTCCGACATAATCCTTCATAGAATCTTGTTAATGAGCGCACCAAGGTTTAAGGTTAGTGTGATAAAACATTCATCGTGGTCACCATGGAATTTTGAATTGCTTTCGTTCCACAGATAGTAAAGGATGACTAAGTCCACTGAGTACACCCTCAAATCTTCAGAGCCCTTTTTCTCAAAAGCAGCATTCATACTACAGTATGTTCATGTTGATTTACAAGATTCTAAGATTCTAATTCAGTAGGTTTTTATAGGGACTTCCAGTCATAATAAGCAATGATTCTATAGCTGAAGATTTTTTTTTTTTTTTTAAATGTGAAGAAATATCTGCCAAGTTTTAGTGGGTTTCATGCTACAGCTAGGGTCTCAAAGGTAAATGAAGGAACAGAACTTATGGTACAATGTAGATCTATACAATAATTGAGAAGTGTAGGCTTGTCAGTCTGCTACATGTGTAGCAATCAAATTCCATGTTTTTATGCCTCCGCCACGTAGTGGTGCCGGAGGCATTATGTTTTCGGGTTGTCCGTCCGTCCGTCCGTACGTCCGTACGTACGTCCGTACGTACGTCTGTCCGCTTTCGTTTACGCGATAACTTGAGTAATATTTACTGGAATTTTACCAAACTTGGTCCAAGTATGAAGTATGATGGGGCAATGATTTGATTAGATTTTAGGTGAAATCGGCTAAAGGTTAAAGGTCAAAGGTCAAGGTCAAATCATGAAATTTATCCGTTTACGCGATAACTCAAGACTGTATGGAGCAAATTTCACCAAACTTTGTTGGAGGATGATGTATGATGGGACAATTACTTGATTAGTTTTTCAGTGAAATCGGACAGAGGTCAAAGGTCAAAGATCAAGGTCAAATCTTAAAATTTATCTGTTTACGTGATAACTCAAAACTGGATGAAGCAGCTTTCACCAAACTTGGTCCAAGGATGATGTATGATGGGACAATTAGTTGAATAGATTTTAGTGACATTGACAAGAGGTCAAAGGTCAAAAGGTCAAGGTCAAATGCTAAAAATGTTGCTATTTCCCCCATATCTATGCAATGCCCGCAGTTATTTTCTTGAAACTTAGTGTAGACATGTACTACTGCATAAAGATTCTCCAGAGAGAGTTTCATGTCATAAGGTCAAAGGTCAAAAGGTCAAAGGTTAGGTGAAAATGTTGCAATATCACTTTTCTCACAAATGGTTCAATGTATCTTCATGGAACTTGGTACATATGCATGTACTGACTGGCAGGGATTATCTAGGGAATTTAGGGGTCATGGGTCAATAGTCAGGGGTCAAAGGTCAAGGTCAACTCCTCAAAATGTTATTATTTCCCTCATATACTAGTATATGCAATGATTGCATTATTAGTTTTAAAGTTTAATATATGTACATGTATTACTTAATGGAGATTCTCTTGGAAATTTCCAGCCAGAAGGTCAAAGGTCAAAGGTTAAGGGTCAAAGGTTAGGTTTAAATGAAAAAAAGATATATTTTGTACTGTAATTACATTCTTTCTTCATACCTTGAAAATTATACTCAATGCATAAACTTATAATAAGGTCAGTCAGAAGTCAAGTAAAAAATTTCAATTCCCCAAATATGTGTACCTGCACTCTTTAATAGACAATTAGAGCAAACCCAGTTCATGGAAAGTGAACATTCAAGATATTTCTGATAAACCTGTTATTTCAATATTTTGCCAGTTATGTGAAACTGTCATCACACATTGTGAAGACATTGTACTATACACCTATTGGGAGAATCATGCATTATGGCGGAGGCATCAGTCGCCGTAGCGACATTTCTAGTTTGTTTTGTTTTGTTTTATGGCTGCAAGCCTTATGCATTACAGTGCTGTCCATTACAGTGAAATATTGTACAGGCATTGTGCACTTATTATACATTGTAGTACACTTGTGGCATCTCTCTGCAGTGACTCAGGCCGCGTTCATGCGAATTTCGTAGCCAGAATCACAAACATGAATCATGATTCAAAACGGCGTTTCAAATCACGGTCTTGGCGGAAGAGCGTTCATGCGGGCTTTCGCAACGCTGATTCTGGCTCTGCTCATCCTTTGCCATTGCGCAGCGCACTGCGCAGTTTGACCTTGTCTCTGCAACTCGAGCTAGACCTCCTTATGCCAACTGATCAGTCAGTTTATTATAGGCCTTATACGTTTTTATTTCGGTGAATACTTTCCAGTAAGGTGTGGCATTCAGGCTCTATCCACAGATCGAGGAATAATCCTAATTCTTCGTCTCTCCAATTGTTTCCCTTGGTAGACACAGCACTGCAGCCATTATTTTTTAATCAACTCAATCAGAGAGTAATTACATGTATCATTATATTAAACAGCTAACGTTAGAAACTACCGTAGAATCGGTGTATGGCGTTGATGTAAACAAACAAGTGCAAGTATGGTACCGAAACACACGATTCATAAGACGTACACAAGCGCGCGAACAGAGCAAGAAGCTGTGGGATACCTTATGAGACACGCATGCGCACAGCGAACAATGATGTCATAGAATCATGATTGAAATCACGGTTGCGTTCATGCGGTTTCTGCGATCGTGATTCTGGCAGAGTCATGATTCAAACTGCCCTTGTTTCCACGTTTCAGATCGGCGTTTTGAAACGCGTTTAAATGGAAAAATCGCATGAACGCAATGCAACTAAACACGTTTAGCGACTAAACGTGTTTAGAAACACAATTCTAGTTTCGCATGAATGCAGCCCTAAAGAACATGTGTATCTTCCTCTTTTGATATTTGTCACACTATTGGAATGCTATAGGCTGATAACTGTGACCACATGGTACGTCTGCAATTAAATTCTTTTCAAACTATCTGGTAGATTTGAAACATGAAAACTGATTTTAGTGTTGAGATAGTTGCAGGTAGACATGAGTTGACACTTTCTGCAGGGAAATGTCACGCAGAAACTGCTTTGAATTTGAATGAGGATTATGTAGTTTGTTGGTTGAAGGCAGGGGTGTATTCTTATAATATGATAAGTTGAAGGATGATACTGCAATTTGCAATTTCTATGATTCTTGAGATCCTAGATGTAGATCCTAAATGTAGAATAAGAAAAATGTGTAATTGTAGGTGAATAGAGAGTGGAAAGCTAATTCTGTTGAGGTACTTTGACAGGATGAGCCATGATGTTTACCAGACTCAGTTTTTCCATCAAAACAGGATTAGTGATTAAAGATCTGCTCCACCCAAATCATCACTGACGTCTATTTTACGATCAAGAGAAGTCTACACCCCCCCCCCCCCCCCCCCCCCCCCGCAAAATTTCAAATGGAAAGCTTCCTTTTCCCCCCACCATGTCGTCTTATGAGGTTTCACTTTGCTCCATAACACTATTAATAAATGGAACTTCCTGATGAGGGTTAGAGAACTTTCATCACTGGCATATATACATTCTGTAGAGCAGTGCTGGCCTGGTTAACTAAGGCCATGTAAAAAAAGAAAGTAGTTTCTCGTTTAGGTTTTTGAAGATAGGCAATGAGGGAGGTCTTTAGCTATTTGATATCTTACAATCTTTTTTAAGGATCTTTGAAAGGAAAATAAACTGTGTTTCTTGCGCAGTATTTCTGAGAAAGGCAACAAGGAAGGACTTGCTTTACTATTTACTGTATCCAATTTATGAAATGATATCAACACTATGATGCCCATGGATATAATCTTATATGAGAAACCAGGTCACAGCCTGATCTTCACACTGTGCACTTTGAACCATTATTGAATTTATGAATGTATATTTTTCAATTACAATACATGTATTTTATGTAAAACAAATTCATGCATGAAAAAAATACATGATAATAATGTTTTTTTTTTCCCCAGTGATACAGATTTAATATAATATGGAAACATATAGAAAGGTAGACACTTGGGAAATTCACTCTCTAGCCTGTTTCAGGGTGGTATCATTAGGCTTGACCAGACTGGACCCATTCATGAACTATTTGATGAGGCAGTGCAGAATTTGAATGCTATTCATTAGGCATTTTCACATCAGCCCGATGTTTCGAAATAGCGTGCTATTTTCTGACTTGGGAAATTAACCCAATAACGAAAAAGCGCTCTATTTGATAATGTGAACACAAATTAGCGTGCTAATTGTATCGCTCTGATCGAGAAAATTTCTCGAGTCCAACTCGGGAAATTTCTGAAATAGCGGGATAGTAGCGCGCTATTTGATAATGTGAAAATGACTCGAGAAATTAGCGCGATGCATCCCATCATGCCTAGCGTGTGTGACCCGATCAATCGAGGCAAACTGCACACAAATCATGAGGAATTTTTGAGAGGGCACACACATTACTGATGCTGTTTGCACATACTCAGCTGTCGAATTAGCTCGAAAAAAAATCGGGCTAATTCTCTTCGGGCTGATATGAATAAGAATTGAAATAGCGCTCTAATTGGCAATCGCGAAAAATATCTCGAGCTTGGACTTTTATCGGGCTGATGTGAAAACGCCTAATGTTGCCAGATCATGTGAAGCCGCTGCATGCATACAATGTGCAAGCTAGGGTGATAACTCACACGGAGTGCACTTTTAAACATATTCCTTATACAGTGTATAAACTGACCTGTCTGAATTTTGCAAAAGCAACATCATCTGAATTTTACAGAAAGATGAGTGTGTGTGGAATTCAATCATTTGATTAATGAACAATCTTGTTTGGATTGAAATATGAAATTCAAGGAGGCTGCTGCACTTCCCCGCTTAATACTAATAGGAAGTTTTCCAATCAAGTAAGAAAGCATGAACTTAAAGCACTTTCATATTGGCAAAAAACATGTTTGTAAACATTTTAGAAATTTTATAATTTTTTCACCTTTGCCCAAAGGGTGCTGCCAGAGGCATTAAATTTTGGGGGGTTGTCCATTTTAAATCTGTCAGTCCATCCTATCCACATCTCATTATAATGACGTGAAAAATGAAATAGAAAAAAAAGAAGAAGCTTGATTGGCTTTCTTGGTACCTGGCCCAGGTGTAAATGGCTAAACCGGTAGATGGACTGATATCATTTTGGGCAAAATCCCACAAGGGCCAAGGTCAAAAGTCACTGAACCTTGGCTAGAGATGTAGCGCTTGCCAGATGTTCACCTTTATGTATGAATTACTTCAGCTAGAAATGACTAGTGATGATGTGAGTTGGTTGATAGGGTAGACACTTGTATACATTGACAATTAATTGCAGGATTATGATATTGGGAATGAGTCAAAGGTCAGGTATGTATGCATACATCTGTTATCTTGTGGTTAAGTGCAAGAGTTGCACCTATGTGGAAAGCCACAGAATTTTTGACATGACTGTTGGATAAGTATGTCGTTTGCAGTAAGCACTCAGTAGAGCTCTAGGGACATGATATAGGGTGCGTTTATCCAGAAACTTTGTGAGACAGAGTCATGATCCTAAACACATTTGAGGAATTTTCGGGCAGCAGATATATGTAACCATGTTTTCGTTATGCATGTAGAAACATTGATATTGAAATGCCATTCAAAGGGTGATTTGAAATGCATCTGAGACCATGATCGCTTTTCTGCGAGTAGATGAATACCATGCCATTTTGAAACACATTGATATCTCCCAGTCAAATTCCAGTATACACGCCACCAGTTACAAAAAAGCCTGGCTTAAGTGGACGTCTAACAACTTCCTGGGTCAAATAGCGTGAAGTACACTGTGATAACACTCAAATCACAATAAATGTGGCACCCGGAGAATTGAGTTTGAAACCACATTTGTAAACGCCATTCGAAACGCATTTTTCAAACATGATTTTCCCTCTCAGGTTAGATAAACGCAGCCTTGGTGTCTAAACACACCATCACATATGGGAAAACAAATCAGAAATGTTAGAAACAAAGTTCTTTAAAAGTGTGAAATCCGTTTTCAGTAAATGACCCTGATGTCTTAGTGTGTAATTATGGACTCTGTGATGTTTTCATTTCTCAGGGGTAAGTGCTATTATCTGGTGTAGCTAAATGTAGGAATATATATGCTTTTAACTGCATGGCACAATACACAGTTTTGTTGCAAATGAAGAAGGTGAAGTGTGTGGTTGTGCTGTGTAAGTAGTTTAATCATTACCTAATTTAGATTGAAATCCCCAGGATAGGCAGTTTTTGTATTGCCTGTAACTTGATTTTTAAGTACTTCAATAGTTCCCTGTTCATACAGTGATTGGGTAAAGACCACAATACAACCAGGTAGCAAAATCATATCTGCAATCTAGAGAACAAAGACTGTTAACCTGTTGAGGACAAATTGATTTTGATAAGTAAACACGCATTTCCCATAGACACCTGCCTGAATATCCAAGTATCAACTAATTTCTTGCTTGACAACTCACATTATGGAAATGTGATAGAATAGAAAGGGGCTTTATTTTTGATATTCTGCTAAAGTGGAGCCTAAGGGAATATTCCCCTTTTACTATTCCAGTATTATTCTTTCTTTTTTTTTTCATGCAAGTTGTTTTGTATGTACTGATCAGGCTTCAACTGTAGTTTCTTCAATCAGACAAGAACAGCATTAAAATCCCAAACATGATTTGGGTAATATGCTTACTGGAGAGATGTACATTGTAGACACCACTATTATAAGCATGGAGCTACAGTGGCTTCATGGTTTAAGTGAGGAAAATATTGGTGACAAACATCTAGGCTCTGTCAATGATGTTCTCAGTTTCTAGAGGCTCCAGAATTCATGAGATAAATAACATGTGTATCAAGTAGGGCATGAGATGATTCCATCTCCTAGGGGTTTAGGCTTACATGTATGTTGTGCTTGAAAACAAACAACATTTACTTAATTAATCATTTTTACTTCTGAGGATGAAATGAGTATATCTGGAAGATGTTATCATACTGGTAATTTGAAATGTTTACTTGCAGTTTGTAAAGATAAAATAAGCTGATAACTCAATTGATGATATGAACAGAAATTTGTGCAGTGTAGCTAACGAGTAACAGCTCAGGAAGGAAACATACACTACATTTCAAGTTGTTATTATGCCTACCATGTATTACTTTTTATAATTGTAAATTACAGACAGGTATTGCCCTAGGAAATAATACAGGGAAATTTGGAGGGTTAAGATGACTTTTGAACTTTGAGCAGATGCCAAGCTGTGACATTTTATCATTATTAAGAGGGCTTCTAGAAGAGATATGATTTCTTTATGCAGCTGTCATTTGTATGACGCACCTCTTGACCCCCGGGATAGGTGCGTCAAAGTACCAATGTGCGTCATACCTTTTAGGTACCATGACGTACCCTCCGTCACAAAAAGTGACACACCTTTATGAGACATTGACGCATTAACCATGAAAAATGGTGACGCACCTCTTCGTGAAAATGACTGACCCTTGACGCACATGTTATTCGCGGTACGTACCAGACTGGAAAAGACAGTGTGCGCTCACGCAATTCGCAATTGCCTGCGAACTGTGTGCACCGAACGGAAATTCGCGCGCGTGAACCCCTGTCGCCTACGGACCCTTGGATGTTTACATGGATCGCCGTGGTATCCCCATGTGTGGGCGGCTGGGGAGCGTGAGTATAGTAGCTTAGCTGCACAAGCCAGCTGCCACTACACTACAGTCCCCTATTTCGTTTTGAGTCGGGGTAGAAGCGTTCCGTTGTGCAATGTCTGCTTGTATTTCTCTTCTTCTCCATCCGCTTGTCCCTTTCCTCTCAAGTACGAAATGATTTTTAGAGTGTTGTGTGTGTTTTTTGTAACGTTATAGCATCATTTTTCTGCAAGGAAGAGGTGAGTTTCTGTTCGTGTATTGATGTGCACTGCAGTATGTGCAGATGAAAAGCGTTCGAACTTTCTTTCCCGAGGCCGAGTATCGTGGAAATTCGATGTAGGCCTATTTCTAGGCCTATCATATAACAGAATACTTATAACAAACTATTTTCCGGTCAAAATGAATTGATTTCCTTTGTTTTGTATTGTTTATTGACTTGATCCTAAGGATCTCGTCGCAATACCGAGTTTCCAATGTCTATATTTATTTTCGCGTAGCTTTCGGTGCTGCCAACTTTTGCTAGGGCCTAATTAAATTTACTACACTAAACTTACCGTTCTCCACTGTCGTTTCTCACACCTTGTTTGGTACGATTTCTTCCATTTTATATCACTTTATCCGTTCCCTTTGTACTTTGAAGTATTTTACGTAATTCTTTCAAGTGTCTCGCACTGCTATTTTCGTAACGGCGATTTTTCCGCTTGCTGCAATCACTTTTTCGAACCGAAGCGACGAAGTCTGATACCAGCCGCTTTAGTGTGCTGTGGGTTGTCTTTCTAAATACATGTACCGGTATTTGTGTTGTTGGGAGGTGTTGATACTTTGTATTTGTTATTTATTTTCCTAGGTGTTTGTCTCGAGGGACTACATTGTATGCGTGTTTCTTAATGTTGATAGGAAAAGGCTAAAATTGTCTGAGTGATGTCTGATGGTGATGATGATAACTGCTGGTGGAAAAAGACGGCTTACTGTGAATGCTGAGCGTACGTGCCGTTTGTTTTATTTCACTTTCCCTCTTATTCTTCTTTCCTCCTTACTCTTCTTTTCCCTCCCAAGAATGATAAAAAAAGAAATTACGTACACCTCACAACAAAAAAGAACCACGTGCTACCAACCTTCGTAAAGTTAAATCTAAATGTTCAACATCACCAAAGAATAAGGGGAAAGCACGAATGACAATAAATCAGAGCGAAGAGATTGTGGTTACATGCAGTCTCTTCGGCTCGAAGAAACTTGACACCCCACCTCTCTCCCCTTGTGGAAATTTCCACAAAAGCAGGTGCCACACCCAGGTGCGTGCCAGACGAAAGAATGCGCGCACTGGAATAAACAGCGTGTAAATATCCTGGAAATATCGATCGAAGAACCAGCTCATTAGTTGAGTTAAAGGAATCATTGCAAAGATATCGTGATTCTATAGCCTTTCTTTTGGCGCATAGTAGGAAACATCAAACAGTCGAATATAGTGTAATTGATCGAATATCTTATGTTCCCTAAACACTAAAAAAAAAAAGATCGATTAATCAGTCAATTAAAAATGCAATCACAGAAATAAAAAGGTCTCGTATGCCCAGAGAAATTCACTACGAGTAGGTTCAATGAGATGCAGTCATCACCTGGTTAGACAGCAAAATCATGACAATTAATTTCAGTTCACGCTCATCATAACTACTTATTACTTATCAAAGTTTTGGCTATCAACATTCGTTCGTACGTGTTTTTTGTTTGTTTGTTTTGTATGTTTTTCCTCAAGTGAAAGACGTAATGATTTCTTCGTATCGAACGTAGACTGTATGTTTACCGTTTATCCAAACAGTAGGCGCCTAGGCGTACTTTCTGAATATATTCAGAAATTTCTATCAACATTTTAAATATATTACAAGACTCCCAAATACCAGTTGAAAAAAAAATAAGAAATCGAATTTTTGAGATATGAACAACAACAAAAAATAACTAGATCTGTCGTCTTTGGGACACGATACATACATGGTATAAGTATGAACTTGATAGGCGTAGCACTTTCTGAGCTAACCTCTGCACAACTTTTGGGGAGAAATAAATAAAGAAAGAAAGAAAGAAGAAGAAGAAGAAGAAGAAAGAAAGAAAGAAAGAAAGAATCCGTACAGATACAGAAGGTGATTCGAGAGGATAATCGGATCACCTAAAAATGCATAGGAAAAGACCACTTCAACTTCGAATGACTTCGAATTTCTCAAAACCGTTCCCTAGTTCATGGACATCCCATAGAAACGCGTGTTTTGATACACAACTGTATAGGCCTACACGTTGCTATGGCATGTCCTCGAACTATCTAGTTTCGCGAAACTACGGCCTGGCATGGCCACAGTAATTTTTTTTCCGTAACCTCCCGCCTCCCCTTCCCCGATTCGAAAACAGCTTGATTGAAGCCCCTGCCTATATTTAAACACGAACCTTATTAAACCCTAAGTTAGGTACATGGTTTATATGGCTAGTGTTTGAATAGAATTTACTATTTTAAGTTAATATAATAGACTGTCAGTATTGCAACTGATTGACAAATTGCCCTACATCGACGTAAATATTTTGTTCATAAATATGAATAAGACTCTCAGTAGTTCCATAATCATTTGTGTGTCGATCGGCAGGTTAGGGTTACGGAAAAAATAATCGCGGCCTGGCCTCTGCTCTGCCATGCCACGTCTTCTGTATACACGTGTATGTACGCCTGTACTGTATACATGTACAACACGGTCCACATCACGCACGTGGTTTTGCAGCAGATTTCACGGTCGACGGTCGGTCGATGCTACACTACAACAGTGAATGCGATTGAAGGATAGCGAGCTTCGCGATGCCGCGGGCTGTATGTGATGATTTTAATCACAAATCATGTTTGGTAGTGTGGTTTTTTGAGCAAATTTGTGCTCAAACCTTCTGAAAAGACCTTTAGTCTGACATCAGATAGAAAAAGAAGACATACGAGAATGAAGTGAGTATCAGTATGTTATAATAAAACTGAATGAAAATTGTGTCATTTTCGCGTTTTCAGGAGCCGCTGAATTCGGCCGGCTCGCGATCGCGAGTTTGTTTTATTCTGTTATGGAGGGATACCATGCAAGAAGCCTCGCAAAATTACATGACGGTCCCATTAACGAACCTTTTGACACACTCTGGTTAAATGACCGACAATGACGCACATAATGGGTCAGTATTGTGACGGACATTTTGCTCCCATGACGGTACCACGCGTCATCAAATTGGTGGTACTTGACGCGACCATGACGCACCTTTCCCGGGGGTCAAGAGGTACGTCATACAAATGACAGCTGCATTATTCCAGAGATTTGTGAACCAATTGCACAAACTCACGTTTGTGCTTACAAGCCATCCTAGCTAAGTACAGCATATTGCTCAGGAGTTTAATCAATATTGACAATGAGAAGCTGCTAGATACATCTTCAGATATATGTACAAGGATTGCTTACTCCAGGTCTTGCCTGGTCATTGTCTTTCTTAATCCTACTCTTGCATTCCTTGGCAAATTTCACCTGACAACATCGATGGACACAGCTATTTTTACTGCTTTTTTTTTTTCTGAGAATGCATTGGAAAGACATACATCAAATTGTTTGCATTAAAAAGGAATATATCAGTAACCATCCTTGGATGAACTTCAGAGAGCTCAAAGTGTTCAAAATGAAGTATTCATAGGGAAAAAAAAACACATTCATGTGACAAACATTGAAGGGAGAGGTAATAACTAAAATAAGTGAAATTAAAATCATTGACAAGAGGTATGTATGAAATACAATGAACTGGTTTTTGAAAGCAAAATAACATTGGATTTAGACTTTTATTATTGCCTATAGGACTTTGCATTAGCATTGTCCTCTCTTTTTCTTGAAGAGAATGACTTTTCACACGTGAATGTGAGAGGGAATGAAAAAATGTTAGGGAAAAAAGCCATGTTAGAATACATCATTAATATCAAACATTAGGCATTCCTTTGCTAATATAGTATGTATGGTTATATAATTGATGGTTCATTTGATTTGCCATTTTGCTGGCTTTCAGACTGCAGTGTAGCAGAGGCTGACATAATCTACTTTATTCAAGTCTTGTTTATTGATCAGAGTAGGATAAGGATATCATGATGCCATGCTCCAACCACCTGCAAAGAGCTTTTCAAATGTAGCAGTTGGATAGGCTGTGGTCTGCATCAGCTCATTACCCCCCCCCCCCCCCATTATTATCCCATAGGTAAATTCTTCCTGTACAGGGAGGGGCCTATTTGGGCATTGCATAGTTTGTGATTAGACATTAGTATCTAACAGGGGAGAGGAGCAGGTCGGGAAGACTCCTTCCTCACAGCGTCTTTATAATGTCTTGTTGATATTGGCAGCAGGCGCAAGTAGCATTTGGCTCCGTGAGGGTGGCAGACGAAGGGGCGGAGAATCACTCTTGTGTGCTGAAAGTGGGTGAGGAAGCCGCTGTGGTTTGTAGCAGGATTTATGAGGTCATTCACAGGCTCCTCTAACCACTTTTGACCCAAAACTTATCTTCAACATCACCCAGGTCAATTGTGTTGTGTTGTGGGCTCTTGTATGGGACAGACATTCCTGGAACTCAATGGGGAGAATCGGTGGCACTCGACCATGTTTAGCTCACGTAGCTTGTTGACTTTTTAACTCAGCTCCGGGCTCCATGTGGGTGTGTGTGTTACAGCAATGTACTAGCCAACCAAAGAGGGGAAAAGAAGTGTGGGATCAAAACTGGGATTGCGCTGTCTAAGTCTGATGGCTACATTAGGACTGGTGTGTTATTATGTGTCCATCGTCATTGAAATCCAGTGCCTGAGTTTGACTTTGTTTTGAAATTGGAAAAATCCAGCCTGAAATGGCCTTTCATGCTGTGGTTGTATTGAAGTGGAGTTCTCATGGTTCACATGTGGTAAGTCATTCAAGTGGAATGCTGAGGATCTAGCCAAACGTGAACCTGAGTATTTGGAGTGTGACTTTGCTTTTGTGTTTTATCAGCTGTCAAACTGTGATTACAAAGGTCAGTGTAAAGGAGGCAGATGGAACAATTTGAACTTCCCTCATCAAATTGAAGGGGCATGTCCTTTGCAGCAATCTGAACTGCCAGATGGTCATCCTGTTGTAATTGAAAGTGAGCAGTGGATCGTACTTCCTCAGAATTTTGAAGGATCTGCATCATGATGACAAAATGAGAAAAACTGTCCTTCCATGATTACTGCAATATATTCAAGGACTAAACCAACTCGACATTGATTTTAGTTCATAGGCCAACAGCTGACAGGCTTGTTCTTTCATTTATCGCGAAATTCCTGTGATTTTAACAATTTTCTTTACTTAATTGTACACTTTCATGTTGTGGAAAAGATTTTGTGAAAGGAAGTGGACTGAGACTGACTGATTTCTTACCACATCAACGAGGGAGTTTCTGCATTGGTAGTAAGACAAGGGAGTCGTAATATTGTCAGCCATGGGTGTGCCTTTAGACTCACCTCCACCCAGCAGCAAGGGTGAAAAGAAAATGGTGGACATCGGAGGTTACATGATCATGCTGGCAGAGATGAAGAACAACAAGATTAAACTATATGGTAACTAAATGCTCAAACTTTTCTACCTTTCTGCAAATTTAGCATTTTTGTGTGTGTGTGTGTGTGTTTTTTTTTTGGTCTGTATCTATCAGGCTCCTCAGCTTCAATACTTGTGCCACTCAAACACCATGTTACTGTGCTTTTCTTAATAGCTCACATGGTGTATACATTTTTACTGGTCACATGATTTAAAGATGGTATGATGAAGCACAAAGTATATACACTATGTACTATGGAGAAACACCTTGAATTCAGTGGGAAAACAAACTATTACTAGCCTGATGTACTAGCCTGATAACAACAGCAAAGTGAGCACAAAAAAAAAACACAAATAAACAAACAACCCCAACCCAAATAAAACCTGTATGAGTGTTGCATTGTAGTACCGTAATCTTTGAAGCCACATACTATCTTCCACAGTGCACACTGTATGTGACTAAGAATGATGATCATGAAAATTGAATAGCATGTACAGGGATGGTATAGTTTTTGTTGAGATAGGGATTCAGATTTTAACATTTTGCAAGATAATCAGAAATCACTTATATCAGTTCTTGAAGAATTAGAAGTTTATTTGATGAAATTCAGTGTTAAAGGACAAGTTCACCTTCATAAACATAAGGATTGAGAGAATGTAGCAATATTAGTAGAACACATCATTGAAAGTTTGAGGAAAATCAGACAATCCGTTCAAAAGTTATGAATTTTTGAAGTTTTTGTGCAGTACCCGCTGGATGAGAAGACTACTACAGTGTATGAATAACTTAGATGTCACATGCGTACAACAATATAAGGAAAATATAAAGAGAATTTCTCAAAATTCCATCTTTTGAAAAAAGTACCCATTCCCCTGACTCGTTACCGACAAATGTTATGGGTAATATTATTCCCCCTGCCTTTAGAAAGAGGCAAGTCAAGTGCTCTTTTATTATGCGAAAAAAGTGAAAATATGTTGAATTTTCTTTTACATTTTCTTTATACTGTTGTACGCATATGACTCACAAGCTGTAGTAGTCTCTTCATCCAGCGGTTCCAACACAAAAATTAAAAAAATTCATAACTTTTGCGTCGATTGTCCAATTTTCCTCAAACTTTCACTGATGTGTTCTACTAATATCGTTGCATTTTCTCAATCCTTATGTTTATGAAGGTGAACTTGTCCTTTAAAAGAGCTGAAATATCCCCAAACAAAGTAAAACAAAGTCCCAATAAAAGTAGGAAAAATGCTCATCAATTACATTGATCGTACATTACATAAGTTTGCACTTTTGTGACAGGTGGTGATTTATTTGTGCCTTACCACACCCAACACAGTGATATAAATGCAGCAACCTACCTACTTATTTTGTTTTGGGCTGACATTTTGTTTCCCCTGCTCAACTCAGGTGACAAACTTTTGCAATGGTGTGTGCTAGGCACTTCTTATGAATGCTTGTATGATAGCCCCAAGATCAAGAGTCGGGGATTAACATTTAAACAAGTCAGAACAGGAACAATTTCCCTTTGCCCTCGTGTCGATGGTATGGTACTGAAAATTTAAGTGAGAAAAGGGGCTTAAATAGTCCAGGGCTAAGGATACTGCAGGTGGGGATAAATACAATGTTTAATACGGGGCTGAGAAAACCAAGTGAGAAAAGGATTTGTATGTATTTTGAGTTTTCTGTCTCATTCAGAAAGTGTTGTTACAGGATATTAACTGTTATTCAGATAGAATGCACTATCTTTCTGCAAGATACTATGACCTTCAAGCTATATAGGCTGATGCCAGTTTATAATCCCATCCAGTGACATAGATGTATAGTGGATAGATGAGAATACCAAGAAAGGGTGGGGAGACTCCTTTTCCATGTGGATACACTGCCTGTTTGTCCAAAAAGAAAGATGGATCGCTAGCAAGCTGTACAAGCCATGACATCATATCAGTGAATATTTGCTAATCTATATGTTTAAAAAAACAACATGAACATATGAAATCTCAATTTACTCAACTATTCATGTATCCAGAGAGATTCAGGAGTATGTGTTACAATATTTGCAACCAAACTGCAAATGATGTACAATTGTATGTTATATCAGTGAATGCTTCAAATACGTTTTGACAGAACAATTTGATCATTTGAAAAGTCAATGTAGTCAAGTATTTATAATGGAATCCAGAGGGATCCACAAGTGTATGTGGCAATTTTATGTCTGTGTATCCTTGCATAGGAATCATCATACATGTGTGTGTGCGTGTGTATGTGTGTGACATTATTTTGGTGTAACATAGCATTCATATGGAATACTGTGTAAAAACATGACACGTACAAGACAAAAACTTCTTTGAAGGGGCCTCAGATGTCTATTTTTTAATGTCAGATTTTGCTCATATATGCACTGATTTACAGCTTTTATAAGTCAGCTTTCTTCACTCATATCAATTTTTTTTTTTTTTGCATGTCATTCTTCTACCCATCAAAAGTAAATGATATATGTGGTCCTGTCAAAAATAAAAGTCATGAATTGATACATAACTTGCTGATGTAATGTTCATTTTTATCGCCCAGGTAAACAAGAGAGCTCCTGAAAAAATAGTTCCTCACAGCCTTTGACCTCAACCTAATGTGATTACCTCAACCATACCGGAAAGACTGAATCCCTTATATGTGTGTTGGAGGATATTTTGGATTCAACTGTTTTAGCCTGTACATCAATGTTGCATCACATGTGTGTGGGCAATATTGGTCACGTTTCTGGACAGATTTTATTCAAATTCGGCATAGAGATGCAGGGTGCTACATAAGCACTTGCCCGATTGCCCGGGGCAAGTGAAAATCAAATTTGGGCAAATGTTTCTGAACACCCTTTTTTCACTTATTCCCCTCCCCCCCCCCCCCCCCCCCAACAAACCCACAAAGTCAACCATACAGAAGTCCAAGAGAATGGCTCTTTAGTGATGCAAGACACTTTATATGTCATTCCAACACTTATGTGAATAAGCCCCAGTGCAATGTAACAGCAACACTTGATCGGACCAAGTTTGTTACTCCATTGTGATTAAAGGACAAGTTCACCTTCATAGACATGTGGGTTGAGTGAATGCAGCAATGATTAGTAGAACACATCAGTGAGAGTTTGAGCAAAATCGGACAATCCGTTCAAAAGTTATAAATTTTTGAAGTTTCTGCTCAGTCAGGGCTGGATGAAAAGACTAAGCTAGTGATGTCACATGAGTACAACGATATAAAGAAAGAATAAAGAAAATTCAACATATTTCCATTTTTCTCGCATAACAAAAGAACACTCGACTTCTCTCTTTCAGAAGGCAGGGGGAATAGTATTGCCCTTAACATACGTCAGTAGCAAGTCGAAGAAATGAGCACTTTATTCAAAAAGTAAGGTTTTGTGAAATTCTCTTTTTATTTTCCTTATATAGTTGTACGCATGTGACATCATACACTATAGTAGTCTTCTTATCCAGCAGTGACTGCGCAGATACTTAAAATATTCATAACTTTTGAACGGATTGTCCGATTTTCCTCAAACTTTCACTGATGTGTTCTACTAATATTGCTGCATTCTCTGAAACTATAATGTATGAAGGTGGATTTGTCCTTTAAACATGCAAATTGATGGGTGCTGTTTATTCAAATGATTGTGTTTTATTTAGCCCTTGACTTACAGATGATTTCTTCATTATTTCCTTATATTTTGGACTTTTTTTTCGGGCAAGCAAAATTAATGTTCGGGCAAGCAAAATTAATGTTCGGGCAAGTGTTTTGCAGCAAATTTGACAATCCGCTTGCCCAATTGGGCAAGTGGTTAAAAAAAGTTATGTAGCACCCTGGAGATGTAACATGAAAAATCTAGCTGCCTATAACTCCAGTGTAGTGCCCTTACTTGTTCTGTCTGTATACACAGACAGTTTTTTTTCCTTCTTTTTTTAGCTCACCTGAGCCGAAGGCTGAAGTGAGGTATTGTGATTGCCCTTCGTCCGTCGTCCGTCGTCTGTCGTCCGCCGTCTGTCGTGCGTCGTGTGTCGTGCGTAAACTTTTTACATTTTCATCTTCTTCTCAAAAACCCCAAGACCGATTTTCACCAAACTTGGCAGGTAGCATCCCTAGGGGACTAGGAACTCAATTTATTAAGATGGGCACCATGCCCCACCCAGGGGGCTCCCAGGGGGGGGGGGGGGCCAACCCCCCCCCAAAAAAAAAATTCAATTCTTCTTCTCTAGAACCAGAAGTGATAGAGCTAAGTTGATACTATAAGCTAGTACATTGATGACTGTAGTTTCAAGTTTGTTCATGGTGGAATCAGGGGTGCCCCCCTTGGTACCCAGGGGAGGGGGTGGGGAGGGGTCCTAATGGGGCCTAAATTGTACATTTTCATCTTCTTCTTGAGAACCCCAAGGCCGATTTTCACCAAACTTGGCAGGTAGCATCCCTAGGGGGTTAGGAACTTAATTTGAAAAAATGGGCACCATGCCCAACCCAGGGGGCCCCATGGGGGCCCAAACCCCCCCAAAATGAAGGAATCTTTAAAAATCTTCTTCTCCAGAACCAGAAGTGATAGAGCTAAGTTAATACTATGAGCTAGTACATTGATGACTGTGGTTTCAAGTTTGTTCATGGCAGAATCAGGGGTGCCCCCCTTGGGACCCAGGGGAGAGGGGTGGGGAGGGGTCCTAATGGGGCCTAAATTGTACATTTTCATCTTCTTCTTGAGAACCCTATGACCGATTTTCACCAAACTTGGCAGGTAGCCCTTAAGGGCATAGGACATCAATCTGTTCAAATGGGCACCGTATCCCACCTGGAGGGCCCCAAGGGGCCCAAACCTCCCAAAATGTGTGCACTTGCTTTGCTTATTATTTTGTGCATTTTGTTAGACAAATAGTTTATGGCATAGAGTATTGTATGTCTGTGTTCTGTGATGCCCATCCCAGAACATCCATGATAATTAGGTGGAAGTTTTGAGGGAAACAAGTATTGTATTTATAATGTACTACAGAATTGATCGATTTGTTTACATCACCATTATGAACTTACATGTGCACTGCTTGGATGGAGATTTATTGTGTGTATTATGGGGCTTGAAACCCACCCCATCCCTCCTTTTTTTAGTGCTGAGAATGGTATTGCAGAATTTGTGATATCCCTGCATTTCCAAATGAACAAAAACAAAACAAAACAAAACCAAGAACTGCCATTGAGATAGTGTAGTATTGAATATCACGGCATATCTTGTCTTAAAAGGCCCTGAGGGAAGAAAATTGCCATGGCTTTGTAAGATATGGGCACTCGATCGATGTTGGATTCATATCTGAAAGTAGCTAATGGCATTGCCTGCACTCTGGCAAACGCATGGTGAGAAAAAATTTGTCCAGAAGTGGGAATGAGTGAATTTGTCATTTTGGCTCTGGTTCTGTTTCTGCAAATTCAGTGTGCTCAGAAAGCATGCACAAAGCCAGATTTTATTGTCGTCTGGTGGATGGATTTTGAGCCATAGCAGATGTCATATGAAATCACCATGCAAATCCAAGAAAGTGGCCCTTAAAGTGGGGATTTGTATAGGCCTGTCAAGACTGTGCATGTGTAGACATGTGCTACATTGGCCTTTCTTGGTAGCACATCTATTACATTTATGGTCATATCAAATCTGCATCCAATCAAGAAACATATATTGACAGTAATGACTGCTGTCACATCATCTTTGCCAAGCTATATTGTTCAATCTAAAGAGCAAGCAAAACCGGAGTATCAGTTGCTCATAAATACTTTAATACTGTAATAATTTAGGAAATATGCACCATGTACAGCTGTATGTATTTATGTACATTAGATTTGTAAAAGCCACTTTTATGGAGACAGAAACAGTGGTCTTCATGGGCAGGTGGTCTTCTAGACAGTTTCATTACACCCCTGTGGTCCCAAATGAAATGCCTAGTATTAAAGGAATTGAATGGAATGACCAATTCCCTGGAAATCAAAATAAAAAAAGCAGCATAAATTTGCCTGTGATAGCCCCTGAAAGTATACATATTTCAATAAATCAGATCATTTCTCTGTAACAATTTGGCACTTGTGCTCAGTGCATTTAAGTTCTGCTCTGTAAGTGCTGGTACTGATATGTGCCCATTCTAGCTTTATGCGTATGATTTTACTAATAATATCAAGATTCCATGTTGATTGGATAGCTGATCACATGCACACATTGCATGTCACTATTGTTTAAGATGTATTTGGAGAGAAAAAAAATATATCGATAGCGCAATAATTTGACTGAAAGAATCGGGTGATTGACTTGTCTATTTCAAGTCATTTTCGTTTTGTATATTCTTTAAAATTTACATTCAAACCCCAAGTAATAGAAATTGAAGGGATAAAAAATTCTAAAATTTTGCAGATGGCATGTCTCAATTGTATTCTACAAATATAGCAAACATAATAATCAGGGTATTGGCACACTTTAATGGAGGAGTGATATTTGTATTAAAGCAGGTTGTTTCTTGTTTAACTTGTAGCACATATTCTGTATATATATTTTCTGTCCAAAGTCTAGCACATTATTAGAAGGAAGCAAGAAACAATGTCTGTTCTCGTTCTTCTTTTTATACATACCCCTTGTATGACAATTGCATTACTGCTCCTCATGTGGTGAGGGAAGGGACTAGACAACATTACTCCCACTGACATTTCTCAATCTCATGTAATGTAGGATGATCATCATCGTGTGTATTCAGGTGCCAGTATGATACAGCTGTGATGACTGCATGGCATTTTGAGGAACACACCAGAATAATCTAATCTCTGAGCTGTCTGCAGATATAATCACGAACCAAACTACCTCGGGAAATCAATTTGCAGTTTGCCATTGCCCTAGGATGCCATTAATAAGTAACTCTGCTCTATGTACTATCTGCACTGCAAACTGTAACTGTTGACTTGTCAGGCAAACTCTTCACTAGGTATCATGACTAGAGTGATCATCATGTTCATCATATTCCCCTTGTGCCACATCTGTTACAGATTTATTCAGTCCAAATCCTTTCATTTTTGTATAGGTCAAAACAAGCATGTTTTTGTTAAAGAGGTTGTTTGTTACCCTGATCAAATTGTTTTTTACCCAACTTTTAAGGCTCTATAGATGTGAGACAAGTTTTACCTGTGCATCTTTTGTTTTTAAAAACTTTCCTGGTATGACAGCCACTTATGTATATGCCATCTTCCATGTGCATATTTAATGTCCCATGTGATCATTTTTCCTTTTCCTCAGCAGCGGTCACACTGGCAAAAGATCGCAAAGTTTAAGATCTTCTAAGTTACGCTCCACAAAGTTCTCGCGAAACTTCCCATTCAAACTACGGATATCTCACGGGCAGAATGAACACTAGCAACTGAAACTTCAAGAAGTTTGTCACGTGACCAGTCCACTGGGCCGTTCCTCTGAAGCATGCAGTCATTGTGATGTATGTGTGTGCATTCAGTCACAGTGGACGACTATAATTAACTCCCCCGAAACCCACGAAACGTTTTGAATTTTCAACCATCATCGAGGCAGTGCGAATCGGGCGTTCTCATTTTCACCAAAATTTCACCTTCTCATATCTCTGCTATACATTGACCAAAATCGCTCAAACTTTCAGTATCAATGCAAAATCATGATTTCTATCTACATACGAAAAATCACGAGAAACGATTGGGAACTTTTTAAGTTATTCAACATTTCATGTTTCACTGTCTCGGAAAACTACCGTCCGATTTCCAGACACATCTGGACGCACCACTTAATATTCATGAAACTTGACAAACATATTCATAAGACATGTACGGACGTTAATGTAGCCCTGTTCGCTTTGCCGAAGACCTATTTTTGAAGTTACAAGTGAAAATAAATGAGGTATCTTGTCTGAAATCTCGGAGCAGCAAACAAGAATATTGACGTCATATTCTAAGACAAACTGATTTGCGCTTGCGCAATGAATGGACTTTCCCATGCTGCTTCGATCCAGCGAGCTGATTGGTCGATGCAATGCAGCGTACTGTTACTGTGCAATACGAGGTGGCTGCTGCGGATGCCTAGTACACTGCACATGCATGCTATGAGAGTGGGACGTGGGGTGTCGATAAGCAGTGCGCTGCATGCAGGGGACTCCGCCACCTCAAAAACAAGCACTTACGTTGTCAGAACTGGCCTATTAAAAAGAATGTAGCAAATATTTGAATATCTATCAGCTATGATACCAGTTGCAAATTCATAACATTGGATTATTCGGACTTTACGCAGATCTTACTGCACTAGTAAGTAACATATTACAACTACGAATTCCCGGTAAGAGTTACGATCAGAGTACAGCAGTGCCGTACGGCACTGAAGTACAGGTGACGTGAGAGCGACAAAGATGTGGGTACGTGGGACTGTACCCTGTCTTCCCGTGTGTGAATGACTGTGAAATTTCGTGCTCGGAACGATGGTGGAAAAAGTGCACCACTTTCGATTATTTCCAGACATATCCGGACGCATGACTTCTCGAATGTGATATTTTAGAGTTCTGGAAAGAAATACATACTTAGTAACATACTTGAAAGTTTATTGTTGTTCATGAAGTCAAAATGTGAAATTTTAGCAACGATTTCTGACAATTATTTTCCATTTTGAGAGTGAAGTTAAGCTCCATTTTGGAATATTTTATCGTCATTTAAAAAAGGTAACATAATGGCAGGTTAAAATGAGGTTTTTACTTTTCATAACCGTTTGGATTATCAAAAATATGAATAAATAGGAAAGTTACAGCAGTTTTGCTGCGACACTTTCTTAGCGGTTTTCGTGCGAAACGTGTTCATTCAAGAGGAAAGCGAGGTCAGGTCAAAATGAAAACAGTGAGTTAATTGCACCCGTCCGCTGCGACTGCATTGTTACGTCACAATCACAAGCTGTCAGACGGCGCGCTCTTTCTTCTTTCTTGCACACGCCCACCAGTGACCCAAACTTTGGGAACTTAAAGCCATACAGTCGTGGCGAGTGGTTTGTGCGGCACGGAGAAGAACGCATCAGGCTGCTTCCCCCATTCTGTATCAAATGTAGTGACACCAAATGAGAATAGCGCTGGCTCAATGGGTCAGCGAACAACACTCTAGATACAAGAGTTCTGTGCTACAAATCTCCTGACCCAAAATGGCTGTCCGAGCGAGCCACGAGAGCTTCTGAATGGACGCACACTCTCAGTGCGCATGCGCATGAAGAGAGGCCAAAAGAGCCACGCGTCTTCTTGCCTCTCTCCTCCAATCACCGCAGCTCGCGGTCACAATGTTTGTGTATGATGCGTACACACGCGCACACACACACACACACACACACACACACACAGGTGTCTCAGTGGCGGCATTGTCCCACACGTTTATGGATAGCACAGAGTCTGGCACTGTGCAATTGCATGCACAAACTTCGGTCGTTTGGCCGTTTACGTACCATTAGGAATGACGATTGTCCGCCTTTAAGATCAAGAAGTTTGGCTGCCAGTTTGGACAGATGAAGAAAATTTTTTTGAAGACTTTGCAATCTTAAACTTCGTGATCTTTTGCCAATGTGACCATGGCTATTTTGTGTTATGAGGGTAGGCATACTTGTATAATCCCACTATTCCTAATACTTCATCTGACACTTCTCTGGTTACTTTTTTCAGTCCATGATAAACACAGGATCCCATCACTGCAACTTTATTACTCCCAATTTTCTGTATATATTGTTATTAATAGTAAACAAACAGTAGTTACAATAATTCAGAGGTAAAAGTTTAGGAGAGTATGAACTAGTTCATTAAAGAAAGTCCAGCTTTTTCTTTGCTTCATATTCATGTTTTGCATAAATGACACTTTTATTGCATAGCAGTATAGTAATTGTGCAGATAGTTGTGCAGATAGTTGTGCAGTTGCTGTGTAGATGGAAAGTCAGTCTTTTCAAAGTATCCGTAGAACTGTTAAGCATTCACCGTCACTCACTCATGTCTTAATTTTTCAAATTCAAAGTAGCAACAGAGTTTGCTCCAGTAATCACAGATTTCAAAGTTTTACTTTTAGGGAAACACACCGAGATAATAATAAATTTAAAAATAAAAATTAAAGCTTTGAATGCATTGTATGTATAGCAGACACCATATGATGGGGGGGGGGGGATGGGAAGTCAAAATTTGTGTACTTTAAGTCATGGCACTCCACTCTGGAATTTTAATTTGCTTTTGATTTTTAACCAGGTACATCTGCTACTTGAGTACCTCGAAGTAGGGGACTGTGATAGAGTGATACTGGCCGTGCACAGGCACAGTGTGATTGACAATGTAGTAAAAGAAGAATGTTTGTAGGCAGTTGCCATCTGACATGACCAGTAGACAAGTCAAAGTGATCCGTATGTTTTATACCAGAAGGAATAGAGGTCTTTCATTTACAGCAGCTTGCCAGTTGACATGAAATGTGGTTCCTTGCAGCAGCCACAAATTGTCTCATAGTGATGCTGATCATAACTTCATGACAGCGTGACACTGTCACACAAAATGTACAAAAGTAGTACCATTCTGCAGGCATGAAAAAACTAAATCTATTGCTTATTCCCATGTCTGGGCTTCCTATCATTTACTTTTGTTGCATCTGTGAATTTCATGTGTCCAAGGTTCCCTCTTCCTGAATGCTCAAAAATGACAGCGAATTTTTGATGACCTGTCAAACATTAAATGTCACTTTGGCGACATTTGTTTTCAGATATAAAGAAAATTATTGTATAGCAGCAATTAAAATCGTATTTTGTCAGCTATGGACCCTGAATCCTGTCATTGTAAGGTGATGTGCAAACCACTCAGTTGTCCTGCTCCTTACAGTTGGCCTATAGATTATTCCAAGTGCCGTCATTTGAATGTTTAATTTGTATGAAGGAGAGATCAGAAATGCTTTTTTTTCCCCTCTTAGTTCCTGTTTTGATAAGTTTCTGTTGCTGCTGAATGATGGTCAGTCTCTTGATCTTCTTCAACAAATATCACTGTATTGGCGCCAGAGCAAAATTGTGTGTTTTTACTGCCACAATGGGCTTGCACAATTGGCTGACCAATCTCGGACAAGTGACAATATATTGACATAAACTAAACTGCCAGAGATTAGAGCCAGAGAATAACTAGAGATTACCGGTACATATTTTCCTTAATCTCTTATTGTGTCATTGTGGCGCTGTATGGTCTTTCTGTTGGACTGAGGCACATTGTAAAATGTTATGCCTGATTAGGCTGGCTTACTTACAATTATGTCAAATTTGAGGAAATTTTGAAAATGAATGCTGATGGAAAATCATTGCAAGTTACAGCAAAGTTACTGAATGCTTGGATGCAAAGGGTTGAGATTAAAATAAATCTGTACAATATTTATTGTAGATGAAAAAAAAAATCACTTGAGTGCTTTGTGCTTTAAAGCTACTATTTAACATTTGCAGCAGTGATTGAAAAAATGTTTGAATTACCATATTTGGTTCATATGTATAGTGCATTTGTATCATAAAACACCCTACCATACAAAAAAAAAATGCAATGAAGCCGCAAATGTATTGAAGGAGATATCTCTAATTTGCTCAGAGACGGTTTATTCTAGAAGCAGTTTTTGATAAAACTATTGTTCACATTTTGTATTTTTAACAATACTTAACATTGTTTATACTGATTAACATTTTCGTGTTGGTTATTTTTATCCCTATTAACTCACATTTCATTACATTTTTTTGAAGCACTAAACTGTTTCTTTTTTCTTTCTTTTTTTTTATCCGCAAATTTTTGCAATGGGCTTTAAACTGTAGCAGTTTGGATCGTTTACATCTCCACTTTTTATGTTCATTTACCATAAAGAATTCCCTGTATGGGAATATTTTTTCTTGTTTTGTGCCCATGATCAAGTAAAGAGAACGAAAACAGGAATTGATCTGATGGGGGGAGGTTGTTCCGTGAGTGCAGGCAATTACAACTCCATCCTTCACAGTGAGCCTCGTGTCCCAGAAACAAACAAGTGTCTGAGCTGTTGGAGATGAAGAATGTTTACCAAGAGATTGATCTAAACAGGTGGTTGTAGTGTGCATGCTCAAGATGAATGGTGCAGCTTCTTTTCTTTGAGATTTCTCTCTATCCAGAGGTGGTAGACAGTTCATACTTTAGGATGAGAAGGGGGAAACAGTTATTTGGCATAAGAAAACATAGTAATTATGATACAAGTCAAACAGAAATACACATTAAAACATTTAAATGTATGTTGTTTTGATATACTAATGTAGATTAAAACAGCATTTGTAAATTTGGTGAGGTGATGATTTGATCACCTCACAAATCAAATTATTTGTATGAAAAGTATCTCAGAAACTATATTTAGTGTTGATGATTTATCAATTTCAATCTTGTTCCCATGTATGAGTGAATTTGAACATGGCAGTTGCATTTCACTATTTCACAAAATTTGTCAAGTAGATATCAAGTGTTGGCATTAAGGTGCATAAGAAAATATGTCTAGTGTGATGGCTTCCAACAAGGGAAGATGAAAAGCTTGTTGTCTGCAACATACCTAACATACTTCCCATTATGGAGATTGTTTATCCGTGCACTGTACTGTTATCAGCTATGTGCATTAAACCCAACCTAATTTTCCTCTAGCCTTGTGTTGTATGCTGCATAGAGATAACAACAACAATAGAATATTGCTTCCGCAGGAATGCTTTTCTTTTGGCTGCTTTTCTTGTTTTTTGTGTGTCTTTTATTTGAATGTCAGTGTACACAATATGTGTGTGTTTATATATTTGTTTACTTTTTTGTTTAAGTATTTTTGTTGGTTGTTTCTTATTTCTAGGTTTACAATAATTATTGACCATGCTTGATTCAGGCCAACCGTTGTCTTTTAATCTCACATTTGAATACTCATTACCATTAATCAACAATATTATGAACACTTTTTGTATATCTTGTAGGGGAAATCCAGTCCAAATATAAGTTAGTCTGATAAAAAAGAGTAAAATCTTACGAGTTCAAGGGTAAAAATTTGACTGAAATCGGATGGAAAATAAGGAAGTTATGACATTTTGAAGTTTTGCTAATTTCTGCAAACAATTCTCGTACAGTGGATATGAATATGCAAATGAGTGAGTTAACCATGTCATAACCTCACAATTTTCCATTGATCGTGTTAAAAAAAATGATGGAAATTTAATGTTTCTGTCATTAATGTGTGAAACATGATGTTATTCCTGGTTGAATAACTTCAGAATAGTGATTCAGTTGGATGTACTAGGATTTGAGCCTCGGGCATAAAAATGTTTATGTACAAACTGTATGGTTAAATTGTGAGGAAATGACATGCTCACTTTGCCATTTGCATATTCATATTGACTGTTCAAGAACTGTTTCCACCCAAAATAGCGAAACTTTATAATTTCATTACTTCCTTATTATGCCTCAGCCACGAAGTGGTGCCGGAGGCATTATGTTTTCGGGTTGTCCGTCCGTCCTTCCGTCCGTCCGTCCTTCCGTCCGTAATGAATTTTGTGGACAGCATAACTAAAAAACCGTTTAAGGTATCCTAATGAGATTTGGTATGTATATGCACGAGTGAACGAAGTTGTGCCTATCAACTTTTGGGCGCACATGCTTAAGGTCAAAGGTCAAAAGGTCGAGGTCAAATGCTCAAAATTTCACTATTTCCCCCATATCTATGCAATGCCTGGAGGTTTTTTTCTTGAAATTTGGTGTATACATGTAATACCAAATAAAGATTCTCCTGAGAGAGTTTCAAGTCATGAGGTCAAAGGTCAAAGGTCAGGTCAAGTGAAAATGTTAAAATTTTGCTTTTTTTTCCATATCTTGAAAATGGTTCAAGCTATCTTCATGGAACTTAGTCCATATGCGTTCACTGACTAGCAGTGATTGTCTAGGGAATGTGAGGGTCATGGGTCAAAGGTCAAGGTCAACTCATAATTTCACTGTTTTCCTCATATTTAGATGCAGTACTTGCCGGATTTTTCTTGAAACTTGATATATACCTGTATAAACCCAATAGAGATTCTCTGGGAAGTTTCTATCCCAAAGGTTAAAGGTCAAGTGAAAGCGCTAAATTTCATTTCTTTGTCCATATCTCGAAAGTTACTCAAGGTATCGTGAAACTTAGTACATATATCTATACAGATGCATTTTCTACCTGACAGTGATTCTGTTGGGATTTTAGGGTCATAGGGTCAAAGGTCCAGGGTCAAAGGCCAAGTTAAAATGCAAAAATTTTACCATTTGATAGTAAAATGACACTTTTTCTCCATATCTTGAAAGTTAATAAATGCATATAGTATAGACTTATTAAAAGAAAGTCAAAAGTTGAGTAAAAATCCTCCAATCCCCAAATACCTGGGCTCTTCTTAGGCAGTATAGCCATACATCCAATTAAACCTAGTTCAAGGAAAGTGAACATTCAACACATTTGTGACAAACCTGTCATTTTGATAATTTGCCAATTATGTGAAACTCATGACACATTGTCAATACATTGTAGTATAGACTTGGAATAATTACGAGAACCATGCATTAAGGTGGAGGCATACCAGTCGCCATGGCGACATTTCTAGTTTTTCATTTGATATAAATCAAAATTATACAGTTGAACTTGACTAACTTATATTAATATGGACTGGATTTCCCCTTTAAGAAATAAGTGACTATTAAGAGGTACCAAAAGTTGCTTCACAGGGATAATTTGTGCCTATTAGATGCCCTTGGTGGTGTGCGTTATAATCATAATTCATCATGTCACTTTGAATCTCATGCATAGATCCCATGTGTTGTGTTTGCAAACCTTGGAGAGGATACTCAAGAGCTTTGCTCGCATTTCACATTCATATGAAAATGGATAATATGAATACAGATTTTGCTTGAAGAAAAAAGGCAGCAGTGAGAAATGGCTAAAGACCATGAATAACATTACAAGACTGAAGCCACTGTTTACCATTGGAAGCAATGATTGCAAAAAAAAGTCTGAATTATAACATGTGATGTATATTTATAGTTCAGTTGTATCACAAAACATCCTACCATATAGAAATTTGGCAGTAGAGCTGCAAATATAACGAGATGTCACTAATTTGCTCAATAAATCATAACTATTGATGGTTTACTCTAGGAACAATTTTAATAAAACCATTGTTCACATTTTTATATATTTAACAGTACTTTATAAACATTGATTATACTGATTAGCATTGTTACATTGGCTGTTTATATCCCTAACTCACATCTTAGAACTATTTTGAAGCACCAAAGCTGTTTTTTTTTTTCATCTGCAAATGACAAATAGTGGCTTGAAAATGGAATGTATTCATTTATTATTATTTTATATATATATATATCATCATTATTGTTTGCTGGCCTATACTATCTATAATTCTAAGCAATTTTCGTGTGCTGCAGTTCTACCCAAAATCCAAGGCAGTTTTGTTACCCAAAATATCACTGGCTGAAAAGTTTCAAGGTTTTATTAGGTATTGAAAACAAATATCTTGGTCCTTACTTCACAGAACCGATAACTCACAATCCTGTGGTATTTGATTCTTTCTTGGCTTATTGCACTTTTCATCGTCTGTTAAACATTCCATACAGTTTGTGAGTGCATTATGAAAGGAAAGGTATTTCAGGGCTACAGTTGTAGTTTGTTTGACTACATTTTTTGTAAGTATAGAAATAGGTGTGTCACCCCTGTGACATATAGGGCAAGTGAAAAAAGAAAGTAGTTTACTCATCTTAATTTTTGGAGACAGGTGATGCTGGAGGTCCTTAGTATTTGATGTCTTAGTATTTTTGATCTGAAGCGGTTGCACAGTGCAGGGTGCTTGTGTAGTTTTGCACCGCCTCATATAATGATTTTCAAACATACACAGACTAACCCTCAACATTTCACAATCTAAACTACTTGTATATAAGTCTCCAAAGTAACGTAGAAGTTGAATATTTACGGCAAATTTTGACTCTTTGTACACATATCAGAATGACTTCATGTGTTGCTGTGCTGTACGTATCGTACCGATGACTGCACTACCATATAGGCCTACACATATGTGTCGTACCATGACCAACCAGGTAGGGACTGAATTCCTGCTGACTGCTTAATTACAGCATGGAGCTACGTATTTTCATACTAGCTCCATGATTACAATGTGGTCCTGAGAATTTCAATACAAGCAAGTCAAATATGGAGACTCTAATGCAAGTGTGTTTAGATTGTGAAATATTTAGGATGAGTTTGTATATGTTTAAAAATCTTAAACATCTTTTGCAGTGCCAAACGGCACTATAACTATGCATAGTAGCGCGATAGCAGCGCATGAGTAGTTGACATAACTGCTGTTTGGAAATCAAGCCATATGCTTACAGGAGTACGAGTGTGCGAAGACTAAATTGTCCATTCACGATATTATACAAATGATGCACAGGATAGAGTGCGGTAGTGGAGGCGTATAGTGCACTCGAGGGTATTTACATTGTGAAACATGCAAGAGGCGAAGCCGAGTGCATGTTGCACTACATTGTAAATACCCGAGAGTGAGCTACGCCTCCACTAACGCCACGAAATAATCCTGTGCATCATTTGTTTTAAAAAATGGGTCGAAAATTCGAAAACTAACAGCATTTTTTCAGCGTTTTTCACGTACCTTTGTGGGTCAAGACGTCCGAAGATGTTCGTCCCAAACATTTACGCACGTCGCACTCGGAAATCCCGCACATACAGTATAAGTATGATGGGGGGTTGGGTTTCCGGACACTTAAGTTCCCGCATGAAAACTTACTTATTTTACATAAGGGCTTTTTACACTTGTGTTTCTTAACCCCGGACTTTCTCTGACCCAGGACTATCGTTAGTCCCGTACCAATTTTTTTAGCTTTTTACACTCGCCAATTAGTCCCGTACTATCTCTTGTCCGGGGCTAAGGAGAAAACTGACCTTTTTACACTCGTATTTCTTAGCCCCGGACTTTCCAAACCACATGAATATTCATAATTACGCTGTGTACTGTACACGTACACACACGCACCGGCAGCACTTGATTACCTCGTTTCTGATTGGTCAGTGAGGGTCGGACTTCGTCTCCGTCGCTTAGCCCAGGATTATTTTTTCGTTCTGTTTACACTCACTTGCTTGGCACCGCAATTGCGGTGCTAACCCCTGCTATTTTGCAGGGCCAGATAGTACCGTACTATCGGTGGGGCTAGCCCACTTTGGCAAAAACGAGTGTAAACAGAAAGTGGGCTAAGGATAGTCCCGTACCAACGGTGGGGCTAAGGCCCCCCCTTAGCCCCACCGTTGGTCCGGGGCTAAGCAAAAATTTACAAGTGTAAAAAGCCCTATAGAATATGCACCCTTTACCTTAAAGACTTGATATAGACTCCTCATATAGGCCTACTAGACAACATACTCTGAAAACGGTGTGAGAATTAACCTGCTAAATCGTTGGATTTGCCCTTCAAAGTGACTCCATGTACGCGTCCGGTCCCACAACGCTTGGTCTACTGTACTGTACAAAGTGTACGTATATAAGAGTATACGTATGCCACACGTACACATGTTATACACAAGGGAAGAAAGGCTGGCCGGCCGGCAGCCCGAACTAGAAGTTGTTTACAGGATTGACAGCGTGTACTGTATGTATGCATGCAATTCAAAGGAGCCGCCGCGCGCACAGACGATCGGCAATAGGATTTAACCACGGTGGATTTAACACGCAGTGCGATGGGACTAGAATAACCAGAGCACACGTGACTCATTTCAGCGCTTCCTATTGGCTACATTCTTGAACCCATTTTATAAATGTTCTCAACATGCAGCGCGCCATCCAATCCCACAATATGGCATTGTACGTACACGTATAGATAGCAGCTGGTTTGTAGGATTCTTGGCTAGATGTACGGCAGTGAATACGCTCCTAACGCAATGTGTGCATTAAATCACATCGATTGGTGAATTTTTCAACCACCAATAATTACCAAAAAGTAGTAAGTATCAAGAAAATTGATGTGGCAACTTCATCAAAGATGTAAATATTTTCATCGGCACTTTGAAAAATAGCTAATAATGAAAAAGAAATTGATGCATCGCCCAAATGAGAGGAATTTGGCCCTGAAGCTGTTTAAAGTTATGTCCATGTCGAGGCTACCGTAGGTTCAGGAGTGCTCCTGAAGCACTCTAGACTCTGTATTAACAATCACCAATGTTTAGAGTGTTCTGGAAGTGGTGACCGTGACCTGTTCATGTTGGAGGTGCATGTGTCATACGTGCATTGTTCACTGTCTTGAGTGCATTACCAATTGTGAAATAATTGGCTGTCACTGGGGTTGAAAGGAAAACTTGCCTCCTTAATATTAGATAGTAGCAGATTATATACTACAAGCTGCGTCGTGCGCTATACATTTGTTGGAAGTTCCCACCCACATGAAGGTTACAGAGGCTGCATTTATCAACTCACTTCTGGCGCAGAGTTAAGTTTTAGAGAGTTTTGGGCAGTTGATAAATTCAAAGCTGTTTTGATTGTGGGATTAGAAATGCATTTCTGAAATGCTGTAAAAAGTGTGATTGCAAGCATGTTTGAGCCAGAAATGCGTTTCTGTAGAGTTGATAATGCAAAGTTGTTTTAAAATGCATTTATAGCTTGGACCTGCCCATGCCAACCACTGCTAACTATGCATCTCCGTTCCTTGTGCAATGGAGCTGTGCAATGGAGCTGCGTAGTGACAAGGCCTCCCAATCGACTCATGACAGAGGTGATAAATGCAACAACTCAAGAAACAATCTTGGGAAAGTAAGTTGAGAAACGAGCCCAGTTATGCCTCTCTCAGCCACTTCATGTGTGGTCTCAGCTGTCTCAACTCTCCGCGTATGAACAGACTCAAAGAGCTATATCTAAAGGGCAAGTACACCTTCATGTACATGTGGATTGAGTGAATGCAACAACATTAATAGAACACATCAGTGAAAGTTTGAGGGAAATCAGACAATTCATTCAAAAGTCATGAATTTTAAAGTTTCTGCACAGTCACTGCTGGTTGAGAAGACTACTACACTTTATTATGTCACATGCTAGAATGATATAGGAAAAATAAAAGAGAATTCTACAAATTTCATTTTTTGAAAAAAGTACACATTCCCTGACTTGTTACTGACGTTAAGAGATATTAAGGGTTATATTATTCCCCCTGTCCTGTGAAGGAGGCAAGTCAAGTGCCCCTTTTTTATGGGGGAAAAATGAAAATGTTTAAAATTTTCTCTATTTTTTCTTTATGTCGTTCTATACATGTGACACCACAAGCTGTAGTAGTCTTGTCACCCAGCGAGCGATAGCAGCACTGGATAACTTTTTAATGGATTGTCCGATTTTCATCAAACCTTCACTGATGTGTTCTATTAAGATTGTTGCATTTTCACAATCCACTATATATATTATTTACTGATCTTGTCATCTAAAGTCAGATTGCTTCAGAAGCGCTCCTGTCTTTGACCTTGTGTATAAATGGGGTGTAAGAGCAGGAAGGTAGACTCCCTGGTAAGAGTGATGGATCCAAATGATGTAGGGAAGGGTATTGAAATGATTATGAGAAAGTGTTTATGCCATATATTCTGCGAGTCTAATTTTTCTCGAATCAGGACTTTGGACAATTTTGCAAGTGGTTAAATTGGCAATCTTGGAGTGCAGCAATGCACGAAGAAATGTAGCAATGTGCACCTCTCATTTATGTTAGGTTGTCAGGGTTAATATTTTTTGCATGTTATGTTTGTTTTTGAATATAATTTGTATTATAATCTTTTAGACTAGGCTGCAGGCAACATAAGTTTTGCATTCATTATCTTATTTGTATAAACCTGTACTATGTTCTGTTGTTATAGTTGTTGTTAGCTGGTTGTTGAGTACCCAATCAAAAATAAGAATTGTGAGTATATCCTGACTCAAAAAGAAGAAAAAAATCTTGCGAAAATATGAAAACCTAGCAAAATATAGGGTGTATACAAAAGTCATGCAATACCCTGCCTGAACGTGCCTTGATAGAGAATGATGACCTCTGAATAGATTTGGCAGGGAAAAGTGCTGTCTGATAGGGCCGAAAGATAAATGACAAGTGCCATTGCCATCCCTTCTCCAAACACCCTACAAGAATGTGTGTTCTCACCTTTCACTTGTGTCATAGTCTGGGGCTTTTAAAAGTGTTTTTGGAGCAGCAGGGGGAGGAATAGCTGAAGCTCATCACCCTGTTAGCTTTCAGAGGAGATGAGGGAAGCTATACAATCTGGGCTGCATAACACAGCTCATTATGTGTTGTGAGTAGTGGATTCCATTGATTATGATCTCTGTTTTAACCATGCTTATCGTATGAATCGATAGTCAGGTTCTAGCTTACATCCTTTGACAGCTTCAGCGATAACTAAATATGTCCAGTTTATGAAAGCTACCATAACCTTTTGTTAATTATTAATGACAGTATTATACAGCTAAGTTTTCTTCAATGAGGTAGTATTACAGCTAAGTTTTCTTCAATGTGATTGTGTGTAGTACATTACATGCACGGTGTATTCAAGGATCACATGTGTGTACTATAGGCCTACTGTTGTTGTCATCTGAACCAGGGAGGTGATTTCTCTCACCTCCCTATTAAAACAGTGCCGTGCATGCTGGCTGTTCTTTTGTAAACTTCTTCTTCTGGTCCACTCTACCTTAGCTGAAGATTCTTGCAGATTGTGTGCATTTTGGATTTGTTTAAACATTTCAATTCGTTAATTTCATACACGTGTATAAGATGCCTCACTGGACAGAAGAAAGAGCAGCGTTATTAATATCCCTTTGGAGAGAATTTGCTGTACTGCTCACCTCCCTGGTTGTAGAATTGTACATCCGGTGATATGGGAGATTTTGAGCGGGGAAATCCACTTTCGAACCGCGAGCCAGGCAGAGTAATATTGCAAAGTGCGCATGCGTCAATTTTCGGACTAATTTCCCGAAGCAGGCTGTTCGAGCTGATGAAGACGCACATTCGCTGTAGAGGTAGTATTACAGCTAAGTTTTCTTCAATGAGGTTGTCACATCTGCAGATGAATGGGTATTAATTAGATTTGTCATTATTCACTGAGTTAATGCGCACCAGCTCCTTGGTTTCACTACCTTTGTCAATATCATTGGGCCAATTGTAGTCTTCCACAGGCATGTAACATGACAATATGAGATTATTGTATGCCCAAAGCATCCAAATGCTATTCTACAGTAAGCAATCAGCATCATGTATCAAGAGATTCTTCTGATAGCTTTGAAAAGGTACTGATTGCTAATGTATTAAGATACACAGTGCAGTATCATCCAAACATGTATCAATAGCTGCATTTACACCTACTAACAGCGTGATTTTTAAAATCGCAATATTTTGGTTCCACCGTTTACACTTGTGCAAAAGCATGCAAAGTTTGAGCTTCACGAAACATCGCGATGTTTTGGTCGGTAGTGCGCATGTGTAATTTACCTCTCTTCAACACGGTAGACGAGTGGAAGCGCACGCTATTCGTATTCACTGCAGTGCAGTCTATTTTGCTCGCACAGCTAGCTGGTTGGAACGTTGAGCCAGGGCTTTTTATCAGTACAATACATACACACATAAATCTGTGTTTCTCGAGGGTGTAAACTTACGGTAAAAATATGTAACTTGTCATATTAGATCACATACGTACTAGGTGTGTAAAACTTCAGCTAAGTATGGGAAAGTTGATGAAAGCAGTATTCAGGAGGATCATGAAATTTCGCTGATATGACGAAAGTGAGAAGCAGGCTCATTTTTTAGGGCTGGTATTTTATCAGGCGACTGCAAGAACTCACCATTGTCTTACCGACACTTGTTACATACTCCTGTATTCCACAAAGTCAATGTATACCGAAAGCAGTATGGGCACTCCCAAAATCAACACGTTTCTGGGAGAACATTATTTTGTTAATTTGTCATGGGGTGATGATATGTGGTTGGAGAACTTCAGGTTTGCTACTAGTTTTCATGTACTAGTTTCATCAGGGAGGTGAGAGACCACGAGCCGAGGATCAGCCGTTTACCTGTACAGCATGTACCGTACTGTACTCTGGCCAGCAGCGGACGTACACATTCCAAAGAGGAATCGGGAGCACACGTAAACTCCCGGTGCAATCCGATAGTGTATCAAAGTCACCTGATGAAAAATCGCGACATTTCTGCAGCTTGGGTTTACACTCGCTAAATTTAGCTTCAAACATCGCGATGTTTCAAAAAATCGCACTCCGGCTGGCGATTTTTCTGGCGATGTTTTGAGGGTGTTTGGGTGTACGTGTAGTTGCTTAGCTACTTGCATCCAAATGTCGCGATTTTAGAAATGTCAAGATTTTTCCAAGCAAGTGTAAATCCCCCTCCTCTCTACAGCAAGAAGAGTGTTTGTTATGAGGATATAGGCCTATCTACTTGCAAGGAATATGCCAATGTTGGAACTGGGGGGAAGAGGATGGAATATTTTAGCTTTCAACAGAAATGATGGGCGTAGTGGTAGTGCTGTGAATGTGATATTTTCCTGATCTATAGTCCAGACAGACCATTTCATGTCATAAAATGTCATAAAATAACATAGAATAACACCTTGCCGCTCATATTTGGTAAACATTTGGTAAACATATGTGTCCTGGAAAGAGCCTGGTGAGTTTTGGTCAAAATGGTTCAGTGAATTTGACTATAATTTTTTTTTTTTTTTTTTTTTTTTAAAAGAAGTGATCATAGTTACCTGTTAAAGGCAAAGCTTGACACTTGGCTGTTCTAATACAAAGTGTCCTGTTCTATTAGGTCCTAATTGAAATTCTGGAAGGAGTTCAAAATGAAAGTTATAACAACAAAAGAAAGGTGCCTTCATTTTAATTTTTTCATCAAGGTGATGTTTGTTGTAGCACATGGTATATTGACCACTTTGGCCACTTTGCTGCACTGCCACTGCATTGATTTCAATTACAAGATTGGAAGTACAGTACCTGCTGTATTACTTTGGCTGAATTGTCTAACAAGGTTACAAGGCTTATTTCTTAGCCATGTATCATGGGGGAAGAAAAAAATTTGATTGAATTAGGAGGAGCCTGGCTGATGGCGGGTCCTCCCATAGGAAATAAGGAATATTGCACGCTTTGTGTTTGTCAGTTAAATGTCTGACATCATATTTACATTATACAACAGTGCATTTATATTTGCAGTGGCTTATTATATCTGTATATATGGTGCTTTCCCATGGGAGGGTCACATATCTGACTGGCCGTATTCAATGTAGGAGCCTACAGGCCTGTGAATTTATTGATTTTCGTATTTCACTTCACATTTCAGGTCAGAAGCCACATTCCAGTTACAATTGTCATGTACACATGTCTCATTGTAATCATTTGGTAAGTCTCTTTGTTGCTGCCTAAAGCTATGGATAAAATGAAAAAGTCAACAAAGGCATTGACCCAAGGGCCAGCGTACCAGTTGCAGCGGATGGGTTCAATTAACTCACTGTTTTCATTTTGACCTGACCTCGTTTTCATTTTGACCTGACCTTGCTTTCCTCTTGAACGAACATGTTTCGCACGAAAACCGCCAGGAAAGTGTTGCAGCAAAACTGCTTTAACTTTACTATTCATTCATATTTTTTGATAATCCAAACGGCTGTGAAAAGTAAAAACCTCATTTTAACCTGCCATTATGTTATCTTTTTTAAATAACGACGATAGAATATTTCAAATTGGAGCATAACTCCACTCTCAAAATGGAAAATAATTGCCAGAAATCGTTGCTAAAATTTCACATTTTGACTTCGTGAACAACAAAAAACTTTCAAGTATGTTACTAAGTATGTATTTCTTTACGGAACTCTAAAATATCACATTCGAGAAGTCATGCGTCATATGTCTTGAAATAATGGAAAGAGATGCACTTTCTACCTTCGTTCCGAGCACGAAATTTCATAGTCATTCGCACACGGGAAGACAGGGTACAGTCCCACATACCCACATCTTTGTTGCTCTCACGTCACCAGTACTTCAGTGCCGTACGGCACTGCATGCTGTACTCTGATCGTAACTCGTACCGGGAATTCGTAGTTGTAATGTTATTTACTAGTGCAGTAAAATCTGCGTAAAGTCCGAATAATCCAATGTCATGAATTTGCAACTGGTATCATAGCTGGTATATTCACATTTTTGCTACTTTCTTTTTAATAGGCCAGTTCTGATAATGTAAGTGCTTGTTTTTGAGGTGGCGAAGTCCCCTGCAGCCCACTGCTACAGAGACTCCAACTCTCCCGTTTTCGATGGGAGATCTCCCGCCGAAAACCCATTTTTGCAAAATCTCCCGTTCTCCCGTTTGAGATTTAATTTCTCCCGCCCTGGCTCAATGTCTCCCGTTGGAAAGGATTTCTTACTTATTGCTATCGTATGTTGCAAAAATAAGCCTTAGATAGCACCAGAGAGCATCTATATCCCTAGGAACTTCGCGCTTCGCACACATAAACTTGGAGTCTCCAGTTTGCTAGGGGTTTCAGGCGGGAGAATCTCCCGATCAGAAGGTGCTTGGGGTTGGAGTCTCTGCTGCTACATTGTACTTATCGACACCCCGCAGCCCACTCTCATAGCGCTAGCGTAGCATGCATGTGCAGTGCATCCGCAGCATCCAGCTACCTCGCATCTCGCGCAGTGACAGTACGCTGCATTGCATCGACCAATCAGCTCGCTGGATCGAAGCAGCATGGGAAAGTCCATTCATTGAGCAAGCGCAAATCAGTTTTTCGTAGAATATGATGTCATTATTCTCGTTTGCTGCTCCCGTACAATTTGAGATTTCTGACAAGATGCCTCATTTATTTTCACTTGTAACTTCAAAAATAGGTCTTCGGCAAAGTGAACACCACCCTGCTAACGTCCGCCCATGTCTAATGAAAATGTAAGTCAAGTTTCATGAATATTAAGTGGTGCGACCAGATGTGTCTGGAAATGATCGGAGGATAGTTTTCCGAGACAGCGAAACATGAAATGATGAATAACTTAAAAAGTTCTCCATCGTTTCTCTCGATTTTTCGTATGTAGATAGAAATCATAATTTTGCATTGATACTGAAAGTTTGAGCGATTTTTGGTCAATGTATAGCAGAGATATAAGAAGGTAAAATTTTGGTGAAAATGAGAACGCCTGATTCGCACTGCCTCGATGACGGTTGAAAATTCAAAACGTTTCGTGGGTTTCAGGGGAGTTAATTATAGTCATCCGCTGCGACTAATACAGATCATTCTACCCAACAACAATCCACTGGCCATCTTTATACTAAATACACGCACAAACACACACACCAACACCCTCAATGAAACCTTTTTAAAATAAGACAATGAAATTTCTGTTGGATTGACATTTCCTGTCTCTTTTTTTTGATTGATAATGATTGGTAAATGAAAAGTAATGGTGATTAACGTCATTGAATTGGGAGTTCATTGAAGTAACCATACTCTACTAAATCAATTTCTTAAAGCCAGACTTGTCCATCAACAGAATGATTTATGTTATTTACGATGGAAACAAATACTTAAAAAGAAGGTACATTCTCATAATTAGAAAAAAGTGAATTTAGGTCACAGTTTGGGTCACTTCTTTTTATTCGTTGTTCTTGCTATCAAAATGGTTGAAACTTGGGTCATGATTATTTGCAAAGTGCCAACCTGCACATGCATCAAAATTTGACTTGAGGTCAACCTTGTACCCCCTGATGAATGTGCACTTTTAGATTTTGAGCAAAACGAATCTCTTTGTCTCTCCAAATGCTGATCACAGACAAAATATGATCGTGTTTCCAATTTGCTCCTTTTTCAGTCTAGGCCGTTGAGATGAACATAAAATATCACAAGATCTATAACCACACTGGAATCTGAATGGAATTAAACAACTGTCAACTGTTACAACAACAAGGATTGCATGTTACATGTGTATAATATGGTATTTTTACTAGATACAAGGGCTACACATAATATGTCAATTCAGTATACCATGGTGTGTCACATTGGTGAAATAGGAAGTAGCAACTTGTGCATTGCATTATGGGACACGCAGTTTTGATATATACCCCCGCCAAACGAAGTTTGAAGGGGGTATATAGGAATCAGCGGACGGTCGGGCGGTCGGTCGGGCGGTCGGTCGGGCGGTCGGGCGGTCGGGCGGTCGGGCGGTCGGTCCGTTGCAAATCTTGCGTCGCGAACTACTTCCTCAGTTTTCAACCGATTCCCATCAAACTTGGCACAGATGTGTGCCTTGGGTTGTAGATGTGCAAGATGTATTTTTTGACAGTACCCAAAAGTACGTTGCCATGGTAACGGCATATTATGGGCAAAAATGGGTACAAATCTTGCGTCGCGAACTCCTCCCACAGTTTTTGATCAATTTTTATGAAATTAGGTACAGATGTTCATCTGAATATGTTAATGTGCAAGACACATATTTCCGCAGTGGCAAAAAGTGCGTTGCCATGGTAACGGCGTGTTATTGGTAAAATATAGGGCAAAATGCTTCATGGCAAAACTGCTTCATCAGTGTTCTTCCAATTCTCATGGAATTCATATTGAATGTTTGTCTTAGGATATAGGTCAGCATGACACATTTCTTGACAGTGACAAAAAGTATGTTGCCATGGTAACAGCTCACATATTATGAGCCAAAATGATGGAAAATTTTGTGTTGCAAACTACTTCCTCAGTTTTTGCCCAATTTCCATGAGACTTGGTACAGATGTGTGCCTTTGGTTGTAGATGTGCAAGACGCATTTTTTGACCGTACCCGAAAGTACGTTGCCATGGTAACGGCATATTAATGGCAGAAGATCAAGGAAAGATCTTGCGGATTTAACTACTTCCTCAGTTTTTTGACCAAAGCTTATGAAATGTGGCACACACCTTGATCTTGGTGGGAAGATGTGGAAGACATATTTTTCGGACGTGTCGGAAGCTGCGTTGCCATGGTAACGGCATATAAATGGCAGAAGATGAAGGAAAGATCTTGCGGATTGAACTACTTCCTCTGTATTCGACTGAAGCTCATGAAATGTGGCACACACATTGGTCTTGGTGGGAAGATGTGCAAGACATATTTTTTGGACGTGTCGGAAGCTGCGTTGCCATGGTAACGGCATATTAATGGCGGAAGATCAGGGAAAGATCTTGTGGATTGAACTACTTCCTCAGTTTTTGACAAAAGCTTATGAAATGTGGCACACACAATAGTCTTGGTGGGAAGATGTGCAAGACATATTTTTCGGACGTGTCGGAAGCTGCGTTGCCATGGTAACGGCATTTAAATGGCAGAAGATCAAGTAAAGATCATTCCTTGGGTAAGACTGTCGTCATGGGGCGGGGGTATTAATCACCTTCAGTGATATTTCTAGTTTTTTTTTTTTGCCATCACCGTTTCAGACTGTACAATTTTATGTCTTTTTGCAAAATATTGCACAAATTAAATTAAGATTTGAATGGCAACCTAAACTCACGAACTAATGTGTTATTTTGGTTCATGCTAAAATTTTTTTGATATTTGGGTCACGTTTCGAATAGGCCTACACATGATTTTGAACGCAAGGAGAATGGTACAAGAGCACAGCTTAACTTGTCTTAGATTGGGAAAGGCTATGATATATTGCTCATTGACATTTGACCCTGTTACGGAGCTCTCCTGGGAAATCTTGACTTCTCCTAGTCCTCATCTTGATAATGCCCTGTCAGACATTTTTGAATAGATATGGCACTGCCACAACAACCTGCATCTCATACATGGAAGTACTGGTACGTGTAGCTACTACAAATTAGACATGTAGTCATTTCCCTTTCTTCATTTTGCGGGAACTAAAGTGGAACTAAAGATCAGTTCATTATACATCCACTTAAATGGGAATATAACATTTCACAATCCCCTCCTCCAATGTTTGCCAAACGTGCAATGTACGTATATTGCTCCGTACTTGCCCTGTCTTGTTTTATTGCTAAGTTGCAAATTGCAACCTGTCATACGTAAATGCTAATTATGAATTACTGGTATAGCAGTGGTAAAAGTGTTTACTTTCCTTCTTCCTAATTGCTATAATGCATCTGTACACTTCAGAAAAATGCATGATGTGCTATGATATGTATTGTGTAAGTAACTGGTTTTCATGCACCTGGAGTGTGCAAATGCAGAGTCATAGTAAAGTCACACTCAACTGCAATTGTGATTGAATGAAAGAAGATGGAAATTATGAAAGCTATATTATTTCTGTGTGTGTGTGAAGATGCATGTATACCTATGTATGTGTTAGTATGATGTATTCATTACCTGTGCAGAAGTTATAGACCACCTGTAAAATCACTGATCTTTTCTGCAAGGTCTCTCACCATAGCTGCAGCCCTCTCCACCAAGGCTGCTTATATACACAGACTGTGAATGAAAAGGGGAGTAGCACATCTCTGACATGGCAGCATTGAACTTTACCTTGTTTTTGTTTTTGTCTCCACTCTCTTGCTGAGTAACTGTAATGACCTTTTGGGGTGGATTTGGAGCTGGAAAACAGCTTGGAAAGACAGCTGCTGGTTTATATCTCCCGAAATCAATTACAGCAGATTGCTGCCTGCCCTGCAAAATGCTGCTGGGGAAGTAAGCTGAGGTGCTTGTTGAGAGAGCTTGCATGTTATATGCTCATATGAAATCTGCAATGCACCGAAATAACTTCTTATTATACAACCAACAGGGGCACTATGATTTATAACTCATTTATCAGACAGGATAGAGTATGAATGCTGAACATCTAAGTTCACAGGACACTTCCTTGTATCAATTTGGCATTTGTGCTATTAAAAATCCACCACATTTATAGCAATTTCTAGATTTTAGATGATTGGTATACAATAATTACTAAGAGAGTTATTGGAAGCAGTTGTAAGATTCATCTCTTCCATCAAAAATCAATTATTTATGTTATCATTTTCACATTCCTCCTCTGGTTTCTTATCCATCGGTACTTTTAGAAGACATTATCAATATATTATATCAAATGGTCTATATAGATACCAGTTGGTGATTGGTCATAATGCAATCACATGACTATTGCAGTCAGGATCAAAATCATCTTATTGTGAGCAGTGACTCTATGCCAGGTAGTATAATTCCAGAATGTATCTGGCTGCCAACGAGACTAGAGTAGAATGAAATGTTATAAATGTAAACCATACAGTATAAGAAATTTTGCCTTTTGGCTTTAAGGGCCATTCTCATTGGGAAATTTAGTAAAGTAATTCTTTGCAAAATTACAAGTGTCCATTTACACTGCAATGAAACTTTGCAAAATTTGGCACCCAGGAAATAACTAGAGAAATTTTGCAATGAACTGCACATGCGCAAAGAATGATCCCAGCATGCAGTTTGGATCATACCTAGATTTGACTCCATGCGAAACTTTTCGATTGTACAATTATTGTAAACTTCAAATTTTATTGATCCCAAGCATTAGTTTTCATGTGTATTCCAAAACATTTTACGTATGCAATAGAGGTCTTTAGTATCCATTTCATTGAAATATAGAAAATGTATTTTCATTTATTATTATTATTATTATTATTTATTTATTTATTTTATTTATTTTTATTTTATTTATTTATTTATTTTTTTTTTTTTATTTTTTTTTTTTGGGGGGGGGGGGGGGGGGGGTTAAGTATGTAAACTAGGAACATAAACCTGTTAGCCACAAATCAAGCAGAAATCATCCGAACATGCGCGTTCACTGATCAGCAAGTCTATAGAATATGCAGCTTTCCAAACACATTCGATGGAACCTTCAAAACCAGCACACCAACTTTCACTCAACAAAGAAAAGCGTGAACAAGCACAAATGTTGACTATGCACATGCATTCGAAAGGTGGTTTCTCAGATGCAGAGAAAAATTCAAGATTTGTCAAGGCATGCAAGTTGTAGTAAACAACTAGGCAAAACAAACATATAAAAAGTATACATCATGCCATTGGTGTAGCCAAATATTGGTTATTATTATGAGCATTTTCAGCATTCTGGCTGCAGCTATCTCTTCAAATAAATCCTTGAGAATCTTGTGAGGCATTTAGGACTGAGATGATGTTTAAAAGAAATCTCACATTATTCCCTAGTGAAGTATGTCCAGTGATGAGGCCAGAAAAACATTTTTACAGTTTAGTACAGTTTGCCATATGGTCAGACCATCATAATTTAAAACATCAATCTTGGAAAAGTTTGAAATCTTGTTTCTCTCTTCTGTGACATACCTTGATTGATTTATCAGTGATATGTGAACATGAGTGATACACTTTGTTCTGATATCATGTTCGGTGTCAAGTAATGGCTGATGACATTGATTTTCTGTTTGTTGATACAAATTCCTGTTGAAATATTATATGTTATATGAATATCTTTGTGCTGGAAGAAATTGTACATTACTTATAAAACATGAAGAAAACATTCTACCTTGCGCATGATATTCATACAGAGCTGCTGTGATCTGTTGGTTGTGAATGTCATGTAGAGTACATTAAAGTACGTGTGCACACAAGAAGAGCTGCCTGGTTTGCTAGGTCAAAATGTGTCAAGGAAGTTAGGATTTGTTAAACCTTTGTATGACCTTTTGAGATCATTGTTTACTTGTTTACAATGCATAGCTGAGATTCTTTCAGTCTACCCTTAGATTGAACTGTCAGCATTGTAGATGCTCTCTCATTGATCATTGCCCAAATTCTCTCAAGGTATTTTTATTCTTTATTTGAATACACTGAATAGTCAGATTTAATATGTAGAGTGGAAAAAGATATATTGTTGCAAAATCCAGAAAGATGTTTGTCAGATGCCTGCTTTTGTATAGAAGATCACCAAGAGTTCATCAAAACTTCAAAAAGTTTGCCAGATCATCAATCTGATGCTTTATTCTTTTACTCAGAAAATAAAATCAGAGTGCAATTATGCCGTTTATCATACTGCATGTGAAGTTTACATTAAATATGAAGTATTAATTTATACATTAATGACAGCAAGATGAACAAGGGTTATTCAAAGGAATGTATTTACTTGTGGTTTGAAGAAGTATGATTAATGATAATTGTGTCTGATGATAAGCTTTACAACTGTCAGTGACGCAAGTAAAATGAATGTGATTATATTGTTAATGTGGTTCAAAGACAATACTGTGGTGATGATAATACTGATGATGATGATGATGATGATGATGGTGATTCCTCATTTCCATATATTCCTTTTTGATATCTTTATCGACTATTGATTTTCTCCTGTAATGATCAGTTATGGGTTAAGATCTCTCACCTTTTTCTGGGAAAGTGTGTCAAGTAGACCATTCCTTGACATTTATACCCTGCCCTTTGCAAGAAGTAAAGTGGACCATCTACGTGCGTGAGTCAGTGATTCTCTCATACCGAGGACCCCTGTTTTTTTAAATGCTCCATCCAAGGGAGAGATTTGTCTTGTCTCTTAGCAGAGGGAACTGCATGATAAGAGACATTATTTGCCCATGAAGTATATCATCATTATCAATCTTATATTATTCCAATTTGAATTGTAAAATTCATTTCATCTTTGTCACACCTTTGCAGGCTCACCAGCTGATAGAGCAGACCTGAAGATCGGGGATGAGATCTTAGAGGTAAATGGAAGGTCCCTTGAAGATGCCACCCATGAGCAAGTCATCTCCTACATTCACCAGGTATAACCAATCAGCCAACTTCTGAGTATTATTTAAGTGCATCGATACCCTGAGTATTATGTTTGCTATGTTTGTAGAATATACTTAAGGCATGCCCTCTGTACAATATTATAATTTTTTGTCACTCCAATTTTTTATTTATCGGGGTTTAAGTGTAAATTTTAAAGAGTATGCAAAAACAAAATAACTTGAAATAGACTTTCAATCAAACGATCGTGCTGTGTAATTTTTTTTTTCTAATATGTCTTGAACAATAGTGATATGCAATGCATACACATGATCAGCTAACCCATCGACATGGAATCTTGATATCATTTGAAAAAAAACATACGAGTATAGCTAGAAAGCACACACACCAGCGCTTAAAAGAGCAGAATTTAAACGCACGGTGCACAAGTGACAAGTTGAGATATGATCTGATTTATCAAATTATTTATAGGTCTACTTTCGGGGGCTATCACAGGTAAAGTATAGCTGTTTTTGTGTCAGCTAGCTGTAGACAAATTTGATTTCCATGGTATTGGTACACTTTAAAGTTCCAAAATAGTTTGTGTTGATTCTGCTGCATTGTTACATTTATTCTGAAATGTGCCTTATTGGGCTTCATGGACTTGCCATTCAAGGGGAATTTACCCCAAAGTACACTAAAAACAAAATTTCTTCATACTCTCCTAAACGCTATGACAATACAGTCAAAATTTTGTTAGGATATAATAGTATAAGGCACTACCCCTGCTTTTCATTGCAATTCAGGCACAGCCTTTGCACTCTGGACTTTGCCATTGTTTGAAGACACCACTGCGGCTGCCCTTACCTCAGCAACAAATCACTGATTAAACTTGCTCAAGTGAGCACACTCTGTAGGTGTGTCTTCATCAGCCCCAAGTTCAAATTAGCGGGATATTTTGTGGTCTGGGAAAATAGCCCGATATTGCGAATGTGCGTCTTCATCAGCTCGAAACAGCCTGCTTGGGGATATTAGCCTGAAATTTGACGTATGCTTGTTGTATCACTCTTTAGTTCGAAAGTGGTTTTCCCTGTGCAAATCTCTCCTATCACCGTATGTACGATACACAACAGACTGGTACGGACACGTGTTTCAGTACAGTAGGTATCAGAATAGTACTTCAGTAAGAAGCTCGATCAACTTACGTTTGTCACGTCGATCTCGATCATGTACACAATACATGTAAATGAGCTTTCAGGTCTATTTTCTACCATTCTGTGGGTACAATAGTGTGCAAATCATATCAACATTGACAGTTTAGACCAGGCGTCCACTAGGGCGCGGACAAGACCCGGACAAGACCCGGAATGCAAATTTGGTATTCCGCACTCCTTCGGGAACCTGTCCGCATGTTCCTGAACGTGTCCGCTCACTGTCCTAAACATGTCCGGGCGTTTCCGCACCTTCGGGAGAGAGAAAAATTTCCGCGTCCAAATTTTGATCGAGACCAAAATTTGGACGCGGAAATGAACTTCCTGACACCTTCGGCGACTTGTCCTGACGATGTCCTGAGGATGTCCCGCTTGTCCGGAACCCTTCCGCTCCTTCCGCACACGCTCCGGAAAGAATCCCGCGGTGTGGGGAAGCTTCCCGAATGAAAGCGGAAGACACCAGGAATGTTTTAGGACAGCGCGGAGCCGATGCGGATCTATATATGCAAGTGTCCGGAACCGATGCGGAAATTGTGTGATCCAGACAAGAAAATGTCGACACTTTCCGCTAGCGTCATGCCAATGAAACGCAAAATGAGCAAGAAGGGAGGCAAGGCCCCCATGCAAATATCCCCATCACAGGCACTCCTTTCGTCTAGTGATGAAGAACAGGTAAATCTAAGGAATTTCCGGTCCCAGAAGGCAAAGAAGAAGATAGTAGAGACTGTGTCAAAAGCAACCAGAAAGAAGTGAAATCAGCCCCCTAACTTCCTAGTAAGTTTGTTTTGATTTGATCTTTTCAGAAATTATTTTTCATCTGAGTGACTTTCCTGGTTCCTATTACTTACTATAGTACATTTTCCTTTATGTTGTTTTCGTATTTCATTTGCCAACAAACTAGGTTGTCCCATGTGACAGCCCAGCTGAAAAATCACAAAAGTAGATGGAATTACACTCAGAAAAAAAGCATAGAATTTTTGGCTAAACGTTAATGTATTATATAAACATGAACAAGTTGTTATTCATACGTAAATGCTTTCTAATGATACAACATATTAGAACAAAAGACAAATTCATCACATTAAAAAGCATGAATTCAATTGCAAAGAAATACCTGTGGTCTCATGACAATGTAATATTTTTGAAGCCCAAAATAACAATGAAAGCTAAAGATGATGGAGGAAAATGAAGAATCTTCTGGCTTCAAAATCCAAGTGAAATGAGAGAAAAAGCAATAAATCATGAACTCGAAAAAGTGATAATGTTCTGTCTTTCTTTTGCTTTGTTTTTTGCTGAGTGTATATATTTAAGTACACATTAAGCATCACAAATCATTTCAGAAACATTCTTTACCTGAATGATTTTCGTAGTTGTTATTACCTAATATTTTTTCTTCTCTTTTTGTTTTAGTTGCAAATAAACTCGATTGTCCAATTTGACAGCCCAGCTGAACCCCCCCCCCCAAAAAAAAAAGTGAATTAAAGTAAGTTACAAATATTTCCCCATTTTTACACTTCATCGACAATAGGCTAGTAAGCTCTAAGCATGAAAAAAAATTCTCGGACTTGGAAATGTTCAAAAGTGATCAAAATAAGAGAGGGTTAGAGATGCACAAGGGAAAAATCAGAGAAAGAAAAACAAATTTAATGATTAGGATCAATTTGGCAAGTATCAGACAAAACATGTATATACTTCACGATGGATAAAGCACATGTCTAAAAAAAGGGAATAAAGAATATATACACCCTGTATATATATATACCTGTATATATATATATATATATATATATATATATATATATATATATATATATGTATATATATATATATATATATATATATACATTTATAAATATATATATATATATATATACATTTATATATATATATATATATATATATATATATATATATATATATATATATAGTAACATAAGTAACAGTTAGTACTATAAGTAACAAAACTGCAACAAAGATCATGCTGTATTCACTAACGGTTTATTTCTTGTGAAGAAATAAATCGTTGGTGAATACAGCATGAACTTTGTTGCAGTTTTGTTACTTATCTTTTTATCTTGCCCACACGTGGACTACCTTATCAACATGACTATATATACATATTTACATTTGCATTTTTATGTATATATTATATATATATATATATATATATATATATATATATATATATATATGCATGGTTCAAAAAGTTTACGAATGTCATCCATGTGACTGTAGGCAGAGAAAAAATTGTTCTCCCAGATGAGACAAATAAAAAAAAATGAGTCGTCAGCGGACATGCACACAATCCTATTTTTCGACTTTTGGTGGTCACATTTATCAAATAATATTGACCAATCATATTAATATAATATCAGCCGCTACTGCTGAAGCACAACAAGGAGCATCAGTGAGCAGTCAAATGAGGAAAAGTCAAAATCAGCGCCAAATTTATACCTTTCCATTTTCCTGGTATTGTCCGCAGTTTGTCCGCATGCCTAACTTTTGTTGTCCGGAAGGCATCCTGATTGTCCGCGTTCATTCCTGGTGTAATCCTAAATGTTTCCGCGCTGCCCGGCTACGATTAGCATATTCCGAGGTATTTCGCGCTCTTCCGGAGTGATTCCTAGGAATGTCCGCAGTCAGTCCGCGGACAGTCCGCGGACAGTCCGCGGACTGTCCTAGGAATGTCCTAGGACAAGCAGATTCACAAAGTTATTCCGCGTCTGTCGCGGACAGGATGCCGAAATGACAAAATTTGCTTCCGCAACCCTTCCGGGGCTTGTCCGCGCCTAAGTGGACGTCCGCCCTTATGGAACACTGTATCCGTGATAAGTATAGACAGGGCCTTCGCCGGGAAGCAAAATGAAGGGTACAGTTCGTAATATGTTGCTTGCATCAGCCAGTGCTCCCCGTAATGTATGGTTGGACTGAGAAATTTTTGAGCTGATGGAGACGGAAACGAATTAGTGCGCTAGTTCACGAACTAGCCCAAGATTTTGGGGGAAATTTTCCTGATCAAATAGCACGCTATTTGAGTCTTCACCACAAAATTAGCGCGCTATTTTGACATCGGGCTAGTTTCGTAACCGCAAAATAGTGCGCTATTTTGAAACTTCAGGCTGATGAAGACAGGCCTTGTGCTTCACTGCGTGCCATTTATGTACCTTAGTGTATTTGCACAATACTGAAGAGCTTATAGCACAGAAGATTTTAAAAACTCATATTTATATTCTTGCAAATATAACTGATTTTTTTTTTAAGCTTCATGTTATGGAAGACAAGATGTGGTAAAACTTTGATGGTTTTCTTCACTTTGGTTCATTGTACATTGGTTGTGTCAGTTGGTGGTATAACACCTTCAGAAATCAGTTGGTATCATATCATTTAGGATTTAATAATGATCTTGATGGGAGGAGTAAAGTCCATAGAGTCACACTGTCGTGTGGGCAGGCTTACTAGAAGTCACATGGGACAACCATAACTCTCCACTGAGCAGACATCTCTGGAAGGATACTTGTGAGGACGATAACCATAGTCTTTGTGCAACACGCTGCTCTTGCCTGAGAAGTAAGACATTAGCGTCACAACAAATTTACCTGTTATGATACCAGCAGGCGCGGCGATATGGTGCAATTAACTCGCCAAAAGCATATGACCTCGAAGCCTCATTCGCATAAAGTAAAGCAGCTTGTGTACGCAAAACCGCTGGGGAAGTGTTGCAGGACAATCGCAATATCGCCCCTAAGAAGCCATTAAATGATAAAATCTATACAGCAAATTGAAGGAGAAACTATTCTCTAACTGGCAATGTTTGTCATTTGGGGTTTTATTGAGGATGAACCTATGAAAATAAAGTCGAAACTTAGCCTCAAAAAAAAAAATTTGGCCTGTAAAAAAGTGTTGATTTTTCACATTTTTCTTTATTGCCCAAAAATGAAACTTCGTTATATGACTTGTGGTAGTATGTCCATACTGTGTTCCAAATATCTTTCCTGTAATATTTGTCGCATGGTTATGTCAGGAAAAAAACGGAGACCATTGTCATTTGTGATCCATAGCGTAAGCGTTACGCAGTCCAATGTATGGGTTTTCTTGCTGCACGAAACAGTTGAAGCACATTGCAGGGTTCGTCTCTCACCCACTCACCACCCTGTGGACTGAAACCGAACCCTGTCGCCGTGCGCCGAACCTGACATCGCTGATTGGCTAAGCGTACGCTGACCAGTAGAGAACGCATACACAGGAGGATGATCTAGTTGTGCATGTCCAGTATTTTCTCTAAAATCTGGTTGTCTTTTTGCTCTGATTTTCACCTAACTACTAATTGTGCAAACACAAAACTTTGCAGGTAGTTAGTCTGGGGTATGCAAACTAGCAATATGTTAATCAAATGCATATTCATGCTGTAGCAGAGTTATGTCGGGAAATAATCGTAACCCTTTCCCACGATAGACTCAAACAGAAAAATACAAATATCTCGAAAGCTACATCAGCATTTTCGCCCAAAATTCATATGAAGGATGACATATATCCATATGCTTTGATGACCATTATGAATTCAAAAGCTTTTGCCCGTTTTCGCAGAGTTAATTGCACCATATCGCCAGGCCTGCTAGCATTATAGAGCAGCCAACAAAATATCTTATGCTGGACAAGCAAAATATTCACGAATGTTTGTACTGTATCTTCATCCATTTATAGTTTGTGTGTGTGTGTGTGTGTGTGCGTACTGTATTAGACCTATAGAGGGAGTGTTTTATTTAGTACTCTGGTATGTCCATACTCTGCACTTTCCCCATCAAATGTCCATACTTTGCACTTTCCCCATCAAATGTCATCAGTAAGTGAAATTGGAGTGATATGCTGAATGTAAAGTATGTCTGCCTGCTGCAGACTAAGGTCTGTTTCACATAAGAGTGCTGTCTCCCTCATACTAGTAGTGTACCTACTTTGATCAGCTGCTGAGGTGCACAGATCCCCCTGCAGCACACTCACCCATTAGATGGATCGTTTGTCAAGTGACACCAAACCCATTGCCTTTGCAATGGTTGTACCATCATATCAAATTCATGTGGAATTTCCATTTTGAGTGGCCATGTGTTTATAGAGCAATGGCTGTCATGCCTATTTTACCAGTTCTCCCTATCACACTATACCTAATACATGCATTGTCATATTGTGGCTGCCTAGTTTATCATTTTATTCACTGTGGTTGAGACTGGATACCTATTAATGGAGCAATGCAGATGACAAGTATTTGTATGCAGTTGTAGCACCTGAAAAGTTTGGGTTTTGTTTTGGTAAACCATGTACAAAAACCTTGCTAATATTTTAATTTCTGTCATATTCAGGTAAAAGGGGACATCTTACTAGGTGTGCTAGTATATTATGGACAGGGCAGTTGCTTCATCATTACTTTTTTTAACAGTGCTCAACAATATTGACATGACTTTCTTTATAAATGAACCATCCAATTGCTGTTTTTTTTTCTTCTTCCAGACATGCAGTTCAGTCTGCACAGGTTCTTTTATTCATAATGTTCATAAGACTACTTGAGGACTATGTTATGCACAAAGAGTAGTCAAAGCCATATTTGATGGCAGTAAGACCACAGCACTGTGCAACGACATTCCAATTTTGGCGACTTGAAAGGAAAAAAAGTGCTGTGGAATTTTGACGTGATCAAACCTTAACTCATCTCTTCTCTGAATTTGACAGCAAACTTCATTTACAAGTACATCTGATTGTTTTTGCATGCTAATAACAACATTTAGGAGTTTATTGCATTTTAAATTGTACATGAATAAACCAAATGATAAAAGTTAAGTGACTGGATTTGTACAATACTTTAGCATGTAATGTGAAGAAGAATTAAGCAAATGTTCATGTCTACGCTATGTACATTAAAATGCCAGTGACAGCTGGCCAAAATTTCATGCCACATAGAAAGGCTGTCGGCTTGCAAAAATTTTATGCTGCAAATATTTCTGGTTTTCCAGTTTTATATTGCAATCACCATGATGGGAATTCAAACTCTCTTGTTTGCACTATGCTTTTGTTTAAAACTTGGTTTTTCTAACTAAAATTGGCATGGAAACAACAGTGATTAATACCTGACATAACAGATTGTTTTAAATTTAAGTGAATGGTATAGAGTAGTGCATTGGAACATTGTATATTCCCATGATTACATGTGTGAGTTAATTAGGTGATTTGCTGGGTTGGAAGGATCGTGATTTAGTTGTGTTGGTGCATTACAGCGTACATGTGGGCTGCATCCTGACTTTTCTGCTTTATTTCTGTTCAAAATAGTGAGGTCCAATTTGCCGGCAGATACGGTACTTGTTATTATTATTATCCTTGGGTAATATTTCTAACTACCCGAACGGATAGCTTTCAGGTTTTCTAAACAGCAGATTGCAGATGACACAGAACATGGAATCAGATTTAGGTTTAGGTTTCAATTAATAAACTGCAAGGACATCTTTCTGAAGTATGATTGATGATGTGTAAAATTTGTACCTCCCTAGTTTCTCTTTACTGCACATCAAAATGAGATTAAAGACAATTTTATCACAATGATAAAAGAGTGTCATATATTAATTTGTGAGCAAGCTGTCATTGGACTGATATAGTACAGTGAATTGAAGGATGGGATTTTAAGTGTTTCCTGCAAACTAGTGATTGTAGTATACTCAAGCGTACATGTGCTCTTCATTAGTACCATTCTCATTGCAGTAAATATAACACGTTATTTTGCATGTGATCAGGATCGCGATTCAAATTTTGAATTGTGTAGTTCAAGCAGAAATCACACAAGTCACACAAATTTGTCCATTTTTTAAAAAAGACTTGATGTTGTGCAGTGCAAACAATGACCGCAAAAAGTTACAAATTTTTTATACCACAATGCACAGTGCGTATTTTCCTTGCTATTTTTACCAGCTGTGGCAAGCCTCAGTATATTGAATTGGCATTGTGATGTAGTAAACATACTATTCATGTATATGCACATGTCAGCTTTTCACAAATAATTGCGACCCCAAAAGTTTTGACATTTTTTACAGTGAGAACGATTAATCAAAAAGATGTGTCCCTGATTGTCACCCACATTTTGATATTTTTACAATGTCTGAAGGTTTCAGGAGGGACTGTTGAAATTCAAGATTCTGTACCAGTACTAATTGAATTATCCATATTCAAGCTTCAGAATAACATACCTATGTTGTATGAGAGATGTGCCTCGGTTGAACCAATTAAAAACAGCAAAAGCACATTTAGAGATGAACAGATATGTGGATATTTTGAACTTTCAAATTTTGAAACTGGTTCGAAGACTGAGCTTTTGATTTTGCTTGACCAGGCCCGAGACACTCCTGGTAATACGCAACTAGAGTTTTGATGTACTCATGGTGCACAAAGGTTGCACAGATAATTTTTTTATCATTTATTTTACTACAGGATATACAGAATAACATCACAAGTCAAAATGGTTGTAGATCAGTAGAATATCATAGCGATAACAAGTTGTTATGCTTGAAACGCATCTGAGAAACTTGATGAACTGGCCACTAAAATGCTGACATATTTGTTCAGACCAAAAGTTTGCTTGTATAGAATACTGTATATGCTGTTATTTTCGCGTACAGATATTTTTGCGAATGAGGAGGTCACAGACATTTTCGCGAGATGTTGTTTTCGCGAATTGACACAGAGGCCTACATAAGCGCACTACTACCTTAGCATATGGTGACATTTTCGTGTGTTGTTAAATTCACGGTTCAACTGAGATTCGCAAAATTCGCGAAAATTAAACCCTCGCGAAAATAACAGCTTATACAGTAACTGAAGTTGCATTGATCATGCCCTAACATCGAGATGAAATGTGTAGAACAATATATAAAATGAGGTACCATGATTAATAGAGACTGACGATGATTAATAAAATAAAGCAACCAAAGAAGAAATGTAGGGAAATGCGCCAACCGAATGATCTTCTCTGTGTCCATGCTGGTTCACTTTTACAAGCATGCAGTAACAAGGTCTTACCACATGCAATCTTAATCCATTGTGAAAAGACCAGATTTTTGCCACTCTCTTGAACGCCTTGAAGCAGTTTTTCAGCATTTTATAATTTACTAGTTAAATTGTTATTTAAAACTGCTAACATGACTTGAACTACATTAGCAGTCATCTGTAAAACACTGAAAAAATAAATTGCTTTTTGAGGCCTTTGCTGTCCAAAATTTTCTCAAGTCCCAGTTTAGTCCCTTCTTTTTCACTAGATGTTCATGATAATACAGATTGAGCATTTCTAAGATCTTATCATGGACCCTTGTAGGGTCCATGATCTTATTAACGGCGAGTAGCAGCACAAAAGAAAACCTATATAAAATTTTGTTGGATTAGTGATAAGTGAATGTTAATGCATGAAGTGAATCCTGTAATTCAATGATTTTTGTCCTCTCTCTCTCTGATAACACTACCAAGCAGTGTAATGCTATTGCCCTGCTGCTTGTCATATTGGCGACATAGACAGTGCATGCATGTGCAGTACAGTAGCACCTGTACCATTGCACTGTGCGTAATCAGTCCACAAACAAAAATATTTAATAATCATGGGCTGAGTTTGTCAATTAAAATGATCTCTTTGTGAATTACTGTCAGAATTTATAATTTTGTTCTTGGAAACAAAATTTCGTGAGGTCATGAATTGTAATGATGGTAAACATCTCATAACAGGGATGGATAGGCGTTGGGATCATACATGTATATGGCTGATTGCTAAATTTTGGCAGCTGTGACGGCTCTGTGTTATTGTACATCTTTATAACAGGAGATGGCGCTATACAATGCTTAAACTTGGTATGCCAGTTCCCTGGATTACGGCGTGCGGAATCATTTGTTGAAAACTTGTAAGGTTATTAGCTTCCATAATTTTGCTATTGTATATGAGATTTTCATGAGACCTCTACCATTCTGTTGATATGATTTTGCCCTATCAAAGTCAACTTGAATGTAGTATAGAATTGTACTTTAACTCCAACCTTTTAAAGATCTCATAAGAGTGCGTGATGGATATTTGTCAAGTTGTTTTCATGAGTGTTTTTCTCATTTTTTTTCCCCCTTCAGTGTGTTAAGTCAAAGAAAATCAACCTGCGTGTGCGGCGGAGAACTGTCAGAGAAGGGGGTGAGTAAAAAAAAAAAGAAACCCTCCAAAAACAAAAGATCCAACGTCGTTGTGCAGTTGGTCTGGGTTTGAAGTTTTCTCTTTTTATGAGACTGGAATAATGCCATTGGCATGTGTTTAAAGCTTTATGTGGGTACATGGTTGTTATTGTGGTTGCCATGTAGCTGGTAACTTTAAGCCCTCAGAATGTCTCTGAGCAACCTCAAACACTGTTACAGACTGCATGGTACTTTCAACAACAACAAAAAATTAGTAACATCCTTCTTTGGTGTAGTCTGAATAAATATCACAGTTAGAAACACTGACATTGCATTATCATCAGAATACCGTGAGTGAAATTAATGCATTTGTGAGGACTCCAACTGCAGTGTATTATGGTGCATGTGGCATATCTGTCTGGCAGGAATCAATGGTGACACAAAGATTATTTCATTCCATTGTAAAAAGATGATGGGGGTCTTTCATACTCAGTCTTGTCAATAAAAGCTATCCAGCTGATGCAGGTAGAGGGCGCTATTGTAGATTAGCAGCAGACCTTACATTGATACCCAGCTGTCTGTGTATTGTAACCATTGAGAGTAGTTGTTTGCCTTGTTAATTACTTGTAACTGATATGAGATGTCCCCGTCTTCCGTTGTGAGGCAAACACAAAGAACTTTATTCTCTCAAAATTTTGGGGCATAGTGGATTTTCCATCTGATTGTCACAAAACCTGGCATAATTGTTGCAATTTCTAAGCTCAAGGAGATGCTTCCAGTGTCAAAACTTGCAACTGTCAGATTCCAATTAAAAAAAAAGTGGTGTAGTTTCTCACTAGTTGGTAGCGACATCACAGAGCAAGTGAATCTAGAGTGTCGTGCATGCTTTTCAGTTCTTTCACCTCAAAGGAGCTATGAGATGAACAGAAGCTGGCATGCTGTCGTGTTGATAGTGTGGCTCAATAAGAAATGGAAAGAGAGTCCATCTATAGCATAGATCTGCAGTGAAATGCCACTTCATATTCAAGTTGACTGCTAGGAATGAAATAGAATCAAGCAAACAGAATGTTTGCAGTTCTTTTTTAATGTTCCATATGAAACACGTTATGGAATTTTAATGATTCCACTGGTTTCACAAATTAGAGATATTGGTCAAAATCATACACAGGAATCAGAGGAGGAGATGATTTTATTGCCTCAGTACTTATCTATTGGATGTTCACAAATATATTGCAGAAATAAAGTTTTGTGGTCAATGATCCAGCAACTGCAGTGTGTAACCCCTTTTCCCCTTAAAATGATCGCTAAATCATAACACGACAGTACTTCAATGCAATAGATATAATTTAGTTCCCTTTTCGTGTCATTTCTAAGAAGGTGGTTTAGTGAAGATTAGTGTACAGGTTAATGGGAAGCTCTAAAAGGTGATGTCATCACTACCTCCAATTCGCATGTGTGGTTAAGACTGATACCACTGTTTCCTGGTAATGTGTAACACTTGAATATCTCATAATTTTCTTACTTATGTCAAATTCTAGCAAAATTATCTCTTTCTTTAAAAAAAAAAAAAGACTGCTTATCAAAAGTGAACTTGTATACCATAGTTATGTGAAGGCATTGCAGAGAAAAGAAGGGAAGGGGGCCCTAAAATCTTCTTCCTCATTTTGCAGCCTTTTACAGTACTATTATTCTGATATCAAAGGCAACATTAAGGAAAATTATAGAGCCCATGCTGATGCACGAAAGGCCATTAGTATTAGAAGGAAGATTTTTTTTTTAAATTTGTTATTGAGGTAACTGTTTTTAAGTGACGAAGAGAAGAAAAGAGAAGAAAAGAATGGAAATTTAGTTCCCTGTGCAACACTGGCAACAGTCTTATCTAAAATTGGATACATGTGATTTTATGCAGACTACCACGAGATAAATCTTTCTGTTGATGGCATTCTTTGCAAAGGAACATACTTCATTTGTGATTTTTTATTATTATTATTATTTTTTTGCTCAGTAGAGAAAGAATCTACAGTGAGTCTTTACTGTCTGACAAAAGCAGGACAAGAGCATGAAGATAGTGAACATTGGAGAAGCATTTGTAAAAAAAAGACAAGTAACAAATTATATTTGCTTGCAAGTTCACCATCACCTTTCGAATGTAATAGTATCATAGTATCATCTGAAAACAAGGCTTATTTTTTTTATTGTACAGAAATCAAGTGTCATAAATTCTTAGACCCCGTTTACAGTGAGTGAAACGCGGCCGAGCCCGGTCTTCATTTCACTGTAAACGCACAAAAGGCCAAATGCGGTACCAAAATCGGCCGCGCATTTGGCCAAGCTCTGGAGGTAGTCTCGAGCCCTGCTTTTTCTCACTGTAAAGGCAACCTGGGCCGGTACCAAATTTAGTCTGGCTTCCAGACCCTCTGCCCGTACTATAATTTCGCTATTCAGGATATTAACGCCCCCAACGTCGAAAACTAGTATAGTTGAAGGTGGTTTTGTCCTGCAAATGCCTTTGCCTTCGGCAGAGGCGGCGACTTCATTGCGGGGCGGCGACTTTGTCGCCGGGGAGTCCAGTTTGCAAAGGGCCTGGAAACCAGACTATACCAAATTGCGAAATAGTGTTTGTTTACAAGCAGAGGGCCACTAAGACTAAATATTGAAAGGTTTGAATTAAAAGCCTGGGCTGAGCCCGGCACTGTAGACAGACAAAATTGCGGGGCCCAGCCCTGCACTGTAAACGGGGTCTTACATTTTCATGCACAGAATTAACTCAATTTGATCATGCAAAAAACAAACAAACATGATTTTAACCTGAGCAGAAACTGTGTGTGTCATTTGAAATGATTATAAAACTCAGAACAAGTAGATATGAAATGACAGCATCTGTGGGGTTTTTATTTCCTTCTTTTGTTTTAAAAGGAGTGGCACTTCTTGTAGTCTATTCATTGAAATAAGGTACAATGTAGGCAGAAGTAAATTAAACATTGTTGTCTAAAATCTCTCAGCCAAACAGAAGTCTTTACTCACAGAGGGCCACATCAAGCACATGCTCACATAGGGCCTTTGTCGAAAAGTATCATGATCAGAGTCTGTCAGTTGGTTGTACTTGCATGGCTTCTTGAATTGATGATTATTTCAATGTCACAAAAGGGCACTCGTTTTCCAACAATTCTGTTTGCTCTTTTATTATCATTGAGACAGATAAACTCCCCTACACCAGAGAAATTGTGTCTCAAGAAAATCTTAAGCTACTTGGGTATAGGTCTGCCATATAAACAAAACCCCTGGAAAGTACATTCAGCCCTGTTCTATTTCACATTAATCAAGATCAAGTTTGTGGAGTTGGGTGATTTTTTATTATCATTATTATTATCATGATGATGATGATGATGATGATGATGATGATGATGATGATGATGATGATGATGATGATTATTATTATTGATGGGGGAGGGGGAACAAATCATATATACCCACACATACACATGTATGTAATATGAAAAAGTCACCTTGTAGTTATATCACTCGTGTCATATAACTTGAGATCAGACGTCACTTCAGACTGAAATTTTGATGCTGTAACATCATGAAAAGTTTCATGGCAGATAATTATTGCTTTAGTTCCATATACCCACAATTTATCACCTGTGTAGGGTACAAATAGAAAACAGTACAAATAAGAATGAGGTAAGTATATTTTGTCAGCAAAACACAATTATGCAAATAATTGAAGTGGTTATTTGGGCATAACTTGGGGCATGCAGACACTCACAAGCTTTGCTAGCCTTAGAGGTTCTGCTTTAGGAAGATGTGTGCAACACGAAGGTTCTTGAAAACCTTTCTTTGATAGTGTTTCTGACTGGATTACCTCACTGAAAGGCACTCTAGTCCATGACAGGAAGGCACACAATAAAGACAACCTTCAACACTGGTTGTTAAAGATAGCATCCTAATTCATAGATTATTCACAGTCACAAGTCAGCCCTTGTTATGCCTGTCATGGTGTATGAAACGGAAAAGTTCATCAGACTATGCATAATTATAGAGGGAAAAATGGACTGATGAAAATAAATGTATAATTTTAAGCATTGCATGCTACCAGCATGATTTTTTTTTTTTTTTTTTTGTCACATGGTGCCAATTAGCCAAAGTCAGTTGACTCTACAGGTGGCTCTGGTTATAAATAGGCATATATTAAAAGAAAAAAAAAATAATGAAATCGTGCTATTGGAGTATAACACAACACTGGAGCACTGTGCATTGTAGCCTACATCCCATCTCCTCACGGTCATCCATCTGTTTTGTTTATACAAACATTACTAATTCCCTCCCTGCTACAAACAAGTGTAATCCACTTCTCTCCCCTATTGAGGTGAATGGAGCAGTCCTTGTCAGTGTGGAATGTGAAGAATGCTGGTCTAGACAGAAGGTCAATGAATAAGTGAGCTGAGATTTGGAAGGGGGGCTGTTCTTGCACTGTTCTCTCTGTATGGGTAGTGAGCAAGAAGAAATGGGTAGTGATCAAAACTGGAGTCCCTCCTGTTTCATTACCCTCCCTAAGCTGGCTACTTGTACTCCCTTGCCCTGTGTGACTAGTCTCGTGTGTGTGTTTTGCTGCTGTAATCTCCGTTCTTTTTTGTGTTACTGCATTTTCATTCTTTTGAATCACTGTACAGTTTTGCTCCTTCACGTCAATTAACCTCATATTTCAACAAGGAAAACAGTAATAATAATCACCGATCTGTGTGCAGTGAGCAAATAGGAACAGTAAGGACGGTGCCTGTTGGTAGTGAGTGCAAGAATAGAAGGCACGATTGTCAACCCAAGTGGTAGTTGATTCCAAAGAGGGAAACAACTACACACCGCAGAATTAGCGGACCTGCCAGTGCACATTAATTTTGATGCGGATCTATTCATGGCAGAAGCCATCGGCTGATGCATGCTGCTTGTCCAACGTGTGTGTTAAAAGTGCCGTGAAGGTGGTTTGAATAGACTGGTACAGTATAACAGCAGAAACCATCTGTTGCAATTCAGGGTATATCATTCAGGCATGCAGGGAAAGACTGGTGGACTGGCCTAATGGACAGGCTATGATGGTGAGTGAAGGCATGGTCAAGTGATGACATTTGTTTTGATGACTTGTTTATGTGCACTGCTATCATCACTCCTAATAGCTCCAAGGCTGTACACTCCATTACAGTGCTATATATGATAGCTGATGCTATGTATAAGTAGGCCTACATTATAGCTGATTGCAACAAAACAGGCTGATGGATTGCGGTGCAGCATTTGTAAAAGACTTGTAATGCAGCAAATGAAATACATGTGTTGTTTTGTCTAACCTGGTGCTTCCTGTCCTCTTTCAGGTTATGATTTGACTGAACACTAGAACAGCAAAGAGTTGACCAAACCAAGGACTCAAAGGAGGTACATGTACATTTGTGCTTGTACCTCTTTGACCAAGCAATCATTCGATAGTCAGTGTTATGTACAGTCCTAGAGCTCTTGGGCATGTTGTGTACATCAAGACCTCTAAAATGCCAAATTTGATTTTTTTTAAAGTGTCTTATTTGTGAAAACCATAACAATACTTGTAGTACCATGGCTATATATATCCACATTTCATGACATAAAATTTCACTGTGCTACTTCTGCGTATGGGTAAAGATATACGCATAAGCATTCAAGAAATGTGGGTGTCTGTCTTCAGCTATTGGTGTAGAGTAGTGCTTTTATACAAAGTTCTGCATTTACCAAATGTGATCAGGTGACCTGGCTGAATGGAAAATGCCGTAGCATGTCAAGTTTATTTGGAATTTCAAAATTGTTGGTTTAGTTTCCTGATTGCAGAAGAAGTTTATATATCAATAAAGTTTAGAAATGTCAAATTGAAGAGATTTTACTTTAGTTGCTTCACCAACCCCCCCCCCCAAAAAAAAAAAAAAACAACAACAACAGTATAATTAACTTCTGACCTCAGAAGAAAAAAGGAATGTGATATAACCGCTTACCTATAGGAAAACTTTTGTATGTGAAAAATATGGAAATTCTTAGAATATGTAGGGCCTACTGGTATGGATATATGGATAGATGGATAGATAAATACATGTACTGCTGCCAGAGAGATGGCTTAGGAAACAAAATTGTGCCAATAGAACAGAGCTGTCAATTGCAAGGAGGCAACTTTCCTTTGGCCAGCATCGACATTCTCTGTACTTGTCAAGTAACAGGCATGTAAATTAGCACAACACTGTCACTGGTAATAGTCTTCTGCATCACTGGTCATGTTTTATAGTCCAGTTGATAACTGTTTATGCCATATATTTCGCTGGGTTTTTATTTTCGTGAATTTCACGAGTTGGTTGCTATTCACATTATGTGAAAATATTAATTCTGATCTGCAATTCTGCAACGCAATGCATAACATAAATTTTCCCATCCATTGCTGTACTCCCCAATCACAAATTAAACCAAATGCAAAATTGTTGGTAAGTCCCGATTTGCAAAAAATTAGACTCGCTAAATATTTGGCACGTACTGTAAAAACAAGGAATGTTCGCGTGCATTTTGATTTTGCGAATTTCGCGAGCGGCAACATTTGCGAAATTCAAATGCACGCGAAAGTTCTTGCCTACACAATATGCATTGGATGCCAGTGGCAAGTAGCAAAAATTTCATGCTGCGAGAAAGGCCGTCAGCTCCGATTCGCGAAATTTTCATGCCGTGAATATATCATGTTTTGCAGTAATGATACAGAATCGAATAGGAGTATTATTTTCCTTCTATCTGTAATTCAGAGGATCATATTGTTTTGTGTACTGTATCATTGCGCTCAAGACTGAACTTACAATGCTGCTTAAGACTGAACCTATAATAATGCTTTTATTGTTATAAAAATGCAGATAAATCATTTACATTGTATTCATTGTTGAACCAACTCTATTTTTGCTTGAAAAGTATGTGATAACATTTAAGTACTGTGTACGGCATATATTTCGCGAGTCTAAATTTTCACAAATTATCAGGACTTCCAGATGATTTTGTGAGTGGTTTAATTCGCGATCGTGGAGTCCTGTACTAAACGGAGAAGTGTACACACATACGTCACATTCACATGGGGATCAGAGTCAATATTTTTTGCGTGTCTTTAATTTCGCGAATAGCACCTGACTCGCAAAATTCGCGAAAATAAAAACCTCGCGAAATATTGGCCGTATAGGCCTACAGTACAACATGTTCTGCTGACAGAGAGTAGCAGAAGGGTGTGTGATACATGGTGTACATTGTACTGCGACACAAGTGTAGGGGTGCGCACTGGTGCTGGGATTGAGGTGTTTTGTTTCTGTTAGATACTGTGAACATGGCTCCATTGCTTATCTCTATCCAGGCAACTGCAAGACCAGTAAGGTCAAGGTTAAAGGTTGCAGACAATATCCCAAGGGGAAGTGAAAGGATGACTTCATATCTGATTGAATGCTCCTCCTTCAGATGTGCAAAATTCCTCAACTATACAGTCAGATATATATCCTTGGCATTAGAGTTGGCGTATCTTGCGTGTGACTGATAATGTGTCGTGTGAATTGAAACAAGTCTGTTTATCAGTCACAGTGAAACACAATGAAACAGTATTTCACTGGCTTTTGCTGGCATGAAAATAACTACAGGTGCTGATTTGAGACAATCATTGTACAGGGCCTCTGTAAGTGCATGTGTAAGCCCACAACAGGCTTGTTTCACATTACTGATTTTCGAGGGAAAAAAAAAGTGTTTGTGAAGAATCAATGACATGTATGGTTGTGATTAATTGCTCATTGTCTTTTGGGGAAAAAAATGTGTAGTGCTAGTAAATGTTGACTGTCATGGACCCCGTTTACAGTGCGGGGCTGGGCCGAGCCCCGCAATTCTGCCCGTTTACAGTGCTTTTAATTCAAACCTTTCTGTATTTTGTCGTAGTTGCGCTCTGCTTGTAAATAAATGCAATTTGTTAGAGTCTGGTTTCCAGACCCTTTGCCAACTGGATTCGGTGGCAACGAAGTCGCCATTCGGCAAAGGCCTTTGCCAAAGGAAAAATCCTTTGCAGGACAAAACCATCTTAAGTTATACTAGTTTTCAACGTTGAGAGGGTTAATATCCTGAATAGCAAAATAGTACGGGCAGAGGGTCTGGAAGCCAGACTAAATTTGGTACCGCATTTGGCCCAGTTTGCGTTAACACTGAGAAAAGGCCGGGCTCGGCCGCGACTCAGCCGCGACTCGGCCGTGGCCGAGACCACCTCCAGAGTGTGGCTAAATGCGCGCCAATTTTGGCCCCGCATTTGGCCTTTTGCGCGTTTACACTGAAATGAAGGCCAGGCTCGGCCACGGCCGAGCCCGGCATATTCGCTCACTGTAAATGGAGTCTAAGTCCTTGCATTGATTCTGGTGACAAATTCATGTTTGGAGAGACTCTACATGTACATTGTATCTATACTTTACTCTAAATGATTGATTGTGCCATTGATAGATGATATACATGTACTATGGATTTTGATGGGCCAGCCATGAGTAATTGAAAATGCCAATATTTGCTGAAGATAATGTTTAAGTGCTGCTATGTTTTTGACATTACTGTGTATGTTTTTAGCTTTTGCCTTTAGCGTACTCCTACCACATCATGGTGTTCAATGCACTTTGCAACATACATGAAGTTTGGTCAAATGCAGCAAAACAGAAATGTACATTGTACTGTATATGCAGCAGTGCATTATTACATGGGCAATTTCTCCTTTTTATGCCTCCGCCACGTAGTGGTGCCGGAGGCATTATGTTTTCGGGTTGTCCGTCCGTCCGTCCGTCCGTCCGTACGTCCGTACGTACGTCCGTCCGCTTTCGTTTACGCGATAACTTGAGTAATATTTACTGGAATTTTACCAAACTTGGTCCAAGTATGAAGTATGATGGGGCAATGATTTGATTAGATTTTAGGTGAAATCGGCAAAAGGTCAAAGGTCAAAGGTCAAGGTCAAATCATGAAATTTATCCGTTTACGCATTAACTCAAGACTGTATGGAGCAAATTTCACCAAACTTTGTTGGAGGATGATGTATGATGGGACAATTACTTGATTAGTTTTTCAGTGAAATCGGACAGAGGTCAAAGGTCAAAGATCAAGGTCAAATCCTAAAATTTATCTGTTTATGTGATAACTCAAAACTGGATGAAGCAGCTTTCACCAAACTTGGTCCAAGGATGATGTATGATGGGACAATTAGTTGAGTAGATTTTAGTGACATTGACAAGAGGTCAAAGGTCAAAAGGTCAAGGTCAAATGCTAAAAATGTTGCTATTTCCCCCATATCTATGCAATGCCCGCAGTTATTTTCCTGAAACTTCGTGTAGACATGTACTACTGCATAAAGATTCTCCAGAGAGAGTTTCATGTCATAAGGTCAAAGGTCAAAAGGTCAAAGGTTAGGTGAAAATGTTGCAATAGCACATTTCTCACAAATGGTTCAATGTATCTTCATGGAACTTGGTACATATGCATGTACTGACTGGCAGGGATTATCTAGGGAATTTAGGGGTCATGGGTCAATAGTCAGGGGTCAAAGGTCAAGGTTAACTCCTCAAAATGTTACTATTTCCCTCATATATGCAATAATTGCATTATTAGTTTTAAAATTTAATATATGTACATGTATTACTTAATGGAGATTCTCTTGGAAGTTTCCAGCCAGAAGGTCAAAGGTCAAAGGTTAAGGGTCACAGGTTAGGTTTAAATGAAAAAAAAGATATATTTTGTACTGTAATTACACTCTTTCTTCATACCTTGAAAATTATACTCAATGCATAAACTTATAATAAGGTCGGTCAGAAGTCAAGTAAAAATTTTCAATTCCCCAAATATGTGTACCTGTACTCTTAAATAGACAATTATAGCAAACCCAGTTCGTGGAAAGTGAACATTCAAGATATTTCTGATAAACCTGTTATTTCGATATTTTGCCAGTTATGTGAAACTGTCATCACACATTGTGAAGACATTGTACTATACACCTATTGGGAGAATCATGCATTATGGTGGAGGCATCAGTCGCCGTAGCGACATTTCTAGTTTTTCTTCTGATTCCACAGAATACCAGTGGTCCTTGGTTTGCATAATTTTACATTATAACTGGCCAATCCAGAATTAGAAGACGGCCCACATACACAGAGATGTAAATTATTCTAATAATGCTGTTAGTTTGTGATTGGAAATTGATTTTTTTGCATGATTGATACTGTGGCATCTTGTCAATTGATTCTACAGTTTTTCTACAAGAATTCAATATCAACTAGGAAAAAAATATTGCCTGTGGCGAGACATTGTATGCATTTTCCATAAATGCTTTGGTTTCATTATTCATGGTTATATGCCATGTACATATAATATGCTTACAAATGAAATTGACTACCCACTGATGATGCTATACAGCTGTGTACAGTTGTGTTAAAGATTTTTGGGTATGTTTGCTGCTAGTATGTTAGTATTCATACATTATATGATAAGATCACCAAATTGCTTGCATCTGGAGTATTTACTAAGATAAATTTTCCCATAATAAGCAATGCACATGTGCAGTGTAAATGTTCAGTAATCATCCCTGACTCCATGCTATAATAACTTTTATGAACCAAAAGTCTACTTTAGGTTGTCTCATTGGCCTTGTTGCAATAGAAGAATATTTCTCTATGGCTGTACTATGATAATACAACAGTATACTTTGCCTTAAAAGTTTCAGGTTAAAGCTGTGGGCAGAGGTGACACCAAAATAGTACTATCCACTGAGGGGCGTAGCCTGAAGTGAATAGTACTAATGGAGACACTGAATAGTGGGCCTCATCTTTCACTGAGTGTAAAATCTTGTTCCGTTGCACAAGTAAAGACCATACATTTTTTGTTTTACACAACACCTCGGACATCAAAAGATGTGGTCCACACGGATTCTTAAATTTAGTACAGAAATGGCAACCATTTTTTCATGAAAGGCAAATGAGAAACACAGTCTCAGTCAATCAGTCAAGTACACGAGACTGATAGCTGGAAATTAGTTGTTTACAGTAAAATGATTGACAGAATGCACACTTTGTAACTGGCAAAGGTCTGTTTATAGTGACATCAGAGCCGTGCAGTGGAACAAAATCTATGAGTTGAGCAAGAGTTTTAACAAGGGAATCAGTGGAAATTGGTGACATTAGCCTTGCATTACTGTAAAACCAGAAATACTCGCGCAAAGAAATTTTTCATGAATTGGAGCCGACAACCTTTTTCGCGACATAAAATTTTTGTGAACTGCTATTGGTATTCAATGCTATTGGTTTTCAATGCATAGTGTAGACAAGAACTTTCGCATGCATATTAATGTCGTAAATTCACAAAACAAAATTGCACGGCTGACAACAACAGCGTGCAATGGTACTTCTGACTGCATGTCACGTGATGCGCTACATTCTTTTTAGGTGTTGTATAACAGTGATTGTACGGAGCAGCACAGGATGACATCACAAATGCTGCAAATGCCCCTGTGACCCATTTCACAAATAGTGTACTTTATAAGCTGTTATTTTCGCAAGGGTTTAATTTCTGCGAATTTCGCGAATCACAGTTGGACGGTGAATTTAACAACACGCGAAAATGTCGCCATATGCTAGGGTAAGACTGCATTTATAATTGCGTTGATGTCAATTTGCGAAAACAACATCTCGCGAAAATGTCTGTCACCTCCTCATTCGCGAAAATATCTGTACATGAAAATAACAGCTTATACAGTATTATTTGGAGAATGTCATCTCAAAAAGTGACATCATTTTCCAAACAATTTACCTTGGAGTATCAAACATACCAATATCCTGAAGTAGTACTGTAGGCCTACACCTAATCAGGTGAAGCCCTTTCAGTCATTCACTATAGGATGATTTTTGATGCAAATTATGATAAAAACTATTTAGGCCTATGCATTTGTTGAAAGCGATAAAGATGATACAAGTCTGCATGTACTCATAGTGTTCAAGAAGATCTATGCATAGCATTTGTCAAGTTATTATACCCATTCAGGGCAAATTGAGGCGATTTCTTCTTTCAAAATACTAGTCCGTGAATGATAGAATATAGGCCTAGACCACTCAGGGGTTGTCTCATAACTAGGCACTGGTGGAGTAAGTTTTCTATTCCCTGTGCCATGGTTCTACAATGTACTGTATACCATGACCTTTTCACCATGTAGAAATAGATATTACACAGCTTGACATCTGGGTTCAAGCATGCCTGCACCCCTGCCGTTCAATGAGGACAAATCATAACAGGGTTACTCTTTAATGCCTGTGCTACATGTATTCTTATTCATTATCTTATTCAGCATTGCTTTTGGTAAGCACTGTTTAGTTACCATGTATGCCAAGGAATCTTGCATGTACTGTAAAGGGAGTTCCAATCAAAAGAAATCACATTTACTCAAAATCAGTTTATTCCAACATTTGTATTCTCCCCAAATCAGGAAATGTTTCTCCTTTCAGGATAACCTAACCAAAAGACAAAGTACATTTTGTAAGATTAGTGTTGACAGTTTATTTCAGATGCAAAGGATGCTGCAGTTCTCCGAGAAGGATATGTACAACTGGTACTTTAATTAGGTTGCTCCTAATTTTCATTAGCACCCCATTGACCAATGCAAGTAGATAGCTTATAAACAGACAGGTCTCTCTTTATGCCTCCCTTCAGAGTCCCATCTTAAATCTAAAGTTTTGAGGATTAGATGCTGTGAAAAGTGACAAGTGTATGACTGCTGGTTTGTGGTACATTTGCACGCACTACATTTACATCCACTTCTCACATAAGTATTCTCTTCTTTGACAAGTGCCCGATTGTTACTGCATATCTGAGGCTTTATCAAGCAACACAAGTAAACACCTGTCCTTTGACTCTGTGCCCTCCATGGCAGGGTGTGCAGTGAGAAAGCTTTGTTATGGAAATTTCATGTGGTTTTGTTCCCAAAGTATTTGGTGTGTGGGATTTTTCGCAACCAGAGAGGAAGACAAGACGTTGAAGTTTTTCTGCCTTTGTTTCGTTTTTGTTTTTTTCTTTCATGACAGTACACCAACCTAAAGTATGCCTTCACCTTTGATACCATTCAAATATCTTCAGTGCTGTGATCCCATTGCTGTGAGCTCGCTGTTATACAATGTATTTTGTGTTGCAAGAGCTTTACCTATTAGATACACAAGTATTGCCTATGCTCGGGCTGGAGTGTTGTTGCTTTTATTGGTGCTTCCATTTCTTTTCAAGTTCTTATGATTATGTCCTGACATAAGTCATTCTTGTGCAATAGCTGGGTAATGATGGAGGGGTTACAGATAGGGCTTAGTCATTCAGAAGTAATCTGGGAAAACTTATAAACTTTGTCTTCCATTTTAGAGTCAGTCATAGAAAATGAGGCATCTCATAGTGTTCATACAATGTAAAGTTTAGAAAAGAAATTTGTTGTGAGGTCATAGATTTTACCATCAAATGACTGACACAATTTTGTGCTATTCTGTAAAAATAGTTGTAGACTTGTACTAGTCTGTTGTGCATGTACATCCATATTCGTATTTGTTGCAGCAATTACTGATTTATACAAGTTGGTATGAGACCAGAATCTGTATTGGGATATATTGTTTGTAGAAGAGGGAAAGGAGGCATTTCTGTGTAGCTGCATCCACATTGATGCCCTTGCTGTGTACGTGATGCCCAATATTTTCTTATGATTTCTTAAAACATGAGTTTTTCTTGTTCATGTGATCAAAACATACTATGTAGGCCCTATAGGAATTAGTGTATTCTAGCAACTATGACCGGGCTGTCAACTCTCATGCAATTAGCGTGAGACTGAATGCAATTCACCAAAATTTAACTGTCTCACTCTGATGACAGAATTTTCATGATGAATCTCCAAAACAGAAAGTAAAAAAAAAATGTTCCCCAAGTCCCTGATAATCTGAACATTCAGTATGCCCAAGCCTAAACTTTCTCAAGATTTTCCCACAGGCACACACTCTTAATGCATGTTTTGAAATCTTTACTGAAGTACGCACCAGAGTGCATTGTCAAAGCTCCCCCCAATAGAAAGGGGAGTGTCACTCCCCTTCCACACCATCCCCCCCCCCCTTCAATCACCACCACCATCATTAGTTACGTTCAGATGACAAGCCTTAACCTTGAGGTTAGGAAACCTTGAGGTTAAGCTTGTAGTTAGGGACCATGGAGATGCACTGGTAGTTAACTAATCTCGTTAGCTCGATGTTAAGAGCACCGAGAAATCTTATGGTTAGCACTCTAACCACGAGCCGCGGGGGGGTCCCCACTCGTAGTTAAGCACCATGTGGACGCAAAAATCAACGCACTCAATGGGGCAGGAATTTAACCTCGAGGTTTCGTAACCTCGAGGTTAAGATTCGATGTGTGGATGCATGTCGAAGTTAGGGAGCAAGAGCTTAACCTCGAGGTTTCCTAACCTTCACTCTTGAGGTTAGGGCTTGTCGTCTGAACGTAACTATTGCTTCGATCCCTCAGGTTTGGTTGCTCCTCCCTCGCAGTCTCACTCCAAACTCTTACTTGAGGCTGGCAGCCCTGCTATAACATAAATCAGTTTGAGTAACTAGTGCATTTTGATTAATGTCTAATTAATAGATATTTTCATCTGCAGACCTATAGCAACAAACTACCCAAAATGACTGTGCATACTTTGGTACTCAATGCGTTTTAAGACTTCAGAAGTTCAGATTCATGTGCTAGGTCTACGTGCATTAAATTTCACTTCAAGCTGGTATATCACTGAGCGGCGAACGTTTGCGAACGTAGCGAATTTGAGATTCTCCCACTTTTCTAATGAATGTTTGTGAAAAATCAAGTTCGTTTCTGCCATTAGCGACAGTTAGTGACTTTTAGCGATGTTTAGTGACAATTAGCAACACTTGAGCGAAAGTGTTTGCAAAACACAGGTGGCGACTATTAGCGACTGTTAGTTAATGTCAGCAACAGTTTTGCAAATGTTAGTGACAGTTTTGCAAATATTAGCAACTGTTTGCAGGGCTCGACACTAACTTTTATTTTTGGTGGCCCGATCGGGCCACCAAAATCATAAATTTTTATTTTTTGGTGGCCCGAAAGTAAAATCTGGTGGCCCGAAAAAAAAATCAAGAAAAATATAAGAAATACTAAATCGGTCCTACTGAACATAGAAAATGAAATATTAAGTATTACTGAAGTGATACATGTACCCATGTCTAAAATAAATGAAGAGAAAATTTAATCATCTTACTGTTATTCTGAGTTCTAAGATTTAGCAAATAGGCTTATTAGTAGACCAGCCAAACCTCAAAAAAGGCTCTAGATAAGGATTCGACGGCATTTTTTGTTAATGCTCCATTCTCATACTGAAAGTCTTGCAAAAATACTAAGGAATAGCGTACGGCCGGATGTCACGCGCGTTTTTGCCGAAAAATGTCATTTTTAGCACAAAATTCAGAAGCATGTCAAAAATCACGATTTTTATTTTTTGCTTGCATTCAATTGATATTTGAAAGATCATGAGTTTCAATTGTCCCTTTTAATGAAATTGCAATTTAAATGTGTTTCCTTAGCATTTTAAAAAGTCATTTTGTACAGCCATATATGGGGCTCTCAAATGTTTGGGTGTTGTTTTCTGGAAATAATATTCACAGATTACTTAACGTTCTGCAAAGTTTGCTTTTCCAAGCTAATTAGATGATCTTCCAAAAGTACTTTAATGTTTTATAAAACTACAAGTGCTTCTTTAATTGAATGTGTCAATATTATTTCTAGTTTTCTTGAAGAAATCTTTACTTTTAATCAAAACTCTGAACTTGCAGGAACTCAGAAAATGCATTTTCCGAGCATTTTCCAGTAGCCCCGCGCAGCTTGTGTGCGCGCGAATACTTAATACGTGTGCGTACGTCTACCACGCACTACCCCTACGATCTAGCTACATACAGGTAAAATCTCTCGCGCGAGAGCTGCATGTTTCGGTCGTTGAGTTGGAAACGTGGTGACTGCATGGAAAAGGGACCATTTCCTTCGAATGTAAGTAACTTAGTAAATAAATACATAGTTCCTTATTGCACTGCATAACGGAACTTAAAAAGTCTGTTTTGATCTATTAGTTAGATATACAACTTTGATCTGAGACTTGGTTAATATCAAGGTTCAAGCGCTAGTACTACGTTAGGCCGATGTCTTTAATTACTGTATTTTGCACCGATCCCGTGGGCGCGGGCATGCCTACCAACCCCCGGGCCGCCACCCGACCGTGCCGGCAGTGTTTGTTAGTGGAACAGCGATTATTCCGTAAAGCACGTCTTGACACGGTGCGAAAAGAGGCCTAACAAACATTAGGTCTACGTCTAGATTTAGGTGTCTTGTTAGTTCGATCTAGGTTTGTAATTTATGGCCTCATCACATGCAGTTGGACTGAATCCTCGTCTACTGTTAGGTCTAATCTATTTAACGGTAATACACTCTCTCTAACTGTTAATAGTTGCGATAATACTAACGTTAGTGTTAGACATTCTAGCTAGTAGGGGTATTGTTACTCTAACGACGAATGTTAGTGTTAGTGCTAGAATGTACGGCTACGCCTGTTATTATGCCAAAACAATTCAATCGGGCTAGGCCCTATGACACTAGTAGTATAATCACAATGAACTTAACACCTAACGTTAGCACATTAGCAGTTGTATAACGTGGACAGTACAGGTCCACTACTACTAACGTTACTGCGCTGGTTAGATGTATTTCTATTTGTAGGGCTAGAGCCAGGTCCAGGGCAAGGGGCTGTAGACTATACAGAAGATGTAGATGTAGATCTACCAACGTTTAGAGTCTAATAGTAATATACTAGACCTACAATATAAAATCTAGGGCCGGGGTCTGAAGCATAAATAGCTGGCGTCTGGAATTAGGATCTAGGTCTAACCTTAGTCAAGATCTGGGCCACTGATTCTACCTAACGTTAGAGGTTTCTAGTAATCTACTACTCATATCTAGGCAGTTTTGTTGTAAAGACCCAGCTTACTAGGCCTAGCTAGACCTAAGTTTAGGCATCTAGAGGTTCTAAAATCTATGCATAATAATTATACTATATATGTAGGCTAACTTTGATCAAAAAGTTCATGTTAGATCTAACATTAGAAGATCCTAACATTAGCTCTAACGTGAATTATCTAGGCTAATATTAGTCTCTAGAGCAGAGGTCTAAGGTTGATTCCACTCTTTCTGGTATTTGTAGACCTGTGGGTTCAGAAAAAGAGTCTAGGATTTAGGCCTAGGTGTTTTATATAAAAGCGAGTCTACAACCAAGTGATCTTGCCATTCGAATATGCCTGAAAGAGAGAGAGAGAGAGAGAGAGAGAGAGAAAGTGTTCAGTCCTGACTGCCAACCTCTCCTAATCTGTGAATCATTTACATGTACTCTTCTAGTTTACAAATAGATCTAGTCAAAGAGAAACTATTTAGAAATGTCTTTACTCATAAGTACCAAGTTCTTATGTTAATGTCTCAAAGAATAAAGGTTCATTTGAAAAAATGTAAATATTACATTTTTAATGGATCATTTATACCGACTCACTGAAACCTAAATATCTTCTTCTTTTTTAACTTTTTAAAAAGCTAAAAAAAAAAAAATCATCTTAATGAAAGAGATATATTTTTAGTTATAATTGATTTGCATGGGAAACAAAGAAAATTATGTCAATGTCAAGATGCCTTTTCAAAACAATTAAATTTCAAATTGATTTTATTTTTTGTTCACTATTAGCTTATAATGCTCTGCTTTAAAGATGAAAAAAAAATTATTTGGGTCATGTTGATTTCTGTTTTCAGCTAGATGTACCAACAAGTGGACAGACTGAGTCTTGTCTTCAAACTTCACCAAAGAGAGAGACATATGCCTATTCTGACTTGCCAAAATCTCATTGTAAAGACTGAGCTCTTTCTACCTGCAACAAATTGCAGAACAACCAGAAGGTAAGAAATGGTAAATGTCTTAAATAGCGGTCTAATTTGAAATATCTTTTAAATACTAACTTACTAAGTGTTTGATTATCAAATGTATCACTTCAGTGCCCAGTTGAAAATAATGCCAAATCTAAATACATTGAGTATCAAATATTCCTATTCCATTTGAATAAATTGTAACAAGCATGTTATCGCTTTGACAGTTGCATTACAATGCAGTGTACAAATACTTTGCAAACAAAGAGAGGAGAATAATCTTATACACGTGTATCTCCATTTATATAATAAGGGGAGCAAATCTATGATCGGATGTGTATTCTTGTTTTCTTGTAAATTCATTGCATGTTCTATTGTAGAGGATCATATGAAAGAACGGTATTCTATCTACTGAAGATGAGATCATATAAAAATCAAACATAAATGTAATCAAGTAAGATATTATATGTAATGAAATATTTCTCAACCATGTCAATTGGCACAAGTGTTTAATGTGTGCACAAATGAAAATACGTCTGTAGTCACAGATCAATTAACTTTCCATTGTTATTATGTTGCGTTAAGTATGACGTAAGGGTGATATGCTGTGATGTATTGTTCTTTATTTTTATCAAGGTGTCACCAACAAATGGACATGCTGAGTTTGAGATCACATCCACTAGAGTGAGGGGGAGATAGAAAGATGTCTTGACTGCGATGTGAATGCCCTTTCCAGCTCAGAAGTAAGTGTCATCGATTTGAAATTAGGAATATCATCTCATGAATACAAATCGATTTATGCAAGGAAATCATATCCTAATCCACATACAAATGAGAGCATGATACAATCAAATATTTGTGTACAGGAATTACAGGTGTCAAGATGACTTCCATCCTACATAATTCATTTTCAGTAAGATATGGCTTTAGAGCATCAAAGATGATAATAACAATGACATGATTAATGTATTACATGTAAGACAAATTAATGTTGACAGTGACCTGAAGATCCAAAATCTCATACTAAGGGATTCATGAGATCGTGATGATTAATTCTAATTCATGATGAATGTGTTTGTTTATGTTGCAGTATGATTATCCTGTTTCACTCATAAAAATGATAACTTATTTAAGTTTTTGTTAATTGTATTTTCGACCAGAATTAGCACAAAGTGGACAAAATGGACCCTGCAAACCACAGCCAACTACGGACAAGAGAGAGAGAGAGAAAAAAGAAAGAGAGAGATGTCCTGACTACCAACCTCTAATCTGTGCATCCTGCACTCTATTTCGAAAGGAAATGTGGGAGGTAAGCAATAATACATGTACATGTAAAATGTAAACCCCAAATATGTTGGAATATTTTGTCAAGCCTTTGACATCTTGACCAAATTTTTGACTGTCGATCGTTCATTGGGCAGAAAATTAACGCATGTTTTGCTAAATGAATGCAGTACTGCATATGCATGTAGTCAATCACTCCAACAACGAAGATTTACATGAATTAACGCTGATTATTATTTTTTTTTTAGCCTCTGTCAAAGATGGTTGCAGGAGTTTTTATGTTGTTGCAGTCATCATTCACACGCACATCTGTCCTATTCTCATCTTGCAATAACTTAAATTTACTCAGCAGATCATCTTCAACTTTGGTTTTATACAGAAGAGATGATTACCTGCTGAGCCTTGTACAAGTAGCATTTTAGTTATTGTTGTGATTTTGCTGCTGATTGTAAATTACAGGGAAACCCTGATTTTTATTGACTGTAGAGCATTGCTACCATGACATTATATTTACCTTCGGATGGTAAAGTTACCATAACCTCTAAGCAATTTGACTTTGATTAGTTATGAGGGTATTGATGTGAAAGGTCACAGGGACATTATATGCACGAAAGTGATGAATGTATCCAGTTGCAGTATCAGGCAAGCACTACCTTGAAATTCTTCTGAATGGAATAAAAAGCTTAATGGAAAGAATTGGATATTTGGATCATGAAAGTTTCCTACATTTTATATTTCATCGTGTACTCACGGTTAAATTGCTACAATTAGGATCTACTGTATAAAATGATATACTTTACAGTTTCAAAGAAACACTACATATAGAGGAAATCAAGTAACCGTATGTCTTTATTAGCCTATATGTCACTGTGTCTTCACCAAAGATTAAAATGCCCATGTCACTTTCCTCATCAAGTAAAGACAGATACACCATTCTTTCTCTCTCTCTCTCTCTCTCTCTCTCTCTGTCTCTCTCCAGAAACAACCCTGCCAGGCTATCCGGTCCGCATCCAGATTCCGTATGAAGGATGTCATCAGAACCTGAACTTACATGTGGAATGCATCCATGTAAACTTCTCAAATATAATCACAATGTGCTTTCAGAACTATTATAGAAGTTGAATATATAAAAGACATGTGTATATATTAGACATTTCTACTAATCCAGATTAAATGCTTCTTTTCTAATCTTTTTTTTCTTTTTTTTCCCTTAGTGATGAAGTAAAACAAGACCTGATATCAAAATGTGCACAACACTACTTGGCAAAGAGCATTTACAATATGATTTGATGTAGATCTACTTCCAATTTTGATGGCAGCATTAAAGGGATGAGGGATGGCCTACTTTTGGTTGAGATGGGGGCTGATATGGAGATTTTGTAAAATAATGAGAACCCTGTTACGAAATATTAAAGAGTAAACAATACCAAGAGGAATTCCAAATTTATTTGTTAAAAATTGGTTTTGAAAAGGCTGAGATGTACAAAAACAAAGGGGTCCTGATAAAGGTGGCACCCACTTCTAATTATTATCATTCTGTGTCACTTTTAAAAAAAATTTCTCGGCCGTTTCAAAACCAAGAACTTTAATCAAACAAACTTCAAATTACTCTAAGAATTTGATGCTCTTTCATATTTCATAAGTTGTTTTTATTTGCTTGCAAAAAGTTAAAGTCTGAATCTCCATCTCAACCAAAACTATACCATGCCTTTGAGACTCACAGTTACAAGCCGCATACTAGTAGTTCATGGAAATTGATCCTGTTATTTCCTTTGAAGCCCAAACGCCAACATTTTATTCCTGTCAGATTGGAATGTCTTTTGTTTTTGTTTTTATGGGGGGGGGGGGCAGCAAAAGGGAAGTGAACTTTGCCTTTCTTCATCAGATGGAGGAAAATATGTGACATGTTAGTCAGAAAAAAAAAAACTGCACGTTGAAGTGCTTAAAAAGAGAAAATTTCACAAAGTAACAGTTGGTGAATCTGAAGGGAAATAGCATAGAGCATGTTTTTTCTTTTCTAGTTTAAGATATAAAAGAATAGTATGTAGCTTAAAGGAACGAACATAAGTAAAATGTTTCAATCCAAACGCCAAGTACAAGAAGTAGTGAAAAGAAAATGTACTGGTCAAGATGTATGTTTTGCCAGGTTTTCTTTCACATGTGCCATAATTGTCATGATGTTGGTAATACTGTAATATATGTTAGCTATTCAGGGCCCCAGCAATGTATTCTGGTACTTGGAATGAGGGAAAGTATTAGAGGGAAATACCGGTACCATGCATTCTGGAGAGGTGATTTTTTTTTTTCTTCATTGAGAGACGAGTATTCAGTACAGATACCTTATCACACTGGTCTGCAGAACACAAAAATAATATCAGACTAAAAGTAGATTTTTAAAAATTTGGCAGTCACCATTCTAATTTAGTTGTACATTGACGAAAGTTCAATGCAACAGCGTACAGTCATAATTAGCTAGGATATGTAACCACAAATTTTTAAAAAGATAGAGATATTGAAATATTGCTTAAAGAGAACATTTTGTTTTTCTAACTGGTGTAACGTTTGTGATGCTGGACACATTATAGTATATGTCACATTTAAAAAAAAATTGAGGCTGTCAATGCAGTTAATGTAGTCAGCGCAATTTGTATTGTTTTTCAAACTCTTTTGATGTATATCACAGAGATTTGTTCATGAAAGACATTTTCACTGAGGACTCATTCTTTTCTAAAGCTTTTAATCATTTAAGAAGATTGCTTTCAGATGGATTTTTTTGTTTGTTTTTAGATGTCCACAAATGGAGACTGAGGTTCTTTACCTTTCAAAACGAAATACTGTTGAAGAGAAATAATTATATATATTTTGCAGGATTCAAGCATGTTCTTACTGTGTATGGTATTCTAATCAGCATTTTGGTAACCAGCTACATAGATGTCAAGTGCTGCTATTCTAGTAAATGTACGCTAATGGCAAATCATTGCTTTAAAAAAGAGAAATTGCCTCGTTTACTGTTTACTGTATTTCATTCGTGAACGCTGTTTGAGACGGTGGTTGCGGGCGTGTGCACATTGTGTAGTACGTTTTGTTGGTTGACTGGGAATTTAGAGTGTTGGTGATAACTGAAATGATTTTTTTTTTCACAAATTTGTGATAATATAGAAAAAAAATCGAATTGCAAACAAACAAGTTGTTACATGTCTGCTCCAAGGACATAGAACTTGGCCAAGGATTAATATAATCTGCAATATAGACTCGATGATATAACCGACTTAACGATGGGAAGGGGAAATAAAGCTGTTATTGCATTGTACGCATTTCACTTCTACTTCCTTTTCGCTTCTTATTTTCTCTTTGAGGGTGATATTTGCCTTACTTTTTCACACAAATCCGGGATACATAATAACATTTTTATGTCGCCGACTAAGTGTGCGTTCCAAACAACGTTCATGTCAACAATCAACCATCATAAAAGAAACATTTAGTATAAGTCTTCTGCGGGAGAATAAATCAAAATAAAATGCAAACACCTCGCCTTAGAACATTACAAAAGTAAAAGTGATTTCGTGCCTATCCCTTGCAGGGCTCCGTTTTTCAGGGCCTGAGAATGCAAACTATATAGCATTACGAATTCCAAAGCATTCTCGGGGGAAGGGGTGAGTATGCAGGATGGGAGATTTGGTATCGTAATTTTTCCCAGTAACATGTGATTTGTTATCACGGTTTCCATGACAACCATTTCCGAACATAGTAAACAATTTTATATAACTCTTAGGTTTCATTGTTAAACATAGATTAGTTAGATTGACACATTTTTCACACACACACAAAATGTTTCAACACTTTCGTACGTTTTACAATTATGAATATTTGAAATTTTCAGGGAGTGACCTAATGATGATCAGTTGCCATGGTAACAACACTACTGATTTTATTTTATTTTTTTTGGGGGGGTGGGGAGGGGGGGTGGGGAAGAAGCACATTTCAGTCATATCAAGGTGCCACAAAGGGTTTTGCAGTCAGCTATCCAACCTGTCCATTGACTTCGCCAATTATGTAAGATAAATACCTACACGCACTATACCATGTACAATATATATGGGCTTACGCTATACATTCGATTTTTCATTCAAAATGCGCGTCCGGTAAAAATACATCGTCCCATTTAGGATAACATAAAACGAGTTATCTTTCGCCTTATCTTGTAATTTCTTTGCTGCATAAGATATCAGAATATATATTATATTTCGGAATAATAAAAACTTTTGAATAGATTGATTTAGGTAGTTTAAAAAAACTTCTTATATTGGTAGATTTTACAAAGTACAATTTTGAGTAAATCAAGTTTTTATGTTTCATTGCGCCATATATGTGCGTGTAAAAATTCTACATTCAAATGCATATTAGTCAGGTTCTAAACTTGAAATGGAAGATAACACATTTCTAGTTTGAAAGGTACTTATCAACCATTACTTATTTCGGTAAAAAAATAAAATCGTGATTTTTTACATTCTTTCAAATTTTGTGCTAAAAAAGACATTTTTCGGCAAAAACGCGCTTGACATCCGGCCGTACGCTAAACTTGAGTATTTTTGCAAGACTTTCAGCTGGAAAACTTAGCATTAACAAATTTTGCCGTCCAAAGTAAAAAAAATCGTCTTGGCTGGCCTACTATATAGATTATTATAAAAGTTGATGCCTATTTAGGTGGTCGAAACTTACGTTTGAAACGATAGAGTGGGAGCATTTGCAGACATTTGTGAACATCCGACATCTGTTTTGGCATTATAAAGAGCTGGAAGTTACCGTTATTCATTTCTGATTGTAAAAGCAATTATCCAACATTTACTAGTATTTTAACACCGTACGGAGCCGAATGTTCCTATTAATTATTTTTTTTTCAAATGTAAAAGCAAAGAACTGACTTTCATTTTTGCATCTCACGGAGCTAAATGTTATCCTTATTCATTTCTGAACGTGAAAGCAAACATCCCCAATTTATTTTAGCATCTAACTGAGCCGATTGATACCGTTAATCATTTCCAAATGTAAAAGCTATAATCTGTTATTTATTTTAGCATCGTACGGAGCAGAATATTACCGTTATTCATTTTAAAATTAAAAAAGCAAACATCCAACATTTGTTTTATTATCGTACGGAGCCGAATGTTACTGCTGTCCACTTCCGAAAGTGAAATGAATAATTTATCTGACAATTTAGCATTGTACGGAGCCGAATTGTACTGTTTTTCATTTTTGAACGTCAAGGCAGACATCAGGCATTAAATATTTTACCATCAAACGCAGCTGAAAGTTACTGTTATTCTTTTCGAAATGTAATAGCAAATATCCGACATTCATTTTAGCATCGTATGGAGCAGAATATTACTGCTATTCACTTCCGAACGTAAAAGCAATCATCTGACATTTATTTTAGCATCTTCCTTAGCCGAATGTTATTGCTATGTACTTTCGAAAGTAAAAGCAAACATCCGACATTTATTTAATCATCATTCGGGTTTGAATATCATTGTTATTCATTTCCGAACGTCAAAGGGGCAAGGGATCATTCGACATTTATTTTAGCATCTTCCGCAGCTGAGCTGTTATTGCTATTTACTTCAAACCTGAACGTCAACATCCGGTATTTATTTTACTATCTATATGGAGTTGAATATTATTGTTGTTCATTTCCGAACGTCAGAGCAAAATTAATATCCGACATCTATTTTAGCATCTTCCGGAGCTGAATGTTGTTGCTATATACATTCGAACATAAAAGCAAACATGAGACATTATTCTTATCATTCACCTGAACGTGAACATCCGGTATTTATTTTACTATCTATATGGAGTTGAATATCATGTTTATTAATTTCCGAACGTCAAAAGAATTATTCGACACTTACTTTAGCATCTTCTGGAGCTGAATGTTGTTGTTATTTACTTTCCAACGTAAAATCAAACACCCGGCATTTATTTTCTCATCGTACGGAGTTGAATATTATTAGTATTCATTTCCGAACGTCAAAGCTAACATTCCACATTTATTTCAGCATCTTCTGGAGCCGAATGTTATCCTTATTCATTTCCGAACGCAAAACCAAACATCCGACACTTCTTTTAGTATCATACGGAGCCGAATATTACCGTTATTCATTTCCAAAATAAAAAGCAAACATCCGGCATTTATTTTCTCATCGTACGGAGTTGAATGTTATTAGTATTCATTTCCGAACGTCAAAGCTAACATTCCACATTTATTTCATCATCTTCTGGAGCCGAATGTTATCCTTATTCATTTCCGAACGCAAAATCAAACATCCGACACTTATTTTAGTATCACATGGAGTCGAATATTACCGTTATTCATTTCCAAAATAAAAAGCAAACATCTGACATTAAATTTTAGTATCTTACGGAGCCGATTGTTACCGCTGTCCATCTACAAAAGTAAAGGCAATTATCCGACTTTTTGGTGGCCCGATTGGGCCACCAAAATCTTCATTTCTGAAATTTTGGTGGCCCGACGCGCGTTTTTGGTGGCCCCGGGCCACCGGGCCACCGTTAGTGTCGAGCCCTGGTTTGCAAGTCCCTTGCGACAATTTGCGAATGTTTTGGGACCTGGAAAAGTACCAGGCGATTATGTATAGTCAGACCTATAAAACGAACGTACAACCTTCCGCTGCATTCAGATATCTTGTGACCACCGTTCAAGATGGATTTTCAGAATATTGAAATGAATATCTGCCAAGAAGAGGCTAAACGTGCTGCTATCCTTGAAGAGCTGCTTTGCCTGGCTGCTGCTACAGCTATCGTGCAGCTTAAGGGAAAGAAGATGAAGAAAAACAAGAAAAGAAAGACTGTTTGGTCAGAGAGTGATTGTTGCAGAAAACAGACTTTGGTCAATATGAAAAGTTTTTGCAGCAATATTTATACCCCCGCCAAACGAAGTTTGAAGGGGGTATATAGGAATCATTACATGATGGAACTGTCAAGAGCTTCAAGAATTTTCTTAGAATGAAACCTTGCCTGTTTCAGGAGCTTTTATATAGGAACCATATGGTTACTTGTTCGCTAGCAGTGGCGAATCAAGTGAAAATGTTAGCGACACCATATTACGACCTTTTGCGAATTCTTACGAGTCTTTGCGAATTCTTTGCAAATGTTTGCAACTGTTCGTGAAAATACAAATTCGCAAAGAAATTTTGAACATGTTCAAAATTTCTTTGCGAAAAGAAAAACTGCTTGCGACAATGAAAACCGTTTGCGAACTTTCTTGCAACTGTTAACGAACCTTTTGCAACCCTTTACGAACCCTGGCAAAATCCCAAATTCGCTACGTTCGCAAACGTTCGCTGCTCAGTGAGATACCAGCTTTATCGTGCAAGTGTCAGACAAAGTATTTTGACACATAGTGTCAGACAAGTATTTTGGTTGTCAAGAAGAAACGTTTGCTACACTGTATAAAGGTACCCATGAGATATGATTGTATGCTAGTAGACCGAGACCATGCAGTCATAATCTTGCAAACAATTTCAGAAGTTCAGATTCATGTGCTAGGCCTACATGCATTGGATTTCACTTTATCGCGCAAGCGTCAGACAAGTATTTTGGTTGTCAAGAAGAAACCTTTGCTACACTGTGTAAAGGTACCCATAAGATATGATTGTATGCTAGTAGACCGAGGCCATGCAGTCATAATCTTGCAAACAATTTCCCTTTACCACAACTGTTCTTGGTTACTTCATGAATTATTTCTTATGTATTCTGGATGTAAAGTAAAAAAAAAAAAAATAATAAAAAAAAAACTTGTACTGGCATTTGGTTAGATCCATAGCAAAGTCTTATTTGATATTTTGTCATGCCAGGGATTGTGCTTGTAGAGTATCTGGGAATTTAATAGTGTCTCAATTGCTGAAGAACCTACCATGTAAAACATGAAAACTAAAAAAATATTCTGTATAAGCATGCTCTTTCATGGACTGGATTTACTTTCCTTCTTGTTTCTTTTTTTTTTCAGATGCTATGATTTTTGTGCAAACTTGTTCCTCTACCATGTTTGTGTGCTGTCAAAATACCATTCATCATAGTCAAAGAATTCCACTGTGATAGAAGAGATAGGGTTGTTAGTGAGGGATATTACACCAAGGAGACACCATCTGTGTGGAATGGTCTCTTATCCCCTTTGCTATCTCCTCATGACTCTGTGATGATTCAACTTTGACAGGACAACTCCAACTTGGTGCTAGACTTCAAGAGCAACTAGGCTGTCTCCTAGACCCAACGTTTATGTCAGTTTCACAAGTTACACAGTGCCTTCTGAGATACTCTACAGGACTGCGTGAACCATTTTTTTAGCTCACCTGAGCCAAAGGCTCAAGTGAGCTATTGCGATCGCCCTTCGTCCGGCGTCCGTCGTGCGTCGTGCGTCGTGCGTCGTGCGTCGTGCGTCGTCCGTCGTCCGTCGTGCGTCGTGCGTAAACTTTTTACATTTTCATCTTCTTCTTGAAAACCCCAAGACCGATTTTCATCAAACTTGGCAGGTAGCATCCCTAGGGGGTTAGGAACTGAATTTGTTAAAATGGGCACCATGCCCCACCCAGGGGGCCCCCAGGGGGGCCCAAACCCCCCAAAATTAAGGAATCTGTAAAAATCTTCTTCTCTAGAACCAGAAGTGATAGAGCTAAGTTAATACTATGAGTTAGTACATTGATGACTGTAGTTTCAAGTTTGTTCATGGCAGAATCAGGGGTGCCCCCCTTGGGACCCAGGGGAGGGGGGTGGGGAGGGGTTCTAATGGGGCCTATATTGTACATTTTCATCTTCTTCTTAAGAATCCCATGACCCATTTTCACCAAACTTGGCAGCTAGCATCCCTAGGGGGTTAGGAACCCAATTTGTTAAAATGGGCACCATGCCCCACCCAGGGGGCCCCAGGGGGCCCAAACCCCCCAAAATTAAGGAATCTGTAAAAATCTTCTTCTCTAGAACCATAAGTGATAGAGCTAAGTTAATACTATGAGTTAGTACATTGATGACTGTAGTTTCAAGTTTGTTCATGGCAGAATCAGGGGTGCCCCCCTTGGGACCCAGGGGAGGGGGGTGAGGAGGGATCCTAATGGGGCCTAAATTGTACATTTTTATCTTCTTGAGAACCCCATGACCCATTTTCACCAAACTTGGCAGGTAGCATCCCTAAGGGGTTAGGATCTCAATTTGTTAAAATGGGCACCATGCCCCACCCAGGGGGCCCCCGGGGGGCCCACACCCCCAAATTGAAGGAATCTTTTAAAATCTTCTCTAGTATCAGAAGTTATAGAGCTAAGATAATACTATGAGTGAGTACATTAATGACTGTAGTTTCAAGTTTGTTCATAGGAGATCCAGGGGTGCCCCTCGGGGAGGGGGGGGGGGTGGTTGGGAAGGTCCAAATGGGGGCCTAAATTGTACATTTTCATCTTCTTCCTGAAAACCTCATGATGGATTTTCGTCAAACTTGGCAAGTAGCATCCCTAGGGGATCAGGATCACAATTTATCAAAATGAGCACCATGCCCCACCCAGAGGGCCCCAGGGGGCCCCAATCCCCCCAAATTAAGGAATCTTTAAAAAAATGGGACCTTATTGTACATTTTCATCTTCTACTTGAGAGTGCCTGGTCAAATTTTGGTAGAGCTGTGAATAATTTAGATTAGTGACTGCGTGAAAGGTGAACTTGGGATACTCAGGTGAGCGCTAGACCCGCGGGTCTCTTGTTTTTTTTTGTAATTCATCAGTCTGATTTTCTAGGGTTTATTTGTCTCAGTAAGTTTAGTCTGTGTTACACAAATATGTTGAGCTTTGAGGGCGATACGAATGCAGCGTTAGTGTAAAGTCTATCAATCGAAGGGAGAAATAGTGTAGTCTATAAGCAAGACAAATCCCTGCGCTAGAGCTGTAAGCCAGTAGGGGCAGACTGCCTCTTGCCATGACCTTTGATCTGTGATGCTGTCACAAACCATCAAAAAATAATAGCAGGTTCTGATTTATAGAGGTATGTTCAGGTGTCTGGGTGGGAGAGTAGTCATGACTTTCATATTTGCAAGGGTCACTGCTAATGTGACAGTGTTGTATGGTCCTCATTTGGGATGAATGGAAGTGGCAGTCAAGCTGGTAAGTTGATAAATGTCACTGTGTTCAACGTGAAACCTGACTGAGGAAAACTAGCCAGTTAGTCTCGTGTAAAGTTTTGATGTGCATGTGTGTGTGTGTGCATGTATTCTGCATTGAGACTCTCTCTAAAAACTCAACAACATTTCCTTCTTTGCAGTGTTGATATTCATATCAAAGTCTGATATTTCTTGGGGAATGTTGCATGCCACCTCTTGTATCAGTCTCTGAAATCACACAAGTTTTCATATTCGATTTTCATAGATGCATGAGTTGTATACATGCCTGTTCATTTTGACTGAACTATTCTGATACATGGTTCTTGCAGTTTTAGAGAACAACCTGTGTGCAGTATACCATTTGGTGATTAATCTACCAACTTTCTTTTTGTTTGCAAATTGCCACCGCCTTGATTCCTTTGCTGCATTTTTAGCTCACCTGAGCCAGGCTCAAGTGAGCTATTGCGATCGCTCTTCGTCTGGCATCAGTCGTGCGTCGTCCGTCGTACGTAAACTTTTACGTAATCGTAATACGTAATCTTCTTCTTGAGAACCCCTTGACCGGTTTTCACCTAACTTGGCAGGTAGCATTCCTAGGGGGATAGGATCTCAATTTGTTCAAGTGGGCACCATACCCCACCCGGGGGGCCCCCAGAGGGGGCCAACCCCCCCCCCCCCCCCCAAAAAAAAAAAAAAAAAAAAAAAATTGAGGAATCTTAAAAAATCTTCTTCTCTAGAACCAGAAGTGATAGAGTTTAGTTAATACTATGAGTTAGTGCATTGATGACTGTAGTTTCAAGTTTGTTCATGGCGGAATCAGGGGTGCCCCCCGTGGGACCGTGGGGAGGGGGGTTGGAGGGGTCCTAATGGGGCCCAAATTGTACATTTTCATCTTTTTCTTGAAAATGCCAATCATGAATTTTCACCAAACTTGGCAAGTAGCATCCCTAGGGGGAAAGAATCTCATTCCCATCAAATGGGCACCATGCCCCACCTGGGGGCCCCAGGGGGCCTAAATTTAGACCTAAATTGTAAATTTTCATCTTTTTCTTCAAAAACCCATGACGAATTTTCACCAAACTTGGCAGGGAGCATCCCTAGGGGGATAGAATCTCAATGCCATCAAATGGGCACCAAGCCTCACCTGGGGGGGGGGGGGGCAGGGGTCCCATCCCTCCCCCTCCTCTGTAAGGAATCTTTACAGATTTTCTCTAGAACCAGAAGTGATTGAGCTAAGTTAATACCATGAGGAGTCAGTATATTGATGACTTTTGTTTCAAGTTTGTTCACGGGAGAATCAGGGGTGCCCTCCCCACCCCCCCCCCCCCTTGGTACCCAAGGAATTGGGGTTGGATGGGGGGGGGGGTCCAAATGTGGGCCTAAATTTTCATCTTCTTGCTGAAAACAACACAATGGATTTTCACCACACTTGGCAAGTAGCATTCCTAGGGGGATAAGGGGGATAAGATCTCCAAGTGTTTGAATGGGCACCATGCTTTCTTTGGGGGTCCCGGGTGGGGCAAACCTCCTAAATTAAATAATGAATATTCAATAATGTTTTTCTCTAGAATCAAAAGTGATAGGGCTTTAATTTAAGAGCTATTGCGATCGCTCTTCGTCTGGCATCAGTCGTGCGTCGTCCGTCGTACGTAAACTTTTACGTAATCGTAATACGTAATCTTCTTCTTGAGAACCCCTTGACCGGTTTTCACCTAACTTGGCAGGTAGCATTCCTAGGGGGATAGGATCTCAATTTGTTCAAGTGGGCACCATACCCCACCCGGGGGGCCCCCAGAGGGGGCCAACCCCCCCCCCCCCCCCCAAAAAAAAAAAAAAAAAAAATTGAGGAATCTTAAAAAATCTTCTTCTCTAGAACCAGAAGTGATAGAGTTTAGTTAATACTATGAGTTAGTGCATTGATGACTGTAGTTTCAAGTTTGTTCATGGCGGAATCAGGGGTGCCCCCCGTGGGACCGTGGGGAGGGGGGTTGGAGGGGTCCTAATGGGGCCCAAATTGTACATTTTCATCTTTTTCTTGAAAATGCCAATCATGAATTTTCACCAAACTTGGCAAGTAGCATCCCTAGGGGGAAAGAATCTCATTCCCATCAAATGGGCACCATGCCCCACCTGGGGGCCCCAGGGGGCCTAAATTTAGACCTAAATTGTAAATTTTCATCTTTTTCTTCAAAAACCCATGACGAATTTTCACCAAACTTGGCAGGGAGCATCCCTAGGGGGATAGAATCTCAATGCCATCAAATGGGCACCAAGCCTCACCTGGGGGGGGGGGGGGGGGGGGCAGGGGTCCCATCCCTCCCCCTCCTCTGTAAGGAATCTTTACAGATTTTCTCCAGAACCAGAAGTGATTGAGCTAAGTTAATACCATGAGGAGTCAGTATATTGATGACTTTTGTTTCAAGTTTGTTCACGGGAGAATCAGGGGTGCCCTCCCCACCCCCCCCCCCCCTTGGTACCCAAGGAATTGGGGTTGGATGGGGGGGGGGGGTCCAAATGTGGGCCTAAATTTTCATCTTCTTGCTGAAAACAACACAATGGATTTTCACCACACTTGGCAAGTAGCATTCCTAGGGGGATAAGGGGGATAAGATCTCCAAGTGTTTGAATGGGCACCATGCTTTCTTTGGGGGTCCCGGGTGGGGCAAACCTCCTAAATTAAATAATGAATATTCAATAATGTTTTTCTCTAGAATCAAAAGTGATAGGGCTTTAATTTAAGAGCTATTGCGATCGCTCTTCGTCTGGCATCAGTCGTGCGTCGTCCGTCGTACGTAAACTTTTACGTAATCGTAATACGTAATCTTCTTCTTGAGAACCCCTTGACCGGTTTTCACCTAACTTGGCAGGTAGCATTCCTAGGGGGATAGGATCTCAATTTGTTCAAGTGGGCACCATACCCCACCCGGGGGGCCCCCAGAGGGGGCCAACCCCCCCCCCCCCCCCCAAAAAAAAAAAAAAAAAAAAAAAATGAGGAATCTTAAAAAATCTTCTTCTCTAGAACCAGAAGTGATAGAGTTTAGTTAATACTATGAGTTAGTGCATTGATGACTGTAGTTTCAAGTTTGTTCATGGCGGAATCAGGGGTGCCCCCCGTGGGACCGTGGGGAGGGGGGTTGGAGGGGTCCTAATGGGGCCCAAATTGTACATTTTCATCTTTTTCTTGAAAATGCCAATCATGAATTTTCACCAAACTTGGCAAGTAGCATCCCTAGGGGGAAAGAATCTCATTCCCATCAAATGGGCACCATGCCCCACCTGGGGGCCCCAGGGGGCCTAAATTTAGACCTAAATTGTAAATTTTCATCTTTTTCTTCAAAAACCCATGACGAATTTTCACCAAACTTGGCAGGGAGCATCCCTAGGGGGATAGAATCTCAATGCCATCAAATGGGCACCAAGCCTCACCTGGGGGGGGGGGGGGGGGCAGGGGTCCCATCCCTCCCCCTCCTCTGTAAGGAATCTTTACAGATTTTCTCTAGAACCAGAAGTGATTGAGCTAAGTTAATACCATGAGGAGTCAGTATATTGATGACTTTTGTTTCAAGTTTGTTCACGGGAGAATCAGGGGTGCCCTCCCCACCCCCCCCCCCCCCTTGGTACCCAAGGAATTGGGGTTGGATGGGGGGGGGGGTCCAAATGTGGGCCTAAATTTTCATCTTCTTGCTGAAAACAACACAATGGATTTTCACCACACTTGGCAAGTAGCATTCCTAGGGGGATAAGGGGGATAAGATCTCCAAGTGTTTGAATGGGCACCATGCTTTCTTTGGGGGTCCCGGGTGGGGCAAACCTCCTAAATTAAATAATGAATATTCAATAATGTTTTTCTCTAGAATCAAAAGTGATAGGGCTTTAATTTAAAGTCTTTTTTTTTTTGTAAGTTAATAATCCAACATTCTATGAAGTACGGTGTTATACACTTGGTACCAGTGTGATACCATGCCCCCAACTCTCAAAGCTACCCCCACCATAAATCTCCAATGTTCTCAGGTAAGTGTCCGCAAGAATGCATGGAAGGTGAACTTGCGATACTCAGGTGAGCGCGAGACCCCCTGGTCTCTTGTTTGTTGCGCAGTCATCCATGCAGATTGCATGCATGGATATCTTTGCAACTGTGAACATGCCATTCTAGTATTACCTCTTTTTTTTTTCTTTTTTTAAAATGCCTCTGCCACAGAGTGTCGCTGGAGGCATTATGTTTTCAGGTTCTTTTCTTTTTGTGTTGAAAGTCCCTGTGGTGTACAGCAAACATTCCCACCAAGTGTTTTGATGGCTGAATCATTCGTCAATTGCAGAAATTGACTGAAAATCACAAAGCTCTTAATTTTTTTTTTTTCATATGTGTGGTTTTGATTGTCTATTTAGACATACCAGAAACAGGGCCAAGATTGTGGTTGCTGCTTCAAGTCACATGAGTTGTCAGCTTGTATAGCCATGGACCATTGTAGGTCCATGGTTTAACAAATTGTCAGAAAGTACTGGTAGTGAAGAAATGAAACGTGTCAACAGCCCCAAAATCTTCTGAGTATCATAAATACATATGTAGCTTTTGGAAAAGATATTTCTGACACAATTTGTAGGTTGTATCCATGATAATTACTCATTGTAAGTTACCATTTTTTTTTTATTTGGTCAGTAGAGATAGCATGTATATAAAATATTCCAAAAAGTTGCCAGTATTTCTGTGTGTGTGTGGTGATAGATTTGTATTTATAAAAGATTTAGTTTGTTGGTACGATTTCAGGATTGCTGGCCAGACAATGGCAAAAAAAAAAAAAAAAATCTTTAATCATGAATGCATCATTAGCTCTCTCTTGACAGGGGTGTATGTGCCAGGAAGTGTGCACAAGTAGGGCACTTTTTGACAACACTAATGGCATGCAGGTACAATAACATTTTTTCACTTACATACAATCGATAGTTTATGGTGTGCCAACAGTCATCAAGGAATTTCTAGGGGATGTGACCACAACAGCAACTGCCTTGTGGAACTGGGGCTTCCCCATTGCCAGCTTCAAATAGCAATCTTCCAGTCATGGCATACCCTGTACTGAATCACCCTTGTGATTGTAGCATTATTTCAAAATGAATGATGCACTCTGAATGTACTGTTTCTGATTATGTGTGTTTATGTAAATCACTACCCTGGTCTGTATGGGTACATATGTATGAATGCACGTACTGTAAAAGTGGAAATTTTCGCGGTGTTGAAATTTTTGCGCATTTCACGCAACCAGAAAGTAGCGCGAAAATAAAAGCACGCAAATATTTTTGCTTGCCGTATGTCCCAGTAGTTGATGTCTTGATTCTGCGGAATTAAAAACACGCGAAACTCTTCTTGCCCGGCCAAGCGCGAAAAATTAGTCGTGTCAAAATATCCACTTTTACAGTATTGTAATAGAGATTACATATAAGGAAGGAAATTTGATTTGAGGGCAGCTAAATGCTCCAGACCCCTGCCTGATAACAAGCAACATTCAGAATATTTGTTTATAATTCTTCTATAATTTGTTTTTCAGATATAAGTGCTTTTTTAAAACAACATGTTGGGGTAAATTGCATTTACTGTGTCTTTGTTATACATTGTTATAAAGAAAATCCATGGGAAGCTGTTGTATGAGCTGTTAGAATGACGTATGTATGCCTTCTATCAGTTATTGGGCGAAGTCAGATGTACCCAGAACAGGAAATTGGGGGTAGTCATCTCAAATTACAGTTGTTTCCGAGGTCTAATTTGATAAATGGACCACACATTTAATTTGCTTTATCCTAATGATAAGGCACAGAAGGTTTGATGGCTGTCCAATTAGAGTACCCTGTTGATGACCCCCCTCCCCCTCATTTGGAGAATTGTATATTGCTATGAGGAGAGTTAGCTATAATGGCATCCTTTGACATACTGGTAGCTATTGAACATTGGGTTGTGATGTGAAAGAATGACAATGCATGGGCAATGTTATAAATGGCTCAGAAATATGTGAGACCTAATCCCCTGTTAGAATTTAGGAGCATAAGCCTCTATCCTATGAAAATCCAACATCCAGTCATAGATCAAAGGAGGTATGCAATAGGTAGAAATAGAGACAAAATTTTGATGGAGACAGATTTATAGAGCAGGTCCTTTCATATACTGTTATGTGCAAACTATGGTTGATGCCTGCTGATGGGCAAGTCCAAGATAAGGTCCCCTCAGAAGGCAAAATTTCATCTTTGCTCAATATTGACATGTTTGGTATCATTTTGAAGCTTATGAGTTGAAGTTTTGATTTCCGTGAAGGAAAAAATGATATTATGTAAATTTATGCCAATTTCAAGGGCTTCATTTGCATAAATGTGAAACACAGCGTTACGTATGGGACATTTATAAAAATTCATATTAATTCAAAGGAAAGCAAATAATATTTGATTAATATGTGGACATAAGAAGTTCATCACATAGTTTAACTTGGTATGAAAATTTAGGGATTATGCAAATGATTATGCAAATTAGCTCGTGTCCTATCATGAGATGTCCCATACGTAACAAAATGAGGTCATTTTTTTAGGTTTTTTCTTAAATTGCTAAGGTTATTTTAATGCCCTTTTGGAAAGTTCTAATTTATTGTTTAGAGAAATTAAATACCAGAGAAAAAAGAAAAAAAAGTAAAAGAAATATTTTTTATTAGGCATTGAAATAATGTTACGTATGGGACAAATGCGTTACGTATGGGACATCCTCATACATATTGCATGTGAATGCATGTAGCTAGCTGGGAAGGTCTCTCAGTACACAAATGGTCAATCATCCTGAAGAAAGCATCCCAACATTGTAGCTACTTTTTGAGTTATAGACACTTGAAACAATACATGAACTTGACTGAACAATTTTCAGAAAGGGGGAGGGGAAAATGGCAAAATACACAATGAAAAATCAGCATTAAAGGGATGGTATAGTTTTTTGTAGAAATGGGGATTCAGTTTTCAACATTTAAAGAGATGATTGGAAACCAATTATATGAATTACTTAAGAGCATAAAATCCTAAGACTAGAGGAATTCAAAGTTTATGTGATGGAGATCCAATTTGAAATGGTTGTGATATATATAGAAGGAAAAAAAAGTAAAATGATTTTTTTTTTTTATTGCAAGTGATACACAAATTGTCCTTATTCAGTTTTCAGTAGTAGCCACAACAAAATTCATGGGTATACATACTGAGGTGTGACTCGAATCAATGACTTGACTGCTAGACAGACATCATATATCTACTCGATTACTGGGGTTCCACGCAGCAGGTATTGCTTATTTATTAAACTTAATATTTCTTGTGTCAAGTTGTTTTTTATTGAAACTAAATGGCAAACTGCCCTTCATCAATGCAAGTAAACACTTTAAACTATTCAATTTTTCAGTAGTAACTATCCTGATAAAAATAGGGCATACATACTCAGGTTGGTCATAAAAAATATAGAATATGATTGAATGTGATTATGATGGTAAATATCTGGGAATATTGTTCCCTTGTCAATCTGGATCAGTATTTGAGTAATTTCAACTGATTCCACCTCAATAATTATGCAAAAAATTTGTTTAAATGGGTATTTTGCAAAATTATTTTGCAAAATACCCATAAACATGGTTCTCCACACACTAAACGAATGGGGGACAAAGGGCATGCATACCCAGGTTGGTCATAAAAATATGGCTGTAGAAATATGATTGAATATGATTATAATGGTGAATATTTGGGGAATATTGTTTCCTTGACAATCTGGATCAGTATTTGAGTAGTTTCAACTGATTTTACTTCAGTAATGATGCAAAATACCCATAAACATGGTTCTTCACACACTAAATGAATGGGGGACAAAGGGCATGCATGCCCAGGTTGGTCATAAAAATATAGAAATATGATTGAATATGATTATAATGGTGAATATTTGGGGAATATTGTTTCCTTGACAATCTGGATCAGTATTTGAGTAGTTTCAACTGATTTTACTTCAGTAATGATGCAAAATACCCATAAACATGGTTCTTCACACACTAAATGAATGGGGGACAAACTGTCCCATACGTAACTGTCCCATACGTAACACGTCATGTCTGTCTTTAGTTAGAACCTGTAATTAGAGCTTTTTGCCTAATGACATGAAACTTACTTGTAATAATCTTTAGTGTTGTGACTTTCATCACAGTGAGTTTCAAGTTGTAGAATGATATACTTTCAGAGAGTTTTGAGGTTGAAAAAAATGTTCAAAAAAACGAAATTTTTCTGGTCCCATACGTAACGGCACATATTTTCTCTTCTAGAATATAATTGTCAAGGTCATTTTTCTCAATTTTTTACATGATTATACTTCTTCTAGATATCAATCACCATGATGAAGTTCAATATGATCAAAGGCCATTAACACTACTTTTCAGGTCATTAAAGTCTCTGAATGTCCCATACGTAACGTGCGCGTTATCTTGGACTTGCCCTGATCCGTATGCAGAGTATGTTCTGCCAATGTAGTTTTGCATACTGGAGCACCATACTTCATTCAACCCAAACACAAAACATTCTTTATCATTATAATTTTATTATTTTTTTTGGTGGGGGGTTGCATTTGGGTTCCTTTCCTTTTGTCAGTAATATGTGCTGGCAAAGGTAATACATTGCCATAATCCATAATGCATAAATCATCCAAGAATCTAAAGTCCTTTCATAGTGAAGCAATGTAGAATATAGAAATAGACTTGAAGTGTGATCATCCTAAGATTATAACACAAAGGAAACCAAGAACAAGCTTGTGTCAACATTTGGTCTTGAAACAATATCTTTCTATAAACTTACTAACACACTTTTTTAAAGAGTGCCTCCCCCCCCCCCATGTTTTCCATTTTCTTCTCCAAGCTTATACTCTTGTGTTCAAGGTACATTTACATTTCTGAAATAATGCCCATTTTGCAGACATTTTACTCACAGAGTGGATATGAACATCCAAATACTGGGTGATCATGAAGGCTCCCAATGAAACCAATGTTATTAAAGTTGACTATGTTTAATGTCATTGTAACAACTTTAGTGGTTTTTTTTTTCTTCTTTGTAGATGTGCTTAAACTACTTCTGTGAACAGAAAACAGAAAATTAATTCTTGAACAATAATGCAAATGTTTCCCTTATAGATGATTGAATGAAATGGTCAGACCATTAGGAACTTATTATTTACCAAAGTTTTTGATATGCAGAAATAATTTTGATTCTGTGCATCCCAATGAAATGTCAATTTGAAAAAAAAAATGATTGTACATAGTTTTAAAAACCCCACATGAGAACTCTCTCCATTTTGTCTCTTCATATATTTTTGTTTCCCAATCATTCCCAGGGCCCTTAGTACTGCATTCAAATTGCCCAGTTGTCCCGCTGCTGCATCGGTGTTGTACCCCAGTTGTACCATGATTGGTGGCAGTCCCATAGTGTGAATGTGCATCTCCTGTCACAAACTCTACCAGTGTAGTTTGTCATGGTACAGTCCAGTTACAAATTTACTGTATACGCTATATATATCGCGGGGGTTTTATTTTCGCGAATTTCGCGAGTCGTGAGCTATTCGCGAAATTAACAACACACGAAAATATTACCTTCCAAAATGAATCCCTTGCCTTGATGATACGAACATTTCAGTACTAGTATACCATGCTTACCGAACAGACCATAATGGCTAAGCTTGTTTACGCACGTCCACGTCTACTTACGAATACTGTAGAGAGCCAATCCATTATTGCAAGGGGACCACTCGTCAGAAATCTAGCGCGATGGACTTAACCACTTCAAAAATGTTGAATTCTAACTTACTAGTTCGCAGAGTTTGGCAAGTCTTTTTCATGCAGTGTATAACTAGTATCATTCTTATTTGCTAGTACCTGTAAGTTGAAAATTCACACTTTCTTTGCCACTTCATATTTTCTCTGGTCCCCCAATCGCGAATATAACCACTCGCAAAAATGTGTGACAGCGACAATTCGCGAAAATTTATGTACGCGAAAATTATAGCGTATACAGTATGCTAGGGTGCGTCCTGTTACAGCACCAGTGCTGTACCGAGAGGGGATGTTTACAGTGTGAATACATCTCGGTACAACTCTATTCCAAACAGTTCAAAAGGTCAGTCAAACAGGTTGCTGTTTACAATATTGAAGATTGAAGCAGGTTGGTTTTTTAGGAAAATGTGAGTTAACACTTTGAAAACTCTGGATTAATCACATCATAATTTATATTTACGAGGAAGATTTAGTTTATGATTAGTAAAACAGGCAATGTGATGGATATTGATTTTCCTCAGAAACTCTTACGGCAGAAAACCCCCCCTAATTTCAAGTCCCTTTTCATCATAATCGTTTATCATTTCTTAATACCAGGGAGGTGAGACTCTTGATCTCTTCTCTGTATAAGCCCTACTTGTGCGTTGGTTCTGATCCTTCATCTTCTCTTTCTTCACCCATTCACTTCAGTCTCTTTCTGTTATTCCTTCCACACTTATCATTTACTTTCATCTCTCTTTTTTCTTTTTTCTTTTTTACAACAGAGCTGCCACGTGTAGCATGCAGTTTGCAGCGAGATTATGTGAGCGTGATTATTAAAATATTTCTTTCTTTCGGTGAGCAAGTTTCATGTGCTTTATTGCCTGATGACCTTCCTACGATATGAATGCACTATCACAGGACTGCATCAGAGTCGTTCTGAAACAGCGAGAGCAGTGTAAAGATATTTGTTACAGGACTGTCACGGTGTTATACCTCGAGGCATTGTCTTGGTTCAACCCCAGTACAAATTTTTTAGACAATGTGAATGCAGCACAGGAAAGTAAACTTAAATACCTCTGTCTGAAAGTGTTCTTCAGCCTCATAAGACAGCATGCAATCCATTGCTCCATAGGTTCAAGAAGGCAGTTTTGGAGCTTGAAGGTGTAATGCATATATTATTGTGTTCTATGATATTTTGAGGAATAGGAGATGGAACGTAGTAAAAAATGAGCTGATGATAATATTTGATGTTGAAACGATCATATAACTGCTGACGGTTGTTTCTTGGGAAGGGAGGGGGTGACCCAAAATGTTAACTTTGATGGAACTCTGGCAACTTTTTAATGTTTTTCGTGTGTGCCACAATGATAGCATTGTCGTATTACCGCAGACAGCCCATGCTCTACTTGAAATGTCTGTAATTAACACACATCCTTATGGCATTTGATGGAGGTGGAGTGAAAGGGTGAGGGTAAGGGAGACAGACAGATGAAAAGAGAGATGGAGGGAGAGAAAGAGAACTGGAGTATCTGTTAAAGGGGAATTCACCCCAAAATGCATGCAATGTGTATTCAGTATCTAAATACAATATGTATGCACAAAACCATAACACATTCTGAGTGAACTGTGTGGGAAATCAGCCAGTCCTGGTTAAATCTATGTGATGTCATCACTGGATAAGAGGGTTTTAACAGTTCATGATGTCAAAGTTTTGGAATGATGTCAAGAAAATGGAAGACAATTCTTTCTATCTTTAATAATTATTCTAGCGTATTGGAAGAGCATTTCGCTTACATGTCATTTAGAAGGCAGGGGGCATAACATTTCCCATGACTCATGTCAGGAACAGGTTGAGGGAATGTTTACTTTTCATGTAAAATGTTCATGTCATCATTAGAAGTGTATATGCATCAATATTATATTGAAAGGGAGAGAAAAAGAGTGCAAGGGTGGGGAGAGGGCCTGATGAGTAGGCAAACATACAGCTAGACACCACTGGCTTTAAAGTCCCATGAAAGGCCCTGTAAAGTGGGGCTATAATGTGGATGTTGATAGTAGAATGTGTGACTCCACACAAACTCCTGATTGCAATAAAGTGAGGTGTTTATTCATGCTGCAGAAGTCAAGATTGAGCCGACATTTCTGATATCACAGACTTGCCTTGTATGGTGATCTGAAGATTAGAAGGAGAAGAGGTCATGAAAGGGGGAGAAGAATCCTATGACAACTGGTCTTCCCTTGTGTAAAAGAGAGCTTTCACTTGCCAATGTTAATAGAATGTGTGCCAAAACAGATTGCATTAAAACTTGTTATTGTTGTCATCTTATTGATCTTTACAGGTCAGGATGACCTTGAGAAGAAACGACTGCAGCAGGCCTATGTGATTGCCGTGGAGCAGCAAACTCGTGACAACTTTGCAAAGATCGCTGCCCACAACAATGTGCCAGCAATAGACCTGTCTGAACTGAACAAGTCAGATCAGCACGCCAGCATCACCAATGGACATGCCGAAGTAGAGCTGCATGGCCACACGAATGGCTACCCAGAACCTGAGCTTGCAGCCTCTGGCACGAATCCAGAGGCAACCCTGACTGCCACTCCTGTAGACATTCCAGATGATAGATTCAACAGTACCAGTGATCGATTGAGCAAGTTATTTGGAGAGGACGTTCAAGCAGCCAAGGAATCAGAGGGCGGTTATGACAACCCCACATTCAGCCTAGAGTTTCAGCCTGTGGTATCTGATGCTAGTGTGTCCGAGTCAGGATCTATTGGTCCTGATGTAGTGCCCCCTGTGCAGGAACCACACATACAAGCCAATGTACTCTCGGCAGAGGAAGTGCCTCCCATAGATTTGACCAAACTTGAAGCTGCTGCCAAAGCTGCTGCTGCTACAAAAGCAAGTTCCTCTGCACCTGCCATTTCGCAAAGGAACAAAATGCCTGAACCGAGTGCTGCCGTCAGGGTGGAATCACAACCTCGTGTTCCACGTGAGGTTGCAGTGGACTGTCCACCAGGCTTTGTGGCAGCAAGTGGCATGAAAAATCCACCTACACAATCAGTTCTCAATGCAAAAGTCAATGGACACACTCTGACCAATGGAACAGACTCTTTGTCTGCCAACTCGAGGCAGAACAACATCAATTTGGAATCAGAGTCCAGGAGGGATAAGGACATTCACAAGCACACAGGTGTAATGATACAACAGGTAAGTTATGCTTTTTTCACAATATATCTAAAGTAATAACTCAATGCTGGAAAGATGCTCTCATTCAGTACTGCTATTACAAGCACTATTCCCTCTCTCTTGTTGGACTTCTTTCACAGTATATTCAGTCATGGATTTGGATTGCTTAGCTCTTTGAATATTCTCAACAAATTTGTAACATTAAGTTTTGTCCTGTATGGTAGTGCTACCTTTGCAATAAAACAGGGATTATATTATATGAAGGGAAACATTCAAATTCGATGTTTGAGATCATGGCGATAATGAAAGTGGCTGCGCTATGCAGATGTCATGAAGCACATGTCACCAAAAGGGAGAAATAGATAACAGAAAAGAATGCAACCCATTTTCCCATTTCTGTCAAGATATTGCCCCTGCAGCTTCTTCACTTGTCATGGAAAGGGTTCCCCTTGTGCTGCTGTTTGAACAAGGACATGATCCCCTATGAAAAAAAAAAGAGAGAGCTGAAAGGAAAAAGAAAAAAAAAACAGAAGATACTTGATATTCAGGTTATCCTCTAGACCATCTCACCCAGGGCAGGGGAGGGAAAGAGAGAGGATTTTTGCTTTGAGGATGATATTCACCGTTTACATCCAAGATGTGCAAGAATGAGTCATCCTCTTCACCTCATGGAAGTGAATAATGCCTCACAGTGACTGCTGTTCAATCTCCTCCTCTGTGTGTTTGTCTGTGTGTGTGATATGTGTGTGTGTGTGTTTGTGTGTGTGTGTGAGTGTGTATTTGTGTGTGTGTGTGTGTGTTTGTGTGTGTGTGTGTGAGCATTTCCTTGTGTACTCAGATTTGAATACCTGACAGCAGTTGAAGACAGTCTGTTAAATGCCTGTTCCCTACACTAATGATGCAGTTTAGCAAACAGAAATATGTTCAAGATTGCCTTTAAATGATCAAAAAGTCTTGGAAATATACCAAAGCCTATGCATGCGGCATCATGGAAAGGTCCTTGACAGTTTTATATGAAGATGTTTTTATAGAAGCAAATTTGAAGGTCAGATAAAGATAAATCATTCAAATTCTAATCAAATAATGTGCACACACACACTTACACACACACACAGACACACACACAGACACACACACAAAGCAATGACATTCGTTCTGTCCATTAAAGGAAGAGAATGCCAAAGAGCAAAGTGGCTTTTACTAGAAGTAGTGACAGGAGACGAACAGATCTTATTTACTTTATTCCTTTTTATTTTTTGCTACCTAGCTCTTAACATTATGAAAATGATTATAAATGTTGCTGAGCAAAGTTAACAAAGGAGGAAGGAACAAGAAAACAGGATAAATCCCACATCATCTTGAATATTTTGTCAAGAAGAATTTCTTTCTTTTGCACTCCTACATTGTAGGTTGATGTACTTGTTCAGGAAGCATTTCATATCTTTCCCAAACCTGGAATTTCCTCCCAAAAACTATGCCTACTCCTCAGTCTGAAGTGTTGACACAATGAAGGGTTACTAATTTTCCAAACTGAGATTGCATAACGGCTGATAACTGCTACTAACTTTTTTGGTTCAATCTGTGAGGATGAATCAATACACTGTAACACTCATTTAATTTGTCAAGAATCACATTGTGACATATTATGTATCATTTGATGATTTATGGTGATGTGTTATGAAAATTGAAACTCAAATCTATAGTACAGCGCAATGTTAATGTGACACATTTGAATTAATTACTTTTAGCTATTCTTCAATGTGGATAGTGTGCACTATATTGCTGTTCAGAGTGAAGAAATATTATGGTAAGACTCTTCCATGTCATTGAAAGTTATAAAATGAAAGGTAGATGTGTGAATTGATATGACTTTTGTACGGAGCTAGTGAGTTGGTTCTTTATCTAGTTGTTCCCTGTGTTGGTTTGTATTTCATGACTTCCCTGAAATCACCCCTCATGTGATCAGACATGTGGTTATGTGAGGTTGAAATGAAGGTCAATCCTCGTATGACTAGAAAGAGAAAGAGATCTGCTAAGGCTTGTATTTGTGTAGCATAACCAAATTGCAGGAAGAACTTGTTAACTTACTTAGCTTGATAACATAAATTGGGATGTAAAACCAAATTTTCCATGTGTTAATCTTCAGTATTAAAGCCACTGTCAATGTGGTTGACAGAGGTATCATAACTTCAAGCTATAGGCCTACATCCTTCACAACTCCCAGTCAAAACAAAGCTTAGCAAATGAAAAATGGGGGGAAAAAAAACCGCTGACAAAATCCCCCTCCCTCGCTCTGAACACAGATACAGCACAGTTACAAGGCAAGCCCTACAACAATGTTATTCACTTGGGCAGAAAGAGCCCTATGCTACCCTAGGCAAGTTAGCAAGTGAATTTTTTTTTTTTTTGGGGGGGGGGGGGAGGGGGAGGGAGGAGGGGGGTGAGAAATATGCTATGCTAAGGTCAGCAGTGTGAACCTGAATGTGACTGTACTGTTTTGGTCATCAATAGCATCTACAGTGTAGCTTGGTGCTGAAATCATCACATTCACATGCATTCTGAAACAGAATATTTAGTGTAGGAGTAAAGGAGATATTGCAAGTCCAAAAAAAAAAAAAGGCAAGCTATTTGTTCAAGTATCTCAGAACATGTGCAATATTCTTGTACTGTTAAATTTGTATGTGTACAGTATTTTGTTGTGTATGCATAAAACAAAAATGTACAACAATGTGATTTTATGCGATTGACAGATTAATAGGTCAAGTGTTGTGGTATAGAGTGATATACTTCTTGACTAAATGCTTCAGTTCAAAACAAAAGACAACACAATTGTACATGTTGTAGAGCTATTGTCAGAAAATTTGATCTTCTCATACAGGTCTAGTGTACAAACTTGTATTTGTGTGGTTGTCATGCAGAATTTGGCTGTTAAAAATTTTTATATCAAGATTAATGAGATTCATTTACAAACATGCTCGGATGCTGTCCCGGCACCTCTATGGAAAAGCGTTTTCATCATGCCAGGCAATAGCTCGTAATCAATTTGCAAGATGACCTCAACCACTGTATTTGATTAATTGAAAGCTGTCTGTGGCAGTGAACACAGGGTCATGACACTCAGAAACCTATGAAAGGCTTTCAGTGTGTGGACATGATGCTACATACAGTAGTGAAGAGATCACCAGGGCCTTTCTGTATGCTTACACATTTGTGCATATAGTATCAATGTGAACTCATTGTGTGACATATATTTGAAACTGTTAAGATTGATTGATGCTGAAATGTAGGATACTAGTAGAGTTATATATATACGAATACACAAGTATATAGGCCTAATGTAATATATAACAACAATCTATGGAGCATAAATGTACATTATGTAAAACATTTAGTAAATCCTTTTCTAATCGGATGTAGTGTTTTATACAGCAACAAAAAAGTATTGCTAGTCTATTGAGATACTAATTCTTTTGCCACTGCCCCGTATGTATACTGGTACACCATATGGTTTGACATGATTGTCATTGTGAAGATGTACTTGCATTGCAAAATGCACATATGCCATACCCTAAAGAAACCTAAACAAGCCATTTCAGGCAGTTACATCCAGTTAATAGAATCTTTATCACCTGTCAGTGTCAAAACTCACTGCTGGACCTACTTGTGAGGCTGTGAAAGATTTCAAGGTAATCCTGTGGTTTACAGTCCATAAAACCTTTTCATTCAACATAGCACAACCCTAATCCCACAGCCTGACATTGAGAGCATCTTACCATCTTACCATGATCCCTGTGTGCCTGTATCTATCCCAGAGACCCTGTTCACACCTTATTCTTGTTTACAACATGAGAATAGGTAGTCCCCTTATGGTACCCTCTGTAGAGGGTAGCATACCTCAGCATTGTATGTACATTTACCAATACTTTATACAGTATCCCTGAATACAGTCCTGATTTTAAACTCATTGGTTGTTGCTGCTTTGAGCTGTGTATGTGATCGCTTTTTGTAATATACTGGTAGTACATACGCAGAGATCAGATGCCAGTGGTATGATTCATATTACAATGATTCATAAATGTCTTTCTGGCAATAGCTAGATGGTCAAATTCTGATGTTGAAGTGCACCTGAATTTTAAGAAAATCAGATTCTCAAGAGGGTATCTCACTGAGCGGCAAATGTTTGTGAATGTAGCGAATATCATTGTAAAACATTTTCGCGGCATATAATTTTCGCGAATTGGAGCCGATGGCCTTTTTCGCGGCATGAAATTTTTGCGAGTTGCCTTGAACATTCAATGCATGTAGTGTAGACAAGAACTTTCAGGTGCATTTTAATTTCACGAATCTTGGCTCTCGCGAAATTCGCGAAATTAAAATGCAAGCGAACATTCCTCGTTTTATGGTATATTTTGTCAGGGCTAGTAAGCATTAGCCATCAAGTTCATTAGCAGTTACAATCAATTTTGCAAACAGTTTGAATTGTCGCAAACAGTTTGAATTGTGGAAAAGATATTTTAAACGTGTTTAAAATTTCTTTGCAAAATATTGCAGCAATAAGAAAAATTGTTTCCAAATTTGGTTGCAACTGTTTGCGAACCCTGACAAAAGTTTAAATTTGCTAGAATGCACTATGTTCGCAAACATACACTGCTCAGTGAGATACCCCTTTACACAAAATCTTCCAATCAAGCAGCCTTCATCAATGTGCAACACCTCTCTTTGATCATCTGATATGTAATCTGCATTGCATATTTTGCAATTTGTGCAAAAATCTTGAGGCTATGACTGTGAGGATTTGAAATTATAATTTAGATCTGGAGGCCATAATGTTTAAAATTTTGTGTCCTAATGTTGACCAGCTTTGTAGATATATATTGCTCTTTTTGTGTGAGTTAGGCCTACTTCTTTAAATGCTGGATATTGACTTGCCAGTGACTGTAGAACAAGTGTGTATTGGTGTATAGGGAACTCCGAATTAAGTTATATGCCAACAGTGTCTGCACCTGATGCAGCATCTGCGTGTGATTCGGTTCGGAATTGCCTCACTTATCTCAAACAGATGCTCTTCCACATAACACTGCATGATTGACATCTCCTGCACTAATAATGGCCAAGCTACTCTCACTAGACTGTGCCTGGAGGGGAACGGGGAATTCACATCAACATCCTAAGTTGAAAGATGTCGTAACCAACCATGCAAAGCTCTCTCACTGATAACCCAGTTAGCGTAGGAGAGGCTTCTATCATTGCACCAGGGTAGCATTACATGGACGTGAAGGTCAAAGTTAATTGTGGGAGCAATGGATCTAATTTCATTTTGTCTGAAAGTGTGACAAATTGGTACTTCCTAACGTTAGGTTCATTTTTATCGTGAGCCTATTTTTGTCGCTTGTCAACATGGAACCATAGAAATTAAGCATGCTACATTTATCTCATAAGTGTCAAGTTACATTAACAGAATAGAGATTTACAGATTCTATGTTGTCAAATTACTTTAAATATGTATAATTTTCTTCTTTGCTGTTTAACTTTTTGTTTCTGTCTGCAGAGAATCAATGGCAAAATTGTACTACTGGTAATTGTAATTACTGGTATTTGAAATCAATGATGGTTTTGTTTGATATATTCATGTGTTGTTAGGCATCGAGTTCCACAGGGAGGATACAAAGTTCTCTCAGTCAGCATTTAGGAAAGTTAAGAGACTAAATACTTACAACAAAGGAAATAGACACCAACAATGAATTGTGATAAAAGCTAGTAAGTTTCTGAATTTGGATATGTCCCCTTATTATGCTTTGATGTACAGTTAGATGCATTTATGGTGGTACAGAAAGGCAGATCTACATGAGCGAGAAATTAATCTGAATGTCATAGAAATATGCTCTCTTGAACACATTTCTTTTTGTTTGAGATAAAAGGGTTAGAGATTGACAATGGAGAGCAGCAGTTTGTCACATTCTCTGTTTGTTGTATTTGCATTGGACTCTGCACAAATAAGGTGTATTTTGTCCTTCCATTGGTGTCGTGTATATTTTTAGTCAGACACGCTTACTGCATCACTGATGAGGTATGTGGAATCATACAATTGTATTGTAGTTTTGTTTGTTCTCCTGTCAAGACAAAGCTAGGGGTACGTGCACCAGTGATGGCAGAACCGTGGAGAATGTTCTAGTATACAAAGGACATATTTGCCAGCAATATTACAGTGTACATGTATATCCTCATCTCTTAGAAATCAGGCTTTGATACCAAGTCTCTTATTACTACATGTATGTAAGACTGTCTACATTAGGCCCGAATTCACGAAGGTGGTACAAATGAAACCATGGTTTAAACCATGAACAAAAACCATGGAGCGCCAAGTGTCGCACCGAATATCTCGTTAGGAAATTGGTCATTTCATCTACAAAATGACCATTTTGTAAACGAAATTATCATTTCGTGGACAAAATGTTCATTTAGTTACAAAATGTTGTCATTTCGTTACAAAATAATCATTTTATCGACGAAATGACCAATTTCCTAATGAAATATTCCATGCGACACTTGGCGCTCCATGGTTTTTGTCCATGGTTTAAACCATGGTTTCATTTGTACCACCTTCATGAATTCGGGCCAATGTGTAGTGTAGGCGGTGGATTTATACAGTCTGTGATAGTCTATTGTGGTGTCAGGAACATGGATATAAATATCCTATGGGTTGTATTTCATTATCTTATTTGCTTGTAATGGAAATCAAACTTTGTATTAACAGCATTAATTCACTGAAGAGAGAACATCTACCTGGTACATGTCTTTCATCCCAACAAGTCAAAATAAATGTATACAAAGCAATCTTCCCTTCTGACATAAATGAGTCTGTGTTTATTACAGTATCTTTTTGTCAACTTCATATTTACTACTACAGAATGCCAGCCAGAACAACAGTCAGGGCAGCGTAGCATTCGAGCCAGTCAACAACCACCCCCTCTTTGATGAAGCCACCACGTCTCGACAGTACTCTGTAACAGAGCCACCGCCTCAAAAAGTTCTAGGTGAGACCAAGCAGAAAAGACGCTCACACAAAAGATGCCCAACAACAATCTGGTACTTTGTTTTGTCTGTAGCACACCTGTGCCTAGTACAACAAGAAGGCACAATCTATTTCATGTCGATAAGTAAATTTTGTACTTCAGTGGCTAATCCCATGGAATGAAAATGTTTACACTGATTCGTCAGTCAATGTGATACAGAGCACAGGATTCTTTCTTAGATACCCAAGTGAATGCTTTAGTTCAATGATGAAGTATAATATATCAAAGATCAAGGCAGTAGGTATACTGTGGATTTTGGTGGTGACAGCAGTGTATGTGCAATTGAGAACAAATTCATACAATGGAATCATAAAATTTGTACCAGAGTATTTCACATCTGCAAAATTTGATGAGAGTTCCCTGGAAAATCATGAAGTGTATTTTCTTTAAAGTTTGTCTTTGTATGATAGCTAGTTGTTGACACTGTCACACAACCATATGAATGATACATGTAGTTCCCAGACAACAATATGCCATGCTGCCAATACATGACATAATCTCAGGATAGAGCAATGATACTAGGCTGTCTGTGGATGACTTTTTTTTTAAGGGAATCAAATAATGGCTGGGAGAGTCATTGTAACAACCATCTATCTCATATTGATTTATATCATGTGATGCTATTGTTTCAATTACAAAAGCTTGCAATGGGATGAGAGCTAATGATAAAAGGTCATTACGCAGAAACAGAGGTAAGGAATAATGACCTTGTGACTGTGTGACAAAGGGTACATAAATGATTTTGATCTGCTGATCTCCACAAATAGAGAAAGTAGCAATATGAATTAAGTTCATTTTTGTTCAGCATTTTAAAGCAAACTAGTGTGAAATTTCTCTGTCTGTGTGTTTGTTTATGTGTGTGAGTATTTGATTGTTTTTATGCAGTACATCAATAATTGTATGTCATGTCTGTGTTGTGTAATCTTCATAAAAATCGAGGAAATACTAACAGTGAGGTATGCCCTAACTTCTTTCAGATTTCAGTTTGATACAAACACAAATATTTGATTTCCTCTCCTCTCCTTCTCCTTGGTTGTTGCAGCTGAACTGTTTTTGTATTGCTTCATTGTTGTGACACTTTGGTATGACATTTGTATTTGTTTCTCGCATATGTTCTTCAGTCAGACTTTGAGTTAGTGTTCCCCCAAGCCTCATTTCCTTTGTGGTAGATGGTATTTAGAATTTCATTACTGCTGGAGGATTTGCCCTTATCTTATAATTGTTGATCTTGACATTGTGGCAATCCCATGATGCAGCCAGTTGACAGCTGGTGGTAAGAATGGAAGTCTTTTCTTTTTTAACGGAAAATAAAATTTGTGCAACCAAATACTTGCACTAATCTGAGGTTCATGAGGAGCTAAAGACTGTCTCCTGCGTGGTAACAGACACACTATCTCAGTTTGATCAGTCAAAGACAGGATGTCTTCATTTGTGTGAATTACTCCAAACTGCTTCCTCTGCCTAATTATATGATTTTTTTTTTTTTTTTGGGGGGGGGGATGGGTTTTCATAAACAGGGGGATGTATACTTTTTTTTCTTTTTTTTAAAAGAAATCCACATTTCTCTTATTTAGTAACAGATAGTTGTTGAAGCTGGTAGCTTCTCACCCAGTCCCATTTGAATTGTTTTGTTGTATCATGTTTTGATTTTGGTGCATATATGTACCATCCCAATTTTTCTGTCACATCCATAAAGATAACATTAATTGTCTGAGTGAAATTCCCATTTGTGTCATTTCATGTTTAGGCTTCTTCCAGTCACCTGAAAATGAAAGGAACAAATCTGTTAAAGTGCTGAATGTCATGCTGGGACCATCTTCCCTCATAAGTCATAATTCAAAGTTAAAGGACAAGATCACCTTTATAGACATGTGGGTTGAGTGAATGCAGCAATATTAGTAGAACACATCAATGAGAGTTTTAGGAAAATCGGACAATCCGTTCAAAAGTTATGAATTTTTGAAGTTTCTGCTCAGTCGCGGCTGGATGAGAAGACTACTATACCTTGTGATGTCAAATGAGTACAATTACATAAAGAAAGTATAAAGAAAATTCAAGATATTTTCACTTTTCTCACATAATAAAAGAACACTCGACTTCTCTCTTTCAGATGTCAGGGTAAATAATATTACCCCTAACATAAGTCAGTAACATGTCGAAGAAATGTGCACTTTATTCAAAACGTCAAGTTTTGTGAAATTCTCTTTTTATTTTCCTTATATTGTTGTACGCATGTGACATCATACACTGTAGTAGTCTTCTCCTCCAGCAGTGATTGCATAGATACTTTAAAAATTCATAACTTTTGAATGGATTGTCGGATTTTCCCCAAACTTTCACTGATGTGTTCTACTAATATTGTTGCCTTCTCTCAATCCAAATGTATATGAAGGTGAACTTGTCCTTTATAACTAATGTCTTGTCTAGACCTCATGAGTCACTGTCTAAAGAGACTAAAATATTGAAAGAAATTGAATGAACAGTATGTTAAAGGCATAATTTACCATTTGCAGATGAAACAAAAACTCAGTATTAGTGCTTCAAAATAGTGCTAAAATGTGAGTCAGGGATAGAAACAATCAACGCAAAAATTTGAACCAGTATAATCGATGTTAAGTATTGTTAGATATGCAAAATGTGAACAATAGTTATAACAAAAATGTTTCCAGACTAAACCATCTACAGTTATGGTTTAATGAGAAAAATTGTGATATCTCCCTATATTTTAGGCTTTATTGCAAAAACTTTACATGGTAGGATGTTTTGTGATAAAACTAATTTACACTATGCATCACAAGTGATATCTTGAAAATTTTTTAAATCACTACTCCCAAAGGTAAACAGGACCTTTAATATGTAGATGGACACCTGTTGTGTGAAATTTGCAACCTTATCGGGCTTGATTCATCATATCAGTAAATTGTTCTTACACGGAAAGGATGTATCTTTGTCAGAAAGGATGCTAATTCTTGGTGCCATCTCTCAGTCACTGATTCAGGGAACAACTTTAAATCATGGGTAGCGTAGCGGGCCATATGTGTGCCTGAAAGTACTGTAGAATTATCATTGCTCATGGATAGGAATTGATCTCTCTTTTCATGTGTTCTCTTCTGCATGTAGGTCTCGATGACCTCCTCGCGACACTCTCTCTCGCACAAGCCAAGTTAAGTGGTCCCCAGGACAGGGACGACCTCCTCTTCCTGCAACAGTTCTTCCACAACTCAGATGTGCAGCATGCTGTCAGCATACAGCACAGGCTGGGCCACTTACAGCACTCTAGGTCTCCCCCTCTGCCAGTGGCAGCAAACAGTGAAACATTAGCAGCAGAGGTAAGAATATAAAGTTATGCCGAAGTTCACAATGATGTATGCAGATATCATCCTGATGAATGATGAATAAACCAAGGTTCCATAAGGCCTCTGTAGAGTTTGGGAAATATCACAAAGCTCACTTTTATTGAACAACAATATGAGTGAAGATATTGTGAAATAGTATAGGAAGATTTCCAGCAAGAAAACTCCATCAAGACCAAAATTGTCACTAATTGTCCCCGCCGAACGAGTTCGAGCAGGGGACTATGAAACGGGCTCCGTACGTGTGTGTGTCCGTGTGTCCGTCCGTCCGTGTGTCCGTCCGTCCGTGTGTCCGTGTGTCCGTGTGTGCGTCCGTGTGTGATCAAAATCTTCAATTTGCTACTTCTCTGTCATTTATGAGCCAATTTTGATTCTGTTTGCTTTATATGATAGCACTACATGGGAGCTTTGAAACTTCTACACAGAATTTCAGTCGTGACCTTTGACCTTGACCTTTGACCTATATTGTACATTTTGCTACAAAATGCTACTCCTTCGCCATTTCTAACCCGATTTCGATTCCGTTTGCTTTATGTGATGGCACTAGGTGAGGGCTTCAAAACTTCTACACAGAATTTTGACCTTTGACTTCTTTGACCTTTGACCTTGATTTTTTGACCTATATTGTACATTTTGCTACAAAATGCTACTCCTTCGCCATTTCTAACCCGATTTCGATTCCGTTTGCTTTATGTGATGGCACTAGGTGAGGGCTTCAAAACTTCTACACAGAATTTTGACCTTTGACTTCTTTGATCTTTGACCTTGATTTTTGACCTATATTGTACATTTTGCTACGAAATGCTACTCCTTCGCCATTTTTAAACCGATTTCGATTCCGTTTGCTTTATATGATGGCACTAGTTGAGGGCTTCAAAACTTCTACACAGAATTTTGACCTTTGACTTCTTTGACCTTTGACCTTGATTTTTGACCTATATTGTGCATTTTGCTACAAAATGCTACTCCTTCGCCATTTTTAAACCGATTTCGATTCCGTTTGCTTTATATGATGGCACTAGTTGAGGGCTTCAAAACTTCTACACAGAATTTTGACCTTTGACTTCTTTGACCTTTGACCTTGATTTTTGACCTATATTGTGCATTTTGCTACAAAATGCTACTCCTGCGCCATTTCTAACCCGATTTCGATTCCGTTTGCTTTATGTGATAGCACTAGGTGAGGGCTTCAAAACTTCTACACAGAATTTTGACCTTTGTCTTCGTTGACCTTTGACCTTGATTTTTGACCTATATTGTACATTGGCTACAAAATGCTACTCCTTCGCCATTTCTAACCCAATTTCGATTCCATTTGCTTTATGTGATGGCACTAGGTGAGGGCTTCAAAACTTCTACACAGAATTTTGACCTTTGACTTCTTTGACCTTTGACCTTGATTTTTTACCTATATTGCACATTTTGTTACAAAATGCTACTTCCGGCGGGGACATATGTTACGCACCGCGTAATTTCTACTTTTCCTTGTTTATACATGAAACACTATTTTACAGATGAAAGGGCAAATTTGCTCAAAGTACCAAATCCCACATTGAACTATTTGTACTGGCTGGATCAATTGTTTTGATTATCAGCAAAACTTTGCAGCCTTGTTTTGCTTCATATCCCTTGCTTTTGTCTTGAATATTAAACATAAATTAAATTATCATGAACTTACTGAACGTCATGTCAGCAAAATTTCATCTCACTTAGTTTATATAGCATGGTGGTCTTATTTTTTTTCCGGAAAGATGGTCCTGCCTTTAAGATGAGGATATCTGCAAACACACATTGATTACAGCTACTGTAACACATGTGGTTGCTCTTGTTCAAAAACAAATCAATGTTGTGTAGTGAGAGAGATGTATAGTGTACCTGTCTAACATGTGTGTTAGAAATCTTTTTCGTACTTCAACCTTCAGGCAGCTGATAGCATGTCAGTAAATCAAGGCTCTCACCAATGAGGCATGAGTAATCTCAGAGTAAAACACTCTTGAGAAGGGGTTGAAGAGTTATATAGCACACACAGCCTGCACATTTATGACATCTGCTTTATAAATGACATGCCATGAATGCCATATCACCATTCCTCAAGATTGCAATGATTAATCATAGCTTCTGTCATGATGTCACACACTAAGGCACAGGTATCACAACTGCCTTGAAGTATAGATGACTAAGCAAACATTATGGCCTCTTCTAACTTGAACTGTAATACTTCACCATGCATCTTCAACTGACAGCTCCAGAAGGTGTTGATAGAATTGAACTGATATAAGAAAATTTATGACCCCCTTCCCCCACCCCTAAAAAAACCCCCCCAAAACAACACCGTACATGACATGCAGGTTCCCACTAATGATATTTAAGAGGGATGTTTTGAAGGCTAGGTGTGAAAGGTCAAACTTTTCTTTTCATCAAACATGTTTTTTGACAGGGCACTTGATGATGGAGACATGGCCAGAGTGCTTGATATGTCAAGTTACACATAGTGACCTTTCAATCAGGTTGTGGTGGAGCCCTGATTTGATACTTAACCATGGCTGAAGGGGAAAAATGACAGAAATTTGACCAATCTAGGAACTTAGATTCAGCATGTAGCAGAGTAAGGCCTGTCATGCAGAAAAAAAAAAATGTCAATTTCAATTTTCTTCAGAACATTTCAAAAGCTTTCATAAACTCAATGTGAAACTAGCCTTAGGTTGCTTAGTCGTAGGTGTTAGGTATAAACATCCTGTATACTCCCTGTAGCTGACAAACAAAGTGGTTTAAATCAAACAATCAAAAGTACATGTATCTCACTGATGAGGTTGATTTATAAAAGTATAATGGGCATTATGGTCCACACATTGTGTGTCATATTGTCAACTGTGCTTAGAGCTCAGTTAATATGAAACTGGATGGCATTTTATTAGTGTGCTGCCTTTGAATGCTTCATAAAGATAAACACTACCAACATCAGTAATCATCAAGTTATTCTTTCTTTGATAAGCAATAATATGCTGCTGTTAATTTGGCAGGCATCATTGTGTTGGTTTGTCATGGATGTGAATGGGTCTAGGCAAGTTGCATATAGCCCTGAGGCTCAATGTGCAAGATGGAGTTGACTGGAAATATTGTGATCAGTTTGGGAGGGTGAAAATTGTTCATAGGTGGGAGGTCTGCATTCCAAGCATGGCTGGCAGGGCATATGATTTGTAGTTGTCATGGTGATATCTCCCAGCTTGTAGGTTTAAAGGAGACCTCCGGATGATTTTTAGATTTTTACTTTTGAATAACTATAAATTAGTTATACCGAGGACAGAGTTTCAGAATTTGTGATAATTGGGATGAAGAAGAAGAATATTTTCAAAATTTAGAACAAATTGCTATGACCAAGGATGATGACATGGCAGAGTCACCATAAGAATGCATGAGTTGGGGCTCAAGGAAGCAGAACAAAAGAAGAAGGCATGCATAGATTATACACAGGTGAACTCGCAAGCAAGCAGTATTGTAATGGAATTACACTGCTACATTTCTGAAATATGTGAACCTCCTATGTCATCATCCTTGTTCAGTGTAATTTGCTGAAGGTTTTTCAAAATATTGTTTCTCTGCTCAAGAACCACAATAAATTCCACAAATCTATACATGGAGTTGTCGATTTATGTACTATATGATGTGAAATTTTGAAAATCGTCTGGAATGTCCCTTTAACTTTGATACTTACTCTCAGGGGAAGAGTTTTTTTTTTGGGGGGGGGGAGTGTTCATATATTTTATGTATTACTGTGAACACCATGTTGGTTTTATATCATATGAGAGAGAGGACTGCATTATCAAAATAGCTGAAAAAAAAAAAGAATATTCCCTACCATAATCTGGGATGCTGGGTCTTATGGTAGTTTGCATTCATGTGTGTGCATATGCAGACAAATATATACTGTTTGAAGGTATAAGAGGGATTTGATACTTTGAATCTTGCTTGCTTTGAAATTAGATCCCCTCATTGTGTACTCAGCATGTTTGAAATTGTGTAGCTTAATTCTCATATCAGTAGTACCAAGGAGGTACTTGGGAGTACTATGCTCATATAAATGGCCTATTGCATCGACCTATTCCCTTAATGCAAGTATATAATAAATATGTACACATCAAGAAGTATAAAGGCCTACATAATCTGTATGTATGTATGTATGCATGTATGTATGTTTTTATGCATGTATGCATGTTCATAGGCTTGTAAGCAGTTGTATTGGTGTCTTAGCACTTGCATTCATAGATTTCATTGATTCATTTATATTTGTGGTAGTTCTCTGAATCAAATCTAAATATTTGTGTAATTGATTAAGTAGACCCAGCTGATTCAAACGTGAGTCACTGGCTACACACGTTGCTTGATATGGAGTTTTTTATGTGAGCCATAGATGAGATTATACTGCCCTCTGGTTTCTATTTAATACAACAGTCTGCTGTCAGTAGATCATGAGGAGAGCAATATAAGCATGTGATGTCTGGCCCATGCTTGTCACTCTGATTGGTTTTTGTCATTGTTTCATGTCTCAGATCTCGTACAACTCAAGAGGGGGCAAAGGAGAGGTGGATGAGCTCAGGAGACTACTCTCAAAACCAGTTTTAAGGGTAAGATTGCCTCATTCACTGATGTCTGTGTTCTTTGATGTACAGCGTGATTGCCATTTCACGATAGTACGATAGTGATTTGACTCGTTACTTGAAAGGGTCATATTCCCTAAGAGTTGAAGATTCAGTTACATGTGTATGTTCCTTTATTTCTGTCTGTTTTGCTATCTTTCATTTTTTTCATTGTTTCTTACTTTATTAATTCATTTAGCAGGCTAGATTTGTGCCTCTGTACTGATGGATGTGATCAAGATTTAGATTGCATCCATGGGAAGTTATCAGCGTCAAGGAAAGGCCCTTCATAAAACCTGCCTCTGATATGCTTGATTGTATTCTCACTTTGTCGGGACATGAGTTTGTGTGTGTGTGTCTGTGTGTGAGTATACACTTGTTTACTTTGACCATTAATTTAACAGATGCTGTTTGTCAGTACAATTTCTGTCAATTGTTGGATCACACTTCCTCTAGTTTGGGAAGGAGAGATTGGAATCTTTCTTACGTATTCAGATTGTGATATGAATAGCACACAGAGAGATGGAATGTACATGTAATTAAGATTGTATGTGGATGATGCATTGCAGGGTTTGCTGAGGGCCCATGACGATGTTGCCTCCCCAGACCCTGCCCAGCTCCCGACAGACGTCTACCCTCAGCTTTATCTCTCTGAGAATGCAGAGGAATCTGTGAAGATTGTCAAACTAGAGAAGACAGGAGAACCACTGGTGAGAATAGCCAAATCTCATCACAGTGATCACAGCTTTTTAATGATTAAAGGGGAAACTCCACTCCATGTACAAGTTGACATAGATTAAAAGATGGGGTCAGACAAACAGGGCAGTGAATGTTTCATGGAAATAGGGAATAAATTGTATTTAAGTTCCACAAAACAGTGATACCTTGCTCAATTTGATACATTTAGGTAATGATTTCATTACTTTCACTGTCAACTTGAATATGGAGTGGAATTTCATGTTGCTTTTACAGCAGTATTATAAACCAGACACTAACCTTGCCATCCTTCTCCCTCTAGATCTAGATTATATGACCTTGACAATCAATGTGACCCCTTTGATGAGATGGCAGATTACTTGTACCAATATCTTGGTAACACATAACTACCTCATAAATTTTAATGCAATATAAGGCTTGTTTACAGTTTGTTGACCCAGATTCTTTTTAATCTGATATGTCAATAAGCATTTAACAGAATGAAGCAAAGGCTAGTAGTGTAGTGTGAATTATATCTTGAGTAATTTATTGAACATTCATTAAATTCAACGGTTTGACCCGTTGAGAACGGTTTGATTTTGCTACAAGTACAACACGCATTTCCCATAAACGCTTGCCCGAGTATATTCGGGACTCGTCCTCAACGGGTTGATGTAGATGTTATGAAAAACAAAGTCTCACATTAGTCTCTTTTAACGTGTTGATATATAATAGATGTGATTGATTACAGTGTGTTTCTGAAAAGATCCAGATCACATCTGACTGTTATTGAGACAATACATGACCTACATATACGTAGTTTATAGTTTTCTTCTGGCAGTTATCTTTTACGTCTTAATGGATAGGTTTGTTTTTATATGATGAAGACTTTCTTTTTAGCTTTGAAGAACAAAATGAGTAGTATAAAGATTAATCATCAGGCTGAGTTGATATAAGAAAACGAAACAGAAAAAAAAAAGGAAGAAAGGAAGGAAGGAAAGGAGATTTGAGAAGAAGTAGGCCTCCTATTAGAACCCTGGCTGCTACCCTTCTCTAGCTTTGTGGAATACTTGATGAGAAGCCTAGTTCGCTGTGGGGTGTGGCTGAGACCCAACTGAAAGACAAATCCTAACCCATCATGATCCCCAGGATTTCTCTGTGCTGCTGCATTGCAAAACTAGTTACTCAAAATATATAAACTATTTTTGTGTGTGTGTCAAAGATGAAATATTTAGGGGTGGGGGTGGGGGGACTCCATTGCATCAACAGTTGTCAAAAATACATATGTAGGCTCTGGCTTAGTGGTTGACTTTTCATGCTAGCTTCGTGTTATGATGTCAGGTTAAGTCATGTGTGTCATATCTTACAGTGCCTAATCTCCAAACCATACCCTATGTGGTTTACACATGACAGATCATTTTTCTGTGTGGATGATTAGGAAAATCCCCCAGAACTATACCAATCTGAAAAAAAAAATGACATACAGACATGAGGGTCAGAATATTTTGTAAGATCTATATATGTAAGAGTTTAAGGAAACAATTCTATACTCCAGAAAGCTACATGCAATTCGTTCTTTGCATCTATTGTACAATGTATCCTGAAGCAAAGAATATTTCATGCCTTTGGATTCAAGGGGTCTGTTATACAAGGCTCTGGAGTGAATATGACATTCAATTCAACTGATCTTAAAAACAACTTTTGGATCAGTCAGTCCTCAGAAGTTAGGAACTGCTGCGGATCAGTATCTGGTGCATGCCTTGCCACATTTTAGAATACATATTTAAGGTTTGTGTATCCTTCCCAACTACATCTGATCTGAATCTGTCCCAACTTTGGTTCATTGTTTAGCTTGAGTATATTCCTATGTAAGTGAAACAGGGCCCAGATCAGCAGTGTAACTGCTGGCATAAGCAGTGCTATGATTGATATCGTTTAGACATGACACAAGATATTTTCTTAATGCATTGTGCACATGTATTAGCTAGGTTTTCTCTGTTAGTCATCAAAGACATGAATGGAATGGTGCGGAGTGTCAAATGTCTAAGAGTTTGCAATGTTTGTATTCCACAGGGTGCCACCATCCTGAACAATGATGATGCCATCATCATTGGCCGCATCATACGAGGTGGCATGGCGGAGAAGAGTGGTCTCCTCCACGAGGGAGACGAGATCTTGCAGATCAATGGAGAGGATGTCACGGGCAAGTCAGTCAACGAAATCTCAGATCTCATGGTCAGTAACACTTTCTTCTCCTCCCTCTTTGTTCTAACATAACTACACTGCTGGCAGTTCCCTTTAGCTTGTGTTTGACATTGAGGGGTTTGGGGTTGGTAATCCATGCCTGAGAAGAGAGGTTCTGCATTCCATGTGTGATAAATGCTATTCTTATTTCATGGCATGCCATTGATTAACCTGTTCATTATCTTTAAATAAGTATTCTACATTCTTTGTGATGTCACAGTTGTGAGGTCTGACATTCCTTTCTGATGTTTGTCAGCAGTTGAAAATTGTTGTTTGTAACGACCATCCTTTTCTTAGGTTTACTCTGATTTCTTGCGATGGGTAATCTTAGGTAGTCTTCTTGCAGTTTTGCTTTTGTCTCAGAAAATTACTTGCAATTATAAAATTTGTACATTATGGAGGACTTTGTAGGAAGTTTTCATGCACATTTGCAAACTATAATAGCATGATTACTTCAAGTTTAGTACATGATATATGCTAGAAGATAGAAATGCCTGACAGGCAGTGGTTCACATTAAACATAAAGGAGATCCCTGATTTGCAGCTAAGATGAAATTTCTTGAATCTGTGGTGTGACCAAGGAGGTTCGAGAAATGGAGTCACAACAGTCTTATTCGCTTTGATCCCATTCTCGAAGCAGCCACTCAAAAATATTTGAAGTATGTGTCAAACTGGATCTGCCGCTCAGATGCAAAGACAATTGACTCGTGTCTCATTGCATAATCACCAGCCACTTTCCGAGGAAGATATGTCTTTGTGATGGTAATTACTTTTCGCTATCCTACTTACAAACGATGGGCTGTAGACAATGGTAAAGGCACGGGGGTGCGCGAATAGAAATTGCTCAAATATTGCTGAAATAGATATCAAAATTACTCCATTGTACATGTCAGTACGCTAATCTGACATATTAATTTATAAAGAACTATGCTTGAAGATGATACAATATTAGTTTCATTTGGCGGAAATAAGGAGAAAAGTGATAAAACCGGTTTTCCATGAGGGTAAAATTTCAAACACTTTCACAAAATACAGCTCAGATTTACATTTTTGCACATGTATTCGAACGGAATTGACTTTTGTTTTATATGCTTTATCATTAGGTGAAATTTCATTGCATTTGATATATAAACGAGCAGCATATACCCGATATTATGTTAGCGTTAAAAATGAATCTTCAGATTGCTCAGAAAAATGGTGGCTTCAAGCATCGAACATCAAAGGCACAAATGCACCTGTGGAATTCTTTTGTCCATCCATAGAAAACTGACAGCTGATTGAATAATTATAGTCAGTTGTAACTCCATCTCTCGAACCTCCTTGGTGTGACACTGATCCAGTGGTAATATTGATAGTAGTAAAGATTTACAGCTATCACTTCCAACAGTAGTCTGCATCCAAGATATCTTTTTTTTTGCCTCTGTAGTGTACAGCTATGGTGTGATATTGTGCTGTGCATAGCAAGTCTTGTTCTGTACTGCCATAAACTTTTGCATATAGTGGAAGGACAAAGTCTTGATCTTCCGAAGATTTGTCTACATAGTTTCATGTTACATGTGGTCACATGTCTTTTTTTCTCTCTTTAATCTTGAATTCAATATTCAGGCCAGTTTGACAGGTACTATGGTGTTCCTTATTGTCCCATCAACTGTGCCGGCCCAGCAGCCACCCACAGCAAACACTGTCCTGGTGAGACTTACTTGGTCCCATTCTTACAAATTCTCTACTAAGAAGACTTGTGTAATAGAATATTTTTGCAAAACACAATTGTATTGCTCAGAGAGTGCACACATCTTTTTTTTTTTGTTATTTGTTTTTGTTCTTTGTTGTTGTTGTTGTGTTTGTTTGTTTGTTTGTTTGTTTGTTTTTGTTGTTGTTTTTTTGGTTTAAGTGTGTCTGATTCTTTGTCAAAAAGTTTTGGGTTTGAATCATATGAAGTCTTTGTTTATTTGTATTTTTCAGTGTGTAAAGTTATAACATTCTGCTCTACCAAGGAGCACATGGTGGTAACTCATGGGTTATAAGTCTTAATACAATCCTGGGTGTCAGGATAGGGCAGATGGCAGACAGATGCTCATCAGAGAGTGAGGGTTGTCCTTCTTAGTAACATAGTAACACCACAAAACTGTTTCCAGCTCGTGAAGTTGTGAAAAAGAGCTTAGAAGCATCTTATAAAGAGGAAGAGAAATGCCGTAGGTGAAGTATATCTGCTGCTGTGGAGTACAGTAGTTTGTTGACTCAAAGCCAAAGGAATCAATGTATGGATGCAATTTGTGATCATTCTTGCACTGAGTTGAAAGCCCAACCCACATTCTATTAATTTTGTCATTCTTTTTACAAGTTTTGCAATTGAACTGTGTCTTTATGTTAACTCTTAAAAATGTCAATGTTATTATCTTTTCCAGATGCATGTGAAGGCTAACTTTGATTATGACCCAGAGGATGACATGTACATTCCTTGTCGCGAGCTGGGTCTGTCCTTCCGCAAGGGAGACATTCTGCATGTGATCGCCCAGGACGACCCTAGCTGGTGGCAGGCTTATCGGGAGGGGGATGAAGACCAGACTTTGGCTGGTCTTATCCCCAGTAAGACCTTCCAGCAACAGTGAGTCTATGCTTACTGTTGAATCATAGTGTTGATAATGATGGTAAAGATGATGATAATGATTGTAAGGATTTAGGATGGTGATGAATGATGACCATGCTGATTGCAGTGGTGGAGGTGATAGTGATGATGATGGTCACTTAGTGGTAGTGATGATTCCTGGTGGTGATGGTGATGATGATGAAAATTGTACTATAAATGGTATCGTTGAGTATAGAATATACAGTCAACCTTGCATACCTCAGATACCTCGTACGTTATATTAGCTGAATATTACTTATCTCGAAGACAATCCCAATTTTCCAATTATTTCCTCTTCTTAAAACGTGCATAGGTTGTAGTAACTTACTTAAAGTTCAGTTAGGTGGAACTTTTAGTCTGATACGAACGAACTTGACTGTGTATCATTGGCGGCAATGGGGATTATGTAGACGTAGATGACAATATATTGGTGATAGTGATGATGGTAATGATGGTATTGATGTTTCGTATGATGATAGTGGTGAAAGTGATAACATTACTAACAATCACTGTCGGTAGTATGAAGTTATTTATTTCCATTAAATCTTCTTGTCTTAGTGTCTTATTAATTCTTCGAACCTTTGCATGTTTTAACCTTGTTGAGGAAGAAGAATTTGTCTCCAGTTTGGAAGTTTGTTCTTAAAACAAGTTCTAACAATTTGGACATTAACTTCAATATTTCAGATAGATCGAACAAAACATTAAACCATATCACAGCCAAAGGAATTATTCATGTCTGTAGTGGTATGTGAGATTTGACAAGTGGCCCTGAGCTGGTGAAATACGGAGCAGGTATATAGGGCAGTTTTCTCTTATTAAGCCACACAGTACTCACAGTTTGAATGGATCGCAAATTCCGTAAAGATGAGTGTACTCACTCATAGTAATGCCATTCAAGAGGCCAAGTTCAGAAGCATGTACTGATTGTATTCTAAATAAACACTTGCAGTAGAAGCCTAATAATGTTCATCGCCTGTAGCTTTGCTGTGCCATAGTTCCCTACTTCATTGGCTGGTAACTCTCACTGATTGTCCTCCCTCCTACAGACGAGAAGCCATGAAACAGCCCTTGCCAGATGATGACCAGGAGGCCCAGAACAAGTCCTTCCTCTGCAGCTGTCGTGGCAAGAAGCCCAAGAAGAAGAAGAAGAAGAAGAAGCTCTTCAGTCCAAATGAAGATGGTAAAGCCCATCATGGCCACTCAAAACTTAACACTGTAACCACAGTTACCCTTTTCTGTGATTTGTGTCTTCTATGCCTGTTATCTTTGCTGTACCTGAGCATGTATTCCTTGTCCAGTGAAATATTAGTAGTAAAGATGAACATGTAATACAGCATGTATACATTTGCTGCTCATAAAGCAGGAAGGGTTGGGGTGAGTTGGTCATGACAGGAAGTCTATGCCAAGCAATGTATCAGTTTACATAGGCGCATACTCACACCCTCTCATCTGAATCACACTTGTACTGTGAATATCGGAATGACACATTCAGTCCATGACCTCGGAGATCTGCTCTTGTGTCTTTGTCTCTGTAGAAGAAGATGAGATCCTGACATACGAAGAAGTTGGTCTTTACCAGCCAGAGTCACAACACAAGAGACCCATCGTCCTCATCGGCCCACCCCATGTCGGCAGGCAGGAACTCAAGCAGAGGCTACTGGAGTCTGACCGCAGGTTCAAAGCAGCAGTGCCTCGTAAGTACTTTTCATGTCATCTTGGCTTGTAGCATTGAAGACTTATCATTGAAGCTTATGAATGGGAAGATGCTTTTATATGCAGGTTTTTAATGATCCCCTATATGTTTATTTATTCACATGTATATTTATTATGCTTCCGCCACGAAGTGTCGCCGGAGGCTTTCGGGTTGTCCATCCTTCCGTCCTTCCATCCGTCCGTCCGTCCGTCTGTAATCAGTTTTGTGGAGAGCATAACTAAAAAACTGTTAGAGGTATCCTAATGAAACTTGGCAGGTATACGTATGACACGTATGTGGGGTCGTCATAGGCGCTTCATCATCGTACCTAGAGCGCGGCCATTGCGCAATCCGTCGAGAGAGGGCTCACTTCAGCATTTACATTAAAAATACTTCGATTCGGTCTCCGTTCGAAACTACTCACTAACGGAAGATGATGACTCAATATCTGACGTCATTAAAAAAATTCAGAGTGGTTATCAAACATATTAAAACTAAAATCCAAAGGAGCAACACATACACAATCTCTAACAAAAAATAAGAACGTTCCTAGCTGAACATTCACTTCACAATGCTCGATATTTCAACCATGTGTCGCTATCATGCATGAGTCGGTCCCATGGGACACACAGACAGGATCGTAATTAGCATCAGATTTCAACACATTTTCTTGACTTTTTCATATCTTAAGTTGCAATTTTCTGTGAAATGTGATAGTCTTTTTGACATCATTTAGGACATTTCTGACAATTATCTGTGGTTTCTGTTCATCCTACAGTTTTTTTGTGAATCATTTATGCCCCTTGCATTTGACCTTGTGTTACTGCTCAGGGCTATTCGATTCAAGCTTACGGCAAATCAAATAGATGGTCACCGCACGCGGGCTCTGCTTCAATTGCCCGACACGGGTTGTGTGCAGATATCATGCGGGCCCGCGGGGTATAGCGGAGCGGGGCTGGGCGCGACCGGGCCGGGCCGGGCCGGGCCGGGCGCGGGTAGGCAGAGGGAGGATGGATCAAAGGAGTGTGTCAATATTCATTACACTACTTCCTGTATTGTGCTACTGCCGTCACAAGCTTACAATCAATCAAACTTCCTTCAATTAAAAAAGACTGGATTGCACATGGCACTATACAAGACTGCACAACTCTGTATGCAAGTGAAATCTACTTTCAAATCATAACTTCATTATTGCCATGCTGTTATCATTATCATCACAATACAAGTGATATGTACCTGGTATAGGTACCACTACCAATATCACTATCAAATTGAGACTGCAGACAATTTACAGGAAAGCAGAAAATACTGGTAGCTGTAATTTGATTAATTTGTTTATCAATAGATACAGTGCAATATAATTTTATCTGGCATACGAGTACACCTAGTTCAAATTATTTGTTTGTTGCTGCACATTATATTGTACGTACATCTCAACAACTATGAACAGTTGAGTATGCTACAGATGTCATGTCATTTGATCCCATTGATTCTATGATTGTGTGGCAGAAGTATCTCAACAACATATGAACAGAGGACTATGCTACAAATATCATGAATATGTCATTTGAACCCATTGATTTTGTGATTGTTTGTGTGGTAGTAGTATCTCAACAACTTATCACAGTTGGCTATGCTACAAATATCATGAATATGTCATTTGAACCAATTGATTCCATGACTGTGTGTGGTAGCAGTATCTCAACAACTTATGAACAGTTGACTATGCTACAAATATCATTTGAACCCATTGACTGTGATTGTTTGTGGTAATACTTTGCTAGAAGAAACTTTTGTTCAACACTGGGTACCGGTACCCCACTATTTTCCTACCCCTATATAATATAGTGAACACCATCACCTTTCATTACTTTGGTCGCTGAATAAAAAGAAAAGAAAAAAACTTGATGAACTTTCATTGCATCAACTGCATGGTTTTGCAGCGCGAAAATCTGTACTTTCAACAAAGAACCAGGAAATTACATCTCTCTGTGCAACACTGTTAAAAAAAACAACAAACAAACAAACAAAAAAAACAAAACAAAAAAAAAAAACACATCACTATAGCAGTAGCTAATACCGGTACTTTTTCAGGTCACGTCACATTATTATTGTGCATTTTGTCAAATTCATCAACAAAGATACAAAGTAAACAACCTCCGCATGCACTGTCACTTTAGACTCATAATACGTAACGTGTCATGTATATTTGATATAGAAATTATGTACCAGGTACTTTTTTTTTTAATTTCTTTTTTGGCACATGATATGCACCATGTATGGCAAGTATATTATTAGACACATGTTGCAAATTGCCCGTAGCAACCTACACGTAGATCTACTATCAGTGTTGTTAGGGCCTAGTAGATATATTATTAATATTATTAAAATAAATACTATTACTAGTTTATATACAGGCTACACTCAATACAAGATATTGCAAAGCCAATGTGTAAATGCACGAATTAATACCTTAGGTTTGATATGTAGGCCGACTATTTTATTACTGATGATCTGATTTAAATTACGTCTAGACCTATAACAACGACAGACTGCTGTCTATTCGTAGCAATTGTTAGCACTCCAAGTCTCTAGCTGGCTACACATAGGAACCTAGTCCTTTGTGGTCTATTTCTAATGACAAAAACTTATTGACCAATGAACCATGCGGTACAACATCCATTCTGCATGCAAACTAGCCTATAAACCAGCAAAATAGCACGACATAATGCAGCGGCCACAGGCATGCGCGTATGCGCCAACTCCCAAAATGCACGTTCACGCATCGAACAATGGACGACGTGGGACCAAATCGCTGCGCCTACGCACAAGGGGGAAGCGCGAGCGCCACACCGATAGAAATAAAATTCTGCGGCTATTTTGTCAGGAAAGAATGTACTATTTTTTCCGCTACAGAGAAAAAATGCAATACCAAGGGCAGTCTACTTGATCGTTATAACAGAAACAATAACTTGACACGAGATCATAAATATATCACCTCAATATAATAAAAATCTGACGCTAGCAACGCAACAGGTCACATTTCATACCCCTTTATCGGGAGGCTGGGTCAATGAGCAAAAAACTGTAGGATGGAAGCCGACTGCATGAAACAGGTAGACGTGACCTCTTTCATTCAAATTTAAAAGGAATAGATACAAAAAAATTGTTAAAAAATTATTATTGACATCTTATTGATAGGCTATAAATAATTTGCATAAAGTCATATTCAATGCATAAAATTAGGGTTACAAAAATGTACACTTATATGGAAATTTTATTAAGATCTTGCAACTATGAATGTAGTGTCTTGAACATATGAATATGCATGAAGTGAGGAAACCTGTACTTTCCACCCTCATTTTGTTTTTATTTTTCCAGTTGCAATTCAATACATGGGTAATTAAAAATGCAGAGCTCATCAGCGACGAATTGTTCATGTTGTCAAGTTCGATTACGTCATAATCAATATGGCGACGTACGTATATGCGCGCACGCTGAATACGTGATGAGGGGGTAAAGTTGTGCCTATCAACTTTTGAGTCCAAATGTTCCAGGTCAAAGGTCAAAAGGTCAAGGTCAAATACTCAAAATTTCACTATTTCCCCCATATCTATGCAATGCCTGAAGGTATTTTCTTGAAGCTTAGTGCATACATGTATAACCTAATTAAGATTCTCTAGTGAGAGTTTCGGGTCATGAGGTCAAAGGTCAAAGGTCAAGTGAATATGTTAAAATTTCCTTTTTTTTTCTCCATATCACTGAAATGGTTCGAGGTATCTTCATGAAACATAGTACATATATATGTACTGACCACAGAACTATATAAGTAGAATGCTCAAGCCCATTCACAACCCACGCATACAATGTAGCTTTATAGCCAGTTGCGCGCACACGCTGCCATTTTGGTTAGTCTTGCTGGCCTACTTTAGCTAGTTTGGCTTCCAGACCCTTCTTGTATTATTTTGCTATTCTGGATATTGATGCCTTCAACGTCAAAAACTGGAGTAGGTTTAGCTGGATTTGTCTTGCCTTTGTCTTTGACAAAGGCGGCAACTTCGTTGCGGGGAGGCGACTTATGTCGCCGCGGAGCCCAGTTGGCAAAGGGTCTCGAAACCAGACTATTACTTGAACGAACGCTGGCTACTCTTTGAGACCCTGCTTGAGCATTCTACCTGTTATAGTTCTGTGGTACTGAGTGTCAGTGATTATCTAGGGAATTTTGGGGTCAAGAGGTCAAAGATCAGGGGGTCAAAGGTCAAGGTCAACTCATTAAATTTCGATTTTTCCATTATATTTATGCAATGCCTGCAAGATTTTTCTTGAAACTTGGTGTATACATGTATTACCCAATAGAGATTCCGTGGAAAGTTTTTGGCCAAGAAGGTCAAAGGCCAAAAGGTCAAAAGGTCAAGTGAAAGTGTTAGATTTCACTTCTTTCTCCATATCTCGGAAGTGGCTGAAGGTATCATCATGAAACTAATATTTATGCATGTTCTGCCTGACAGTGATTCTCTTGGGAATTTTAAGGTTATAGGGTCAAAGGTCAAGGGTCAAAGGCCAGGTAAAAAGTCACACAATTTACTTTTTGATACAGAAATTACACTTTTTCTCTATACCTTGAAATTGTCCAATGCATAGACTTAAAAGACTTAAAGGGTTAAAAGTCAAGTAAAAATCGTCAAATCCCCAAATACGGTACATGCTCTTTTAAAAAATGTAGCCATTCATCCAATTAAATCTAGTTCAAGGAAAGTGAACACTCAACACATTATAACATGTCATTTTAATATTTTGCCAATCAGATGGAACTGTCCTTACACATTCTCAAGACGTACTGTATAGACCTACGTGTGTATTAGGAGAATCATACATTATGGCGGAGGCATACCAGTTGCCATAGCGACATTTCTAGTTTATTTATGTATTCATTTTGGGGAATGTAACAGGGGAAGATGACGTATGTGTTCAAAGTAGTTGATTTTACAGATTTTGTTTTGAAGCACAAAAGTTGTGCTCTTTGACTGACATATAAAACAAGTCAGATATGTCTTTGATGTCTAACTTATGTCAAATTCAACCAGCTGTTAAGAGTAGTGCTTCAAAGCTATGTCATAAATTACATTTGACCTGTGATCACCTGTATTTTGTATTCTCTTTGGTCTGGTGATCTTTAAAACCCATGGAATGCTTTATAATCCACTCAAACTGTCTGCAATCTCTTCAGATACAACACGCAGCATGAAGGAGCATGAGATCAATGGAGTGGACTATCACTTCATCAGCAAAACCCGGTTTGAACAGGACGTGGCAGCAAACAAGTTTGTGGAGTCTGGGGACTACGAAGGCAACCTGTACGGCACGTCACTTGACTCCATTCAAGCAGTCATCAATGAATCCAAGATCTGCCTCCTCAATCTCCATGCTCAGGTAGACAGCAGGATGCAGGTTTTTGTTTTAGATGATGCTAACCAGTAACCAAATCAACTTTGTAGTTACAAACATGGGATATCCCACAACATCTACCAATAGAAGTTTATTTGACAGAGGATAGCCATACCAGGCTAGATGACAAAGTGTGGCAAGAGGGTATTGATCACACAAGAATATTACGTGTGTTTTTGGGAGATATAGATTTATTGATTGTGTTGAGGAAAGACATTGGAATGATTTATTCGTGTAAGCTAATCATCTCAACACAAGTAATTCATGGGGAGAATACTCTATTCTTTTGTCATTTGTTTAATTTTTTTAATGCTTTTTATGGTAGCTTTAACCCATTGGAACATAAGTTGTATATATTCTCTGCACTCTGTTCATGTGGTCATCCATTTATTGGAATAACTTCCATTAAAAATATCTGATTATCTAACATTCTACCAAAAGTATCGAAGTGTCATCAATTTGTTTATTTCATATATTTGTACTGTCTGACATCACTTCACAACTGTACACATCATGTAGTTTATAGTTTCACATCTAACAGCACATATAACCCTTTCAGTCAATATGGGTGTCTTATGATTTAAAAAAAAAATTGATAGATTGATAGATTGTGAAATAAATAAATCCTACTTTCTAGTTATGAATGAATTTGATGTACAGGGTGCAAAAGAGCGAAACCTACAGCTCATACCCCCAGCAAAAGATGTTGCCCTGGTATTATCGATTCACCCTATTTGGTTGTACTCACTGTAAATCACATTTAATGTCCTTCTGACACATCATGAGTAACCTCTCTAGTAAAAACTGTAATGACACAACATGAGTTTGGACTTAATGCTGCACTCCAGTAACCGACTGATGCAAGTCTAACAAACGATTGCCTCCCTCTCTCTCTCGCTGGCAGGTGGCAGAAATACGAGAGTGCATGCTCAGACATGGTGCTGTGGCAAGGGTGTGTTCTCACAATTAACACTTACTTACGCATTTTGTGCTTCATGCTAATAAGGGGGGATGGGATCTGTCATGTCACTTGTGTTACAAATTCATGTCATGCATGCATGGGTACTCAAGCAATGTAACTAACACCTGTATTTGCCTGTGATTGTTCACAAATGATATCATGTAAAGGCCTTTTCTCACAGTTTCTTTTCACCTATCCTGTCCTGGCTCTTACCTCCCTGCTCTCAAGTTGCATATTGCTACTCCCTCACCTCTCACACTGACTCTTAATGTGCCCATTGTGTTTTCAACAAGTGTCAAGATACTGATCTTCCATTGGCTGATGTGGATGGATACTTCCTTTAATCAACAATAGAAGATGACTCCAGCAGAAGATTTCATTACAAATGAACCAAACTAGGATGCCGAGGGATTACCCAAAGAATCTAGTCTTGCCTACAATACAAATCACTAAGGTTAACAGACATAGACTGTGACTAAACATCGATTGCAAAGAAATATGAATGCTGTTCTTTACCATGTGCTAGTTAATATGTATGGCTCTCCTTCAATGTAAGTGAACTCGTATGTGGCATATTAAGGGTCCAAATATCATGCTCAAATTGACTTGCCTGTGATTGCATTTTCATCTGGTTGGCAGACCTGTCTAGTGCAAACCTCCCAATATTTTGTGGTGACTCACAATACAGAGCATGTACATCAAACAAACATATTCATTGCTATCAATCACTTCTTCAAAATTTGTCTCTCATTTTCTGGTTCCAAGGGGAAAATTCAAATTCTCCCTCACCCTTGACCTTTCTCCATTATATTCCCATTATGTGATCAATATCTGTTAATATGAAAGGATCAGATTCCAATCAATATTTGAATCCCACAGACTATGTGTACTTGAAATGTTTGTTTGTATGAGAATGTATGTGGTGACAAATGTCATTTTCATTTATGTCTTGTATGTGCCTGCTTTCTCCATGCATGATTGATCTATATCAAATGTTCTTTGGGATGGTATGCCAGATTTTGCATGAGTACCGGGACACTTTTGTATGAATTACTAAAAACAGTTATGCCCAGTAAATTTTTGTTATTTTGCCTTGAAAAAACAAGTCTGTTAGTCAATTGGATTTAGTGACTATATGTGATAATATGCTATCTCCAGGCTAGGTTTACTGCCCATTTATGCAAACATGGTCTGGTCATTATTGAATTGAAAATCACTTACAGCTGGGACTTCAGATTGAATAGAATTGAACATGCATTGTTGACTGTGTATATTAAAAAAAGAAAGGAAAGAAAATAGAAATTATGCATATGATTGTTTTTGTTTTTCAAAACCTATTCACACACAAGATGAACATACTCGTCATGAGACATATGCCTACACCATGATTTCCAATCTTTTATCTTTTAATTGTGTAGACAAGCACCCAAATTTGTATGAGTTACCACGCCACATTCTCGTTCCCATTCAAGATGAAACCACTTCACAGTCCTTACAGCTGGTTAGAAGGGAATCATCCAATATTTTAGCTCTGTTTTCTTGTTCATTGAATATCATATCTGTATCATTTTCCGTATGCATACGTTGATAACGATAGGATATGTGGGTTTTGTATTTGAATTTGTTGTAGTTGAATTGTTTAGTTCTGCAACCTGCCTGTCAAACTGGTGTATCAATTTACTCTGTGTATCTTGATCTCTGTCAGGGTGTCCTCAAAGTGCCTGTGCGTAATTATTGCATGTGGTATGATGCAAGAGGAAAGTCTACCATCACATCGTCCCCATTGAAAGTGTATATCTGTTCATAAGTTACCTGGATAGTTGTTGCATGTAACTGTTTGATATACTGAGGGAATCTGCATTAAGAATGAAGTGTAAAAATACTTTGGGTGTTTTCATTTTTACGTGAAATGTTTTCTGAAAGAAAGGGGCATAATGCCCCTTGGTGCCTAAACCAATCCTTTTTTGAGGAGTTAGTGAGATTAACACCGTGGAAGAATTCATATATTGTTCATGTGAATTTCATTTTTTTTTTCCTCAGCCACTTTGCAAATTTCATTTACCATCGAAAAGGAATATCATATATTAGCAACTTGAATATTCATTATTCATATCATGAAGTATCTACTCCACAGAAGACATATCATATACAAATTGATTGAGAAATTCTCCAAAATTTGGTGATTTAGTGTGTAAGGAAACATGTCATCAAATTATCATAAGTGGTGAAACAAATTCCCTTTTCACATCTACCTATATTAATATCTACATCACATCCAACCAAAGCTAGTTGTATCAGGAGGAGAAGAATATTGATGCAACTAAAGAAAGTTAAATATCTACTGTGTGTAGATTTGGGAAGATTTGTTCTGTGTTCTTCTGATTCAAGTGTAAGTCATAGAAAGATGTTTGTGCAGAAAAAAAGGTCCTCAGCTAAGATCCCATTTCAAACTCATTTTATACAGGAAAGGGGAAAAAAAAAAAACTCTGTTCAGAAATGAACCCAGAAAGCAGGAAATGGACAGACCTTTCTGTATGTACACATGGTGATCATGAATTGCTTTTCTGTCATACTGATCAATATTTGCCTCTATATTTATATTTTCTTTCCTGTCTCTGTCACTCTGCCCATCAGGCTCTGAGGATGCTGAAGAAATCATCCCTCAAGCCTTACTTCATCTTCATCTGCCCTCCATCCATCGACAGACTTCGGCAGCAGAGGATAGATGCTGGGGACCTCCTGAAGGTGAGAACTGAGTTTCTCATTTTTTCGGGTGATGTTGTAGATCTTATTAGTGTCTGTGAAATGAGATGTATCTTTCAGTTGTATTATTGTTATTGATATTATTTATTTTATTTTTTGATCTAAGCCTATCTTCTGTCACAAGACTGGTATACCCACATGTAGAGCACAAGACTTGCATAGATTGGTGAAAATAGTACTCAAATGCATGCTGGAATTATATTAGTACTTTAGAACCAAAGCAGTTCTCCCTCAAATGAAATTAGAATTTTGACCCCAAGCAGAAAGAGTTTGATTGTACCTGCAGATAATAATATCTCCTGCAGCATGACATCATATTATTGACTATTAATAATGGGAGTAATGTCATTTTCAAATTGATAGTGAAATGCTTTGATTTCACACCACTTACATATATCTGAAAGCATTTAAAGGGTAAAAGAAAGACTTGGTATGGGTTTTTCATGCATGAACCATGATACAAACAGGGTTGTAAGACTCAGCTGTTTTATCTAAACTCTGTCCCCCAGGAGCAAGAGTTGCGGGAGATCATTGACGCCGGCAGGGGCATGGAGGATGCCTTCGGCCACTACTTTGACCATGTCATCATCCACCACGACCACGACCGGGCCTACAACGAGCTGATGGAGGAGATCGACAGGATACAGGTGGAACCACAGTGGGTGCCTGTGGAATGGCTCAGCTGATGGCATCGCTCCATGTCAGACCAAGGATCTCCCATGAGGGAGGCAGAAACTCGCTGAGAGACAGGAGAAAGACTTGTCAGTCTCCTCACTCATCTTTTGCCCAAGGGACTACCAGTAACATCAGGTGTGGACAGCAGGGCTAAGCTGCCCCAAGGGCAAAATGTCTGCAGTCTGCAACAGCTCATTCCAATGACATTTCCTCTTCTGACTTTGTGGCTAAGGCAAGACCATCTCTGCAGATGAAATGGACCAGAAAGTGGACCCTATACAGGAATAGCCCTGAGCAGTAACAGTCATCCTTGTAACATTGAGTTCTGGGTGTGGCAGCAAAGATGTAACAACTTGATTACTTCTTGTGTTCTTAAATGCACAACGATTCATCTTTTGTATCATGCTGCTGCCATAGAGTCCCACAATCATCCAATCCTGGAGTGATGGATGGCGCACATTGAACAACTGAGTGGAAAGTGTGTTATGCCAGGCATTTTAAGAACACGTCAAGTTTCTCAAAGTTAATTGACTAGGACATCCCAATGTAGCGTGATGTTGATTTTCAAAATTTTCCAAAGCCTGCTGTAAATCTGTTTGACATTGCCCTCCACTGTCATGCCTAGAGGTTAGCATTGCAGAAGCCAGGTTCAGCTATGAAATGGAGGTAAGCAGGGATGAACAAAAGTGAGTGGGACAAAATGGACTTTGTATGAATTGGCATCTACAGCATCTTAGAGGGTGTAGAAAAGTCATTTTGAAATTATCATGTCATATGGGCAAGAATTTTTTCTTCAACCCAGTGGTGACAAGTTGTATAACTCTCCCTCCCAGGTCACAGAAGACTATGCTTCAAATAGGATATTTTGAATAATCACATGCACAATTTTCTAATTTCTTTTAGTGTAAAATTTAAATTCATGATGACGTACAGGAAAGGACTTCACTGTTTTGTGTTAATGTGGTTTTGTTTACAATTACTATAAAATATTACAATATGCCACCATATGCTTATCTAGCTTAAGTTCACTGCATATTACACATTTGAAGTATCAGTTGTACATTTGAGTGTATAAGTTCTGAAGTTGATATAACATTCCCTATACAGGCTTGTAGATTTATCTTATTTAACATTAATGTTATTCATCATCATATTATGTATTCACTCACAACATGATTTGAAGAGAAAATTTGCCATGGGTTACTGGAGCCCTGCGCATGTGAATGCGAGTAGAGAACGGAAACAATTTATCATCATATTTGCTCAAAATCTGTGTCATGGAGGGAACAGTCAGAGTGATGTGTAGGAATCTTGGGTCAGTGGCCATCTTTGATTATACATGTATATGAGAGATCTCAAGTTTGTATCACATATCACTTACTGGAGAAAAAAGAGAAAATTCATTAAAAAGTGTTATTAACAGGACATTAGATATCATAGTAACGCAATGTCCAGTCTGTAAACGACACATTACTGAAACACAGGGCTCTGATTGCAGACTCACAAACCTGTGACATTTGTCTTCCAAGCCATTTTGAGCATCTTGCCTTCTATACAGAGAAACTGGGGCATTGCAGGTAAAGCGTTGTAAAGTAATCCCAACGATTACTCTATTATAAGTAAAAACAAAATAGATTACAGGATGCTCCTCCCTCCCCCCCCCCCTTTTTGTGCGTGTGTGTGGGGGGGGGGGAGGAATAAGAGTCATGCAAGCTCACCACTTACCCTATCGCTATCCCTTGCATCTATTCTCTGTAAGATGTCGTGATATTTTGAAGTAACAGACCCAAAAGGGTTAAATATACTATAGTATTATAGTTAACAGTATGTAGTTCTTCCTATCATGCTTATTCCCGGTCTATAGTAATAGCATTTTTAATAGCACCCCTACCAGCTTACCAGTGTGTATTTCTGGCCCACATGAACCCCATAAAGTCATGGCTTATATCTGAGCAAATTGAACACTCTTATTGCAAATAGAGTCTTCATTCTGTCTTGATTTTGATGTAACCTGTGTTGTATGTTTACATATCATGAAAGCTTCCAGCATTTACAAGTATATGAAGAATTGATGAAATTGTGTTCCTGCTTTTCAAGAAATGTTACTCTTTTTGTACATGTAAAAGTCATTAAGATTTGACAGTATCAGTTAAGGAGTGTATGATATGTGAATACAATGTGTAATATTTGAATATTAAGATTATTGTCATAGTTATATATTTTATATTCTTAGATGACTATCAGGAGCATCGAACAGATGTTTTCTTGATTTTCTGTATGGTACTATTTTTTCTCAAACCAGTACGTGGTTCCTGCTGAAACATGGCAGCATTTATTTAAGTGATGAGTTGCTCAGAAAATGCAGCTTCTTTTGATTTTATGCCTCTGCTCTGTAGGATGCTGGTGTCGTTATTTAACTTAGCAGTATCAAACAGAGTCATTTGTACTTATTTTCCAGTAATTTTAGCATATTTTATTTTGTTTTCCTCATTGCTTTCTTTTTTTTTATTTTTTAAGGGGGGGGGGGGGTGGTTATGTTATATTACATAACTGAAGCTCTTTATAAAGTGCAAGTGCTACTTTTCCAGCTGAAGATTTCTCTGATTGCTCCAGCTTTTTTTTTTAATGCCACAATGAAATATTTCAGACAACTCAGTGAGATGGTTTGTTTCAAACACACCTCATCTTGTTATTGGTGATGATGATGAGCGTTGGTTTTTATGCATAGCACCTTTTCACTGTGATTTTGTGGTGCTAAGCACGCTTTTAAACACAGCCATCAAACCTGCACACTGACTTCATTCCGAAGGGAGATCATTTCAAGCTGGGCAGTCACTTTGTAATGCACCAAATCCAAAAATTGTCACATTCACATTCTTGACATTCTTACTAAATACAAGGTTCCAGGTTTATATAGGAGCTTTGTGGATTAAATGTGTTGGCTCTCTTTTCATGGCTCTGTTTGCCATGTTTAGTGTTTCTCCATCGCCACCTGAAATTGGTATGGTAGGGATCCTATACTCAGATATGAAATTTCATTTTCCACAGCTTCATTGAAACTAAAAGTTATGAGGCTAACAGTGGGTTGGCCTCATAGCTTTACATAATGCACAGGTATTGCCTTTGTGTTACATGCAGAGCAGCAATGGTTCACTCTTTAATTCCTGTGTATGTACTCGCACGTGTGCTCAATTGCATTGGGGGTCTGGGAATGTTGCTTTTCATGTTTATATGATTTTTCTTGTTTTTCTGTGAATCACTCACAGTGCCCTTTCGCAGTTTAATTTTTTGTGTGTTTTTCTTTCTGAAATCTGAAGGCTTACACCTCAAATGCTTGTTTTTTTACACATTTTCAGCCTATGTAAGCTCTGACACTGATTTATTCATGCAAGTTTTATATCAATCATTTTGAATCTCAAATTTGAATGAAATGATCGAGTCAATTTAAGGGAGTGCAGTAAAGTCAGAAGGAAATGCCATTGTGCATGTAAGTGTGCAAACCAAATCTTAATTACTTTTGTTTTGAAAAAAAAAAGAGTATTAGTAAGAAAATCCCCCCTTTCTGGATCAACCAAAGCTCAGAGAGAGATTGCAATAATTTTAATTTCTCAATTGCTACAATATCTACAAGAAGTCATTGAAGTTTAGTGCTAATTGTTCAGTTTTAATTTATATTTAGAAATGCTAAGTTTTCATTCACTCATTCATATCTTAAATCCTGGTTTGTTTGTTTTTTGTTTTTTTTTTTTTTTCCTTTTTTGTGTGAAGCGTATTCCTCTTCCATTGTATTCCCTCACACATTCATACAATTTTATTCAGCCAGAGTTAATCTTTTATATGTATGTATACTGATTGCTCAATACCACTCCTTTTATGCATTTTGTAACATTTTATCAGTGTGTCATCCACTGCATTACTGCATGATGACGTGTATATTTTTACGAGAGATGAAGGCTATTTTATAAACTGATGTGGAGACTTTGGGGTGTTGTATTTCATCACTAAACTAGTGTAACATAATTAGGAGAAAAGATATATTCCTTACACCATTGACCATATGACTGTGCCATTTATAGACAAGCAGCAGTATTCCAATTTGTGTTATTCCCCTTGTACAGCCCTTTTATGACAGAGATTTGTACAATCTAGTTATCACTATTATTACTTTATATTATAACTGCTGGTGTGCACATTTTTTTCTATCAATAACTGATAAAATAAATCATTTCAGACACAAACATAATAAGAGTGAGCTTCTGTCATATTTGTCTCCCCATTTCTGTTTCTGTTAATGAGAGCAATAGAGACATTTGTTCTGATGAATTTGTAATTAAGCATAATTTTAGCATTTTAAGCATTTAAGCAATTAAGCATAATTTGTGTGTGTATGTGGAGTGACTGATTCATTTTTTGTTAAAAGAAAAGGAGATACAAAAACTGTGCATGTCAAGAAAACATTCCTCAGTTCCTCATAAAGGATATGTGCCATGTGCAAATGTCATCGTTTACAAATAGTACGTTTTACCTTTTCTTTTACAATCCAAGTTTCTGTAGGCTTCTTAAACCATGTCACCTAAACAACACATCATTAAATTCTTGCCAATGCATGGTTGAATAGAGAGGCCATTTGCATTTAGAAACCCACTCCCCCTCAAAAAATAAAAAGATTAAAAAATAAAAAATAAATAATAAAAACCCAAGGTTGGCAATGAATCTTGATGTAGGCTATTGTAACATTAGCTATGAGCAGTGTCTTCCATTGACCCTTCTGTTGTAGGTCAGAGCTTGCTGACTAGGAGCAGTAAAGGGTTGAAATGGTTAACATGGAGTGATACCTCATTATGTTGACAAAATTTCATGTATCACAAACTTTGACACTGAAACCATTCACGAAACCTGCTGTGCATAATATACGAATAAGAATGTTTATGAAGTGCAATGGACAGAATAGTTCATGAGGTGAAAGATGAAATGATCCATTCGAGGCACAGCAGATCACTAATTCCATTTTTAACCAAATTAAATATTCTATCCATTGCACGAATGAAACATTTATTATTTATTTTATATAACACCTAAATCCTTGTCATGTGATGTTTTATGAATTCAGAAATGAGAGAATGTGCGAGATTTGAGATCGAGAGAGTGCTCTACGAGCGCCAGTATGCTATTAATATGCTTGATCGCATGCTCACTGCAAACGTGTTTTACGTACGTAGTGTGCCGGGCTCTCAGTGTGCATGCAATGGAGCAAATTGCATTAATCCAAGATTGTACGGTTAATGCAGCCACAATGGTATGAATAATGACATAATAGTAAAATGGGACAAATCAATATCAAACAACCAATCAAATGACAAGGATTTATTTAGGTGTAATATAATGTGGGTTATTCACTCAGCAGGTCACCGACATACCACCCATGTGCACTCCTGGGTACACTACCACATCGTGAGATGTATATACAACCATACATGTAAATGCTTTGAGGCACTGCTTCTGGATTCTGATCATATGGGCACTAATGCCAAGTTTGATAACCTTTGGTTCCTTGACCTTTCCTTCAGAATGATTTCTGCCAGGCATCGATAAACTCGATAGACTACTCAGTAAGCCTCAATATTTTGCCTATTTTTAAAGAACTTCCTTGTGTAAGATGATATTTACATTTTGATAACTGCATCTGTTGACATAATTTTTTTAGGTCCCAAATGGGGAATCCCCATGTTGTCTCATTTGGAGTACAGAATGACAGGCACTTTTTGCTTTGATAATTTCAATGAAAGACATGACAAGAATGCTCCATCATCTGCAATGTGGTTCAATTCTCTGCAAATCAATATTTATGCTGGCAGACTGGAAGTATGTGTTTGGTTGTGTCAAAGCCTGTATGTTTGTGTGTGTGCCTCATCCTCCTTGCCTTGTGCTGTGTTGTCATCTGCTTTTGACTGTTCTGAAATTACAAAATGCTCCAAAATTTTCTCTGGCCTTCGCACTGTTAATCCATCTTCCCTGAACACATGGGAAATGCAGCACATCTATTTTGATGCCGCTGTGGATCCGATTCAGACAATAAACTCACAGGTTAGTGTCTTCTTGTTTCTCCAGTTTTCACATCTACGGGTACATGTATTATAAAACAGAAACACATTGGTGTCATACATTGGTATGACCAAAGGTACAGTGCATTAGGAGAGGATGTCCACATAGCCCTTTACATGTTTCTGTCTGATAATTTACTTGCTATCCTTTCTCTTCATTCCAAAGGTCTTCGTCACAGAGTAAATAGAGAGAAGTTCAAAAAACTTTTTACAACATTGGTAGGCAATGTCAGAGCATCCTGTAACTATGTATTCAACAACTAAGGGTGACTGAAAACACCGCTAACTCACTTTGTGCATTTGTAACGTGCGAGTTGATTTTCTCAGGTCGTATGTATGTCCATTCATGTAGGGTTTACTGCATACAACAAGGCTGAAATATAATTAGATACACTGTTTTGGCCAAGGGCCCTGCTCCCGGTCCTTCATAGGGGCCAATTGTACCATCTGAAAAACATCATATCCTGTGCTGCCAATGACTCCTGCCCAGTTTGATCAAAATCTAATCTTTGGTTTAAAGAAGGAAAAATTATGAAAAGCTTGTGGAAAAGCAATTGCAATAGTCCATTCAGTCCAAAATTCAGTGAGTCCATTTAAGGGAAAAAATTGCAAACTAGGATATTTTTATGGTTGCGCTTGAATTCCAAAGACAGTCAATACTGCAATGCTGCCTTGGATACCACCCTGCTTTATTCACTCACCGAATCTCTCTACAATGAAAAAAAAAAAAAAAAAAAAAAAAAATCAGTGCAACACCATAGTAGAACAAAACCACCACTTGATCTGGTCCTCAACCAAATTTTATTACTATTCATACATCCTGTACAGACTCTGCGGTTCTGAAGGTGTGAAGCCACACATGCAACAGTACAACAATTTTCCTTTCTTTGAATAAATCAAGAGAAGACGCTGAATGTCTCTACACTATAAATAAGTGAAGTAAATTGATGGATGTATATACAGGTCATAAATTAGATCAGTATAAGGCTTAGTCTATGGATTTCAATTTTCTTTTCAATTGTGAAATAAAGCTAGATCAACTGTAGTATTGATGTGCAATAGAATAAATGACTAAAGACAATTCGTGCTGTTTTCTCGTGTGGACAAATTAATTTTGTTCCCCTCACAGATTAAAAGGAACTCATCTTTAACCCTATCTAAACAGAAAACAAAGGTTACAAGATTTCTTGGAATGGAAGTACACATACATTAAATGTTATCTAAAGTCACGCTGGAATACAAAAAACATTGCAAACAACTATTTACACATCTGTACATGCCGTACAAAATGAGGACAAAATATGTTACGTTTTACAGCGTTCAATCCTTATCTATTTGTGTGAATTTCTAGAGGAAAACTGAAGGATAGAAAAAGGTAAGATATCAAGTGCACTGAACACAATCCAGGGACAAGTTTTATCTACATTACAAATGTTTAAAACAACATTTACATCTTCAGATGTATTCCTTCAGATGTGTTCATCATGGTACAACCACAAGATATCTTTCTTTTTCTTTATCTTTACGGAACAAACACAAAAAGTTACGGAACCATCACAACTGAAGCTAGCATGAAAGATTTATATACACCACTGACAACCATAGATGAAAATGAAAAGGGAATAACAAAACAAAAAGGACATTATCTAAATACAATTCTGCATAATCATGAATCACTTAGGACAAACTATAGAGCAAATTAGCATGACAAAGGGTGGCATCTGCATCTCCAACCACTCAAAGTTCTGAGTTGATGAGCCTCATTTTCACTTTTTGTGTGACTGCAACACACAACATGACAAGGGATTCCTCTGTTCCTCTCTTTCTCTCTCTTTAGAATGTTCCTTGCTGGTGCCAGGGTAATGCAACTGACTATCAATGTCAAGTTATGAAACTTCTTTAATAGTAATAGTCATGACTACAAAGTCACCTGGCACTGACAGCAAATAAGATTCAATTTGCCAGAGGTAGACAAGCCAATTGTAACAAAAACACAGAAATGTAAGACGATGTTATCTAATACATGCAATATTTCCATTCTTTTGTATCTTTCCCAGGAAAACAGCAATGAGCAAGTACAAGATGTAGATATGCTTGAAGCATGAATCATTGAGCGTTGTAAAAAGCTTCTTAGTGTTTTCTTTTTTGAGGATTTTATGAACAATTTGCGAAAATATTGCCTCCCACAGCAAAAATGCAATGTATATTCTCCAAGGTTGGAAATGGGAAACTTTTCTCCTGAATAGGGATAATACTAATTTTACTAGCTGACCCAACAATTTATTATTTTTTAAAAATCTTATCATGAATTCAAACACTTTCAAAATTCAAGCCTCCATTTGCACAATATTTTTCTTGCTACACATACAGTAACCATAAAAAGTAGAGGCTTATCACTTGAAAAAACAAGGTGCGTTCTTTTTATGGTGGTACAAAAAATTATGAACCAAATAGGCATCTACAATGGCCAATAAGCTGTCACCTGGAAATTGTGCAGAAAAATTAGAATCCCTTCTGACATAGTACTGAACATGTGAAAACATCTTCAAACACATAAGACTTTAATAATCAAGCATGTGTATCGCAGTGACTCTTTGTGAACTAACATGCTGCAAGCATTTGAATCATTACCTTTCTGAAACACAATCACTTTCTGTAACTTAACTCTGAATCACAATTACAGAACTGTAAGACTACCATCACCAAAAGTCACCAATAACAATAATTTAATTTGAAGTTTCACTAATGTTCACAGTGATTCATGCATGTAAATGGTCATTCAAATTTTGTTGTGAGCTCCACTATAAAGCACACAGATTTTATTTGAAAGAAGACATGAATATGTCCCAATATAGTGATGAGGACTTTTTTTTTTCTTTTTGATTTACAGACACCTGAAGAGCCTGGAATAGGACGCTCACTATTTTGTTTGTAAAAGGTCACAACAAAAATCTCGCAGAGCAAGCTACACTAACCAAACACAGCCATCTTGCTCCTGGTGTGTCCACGTCAGTTAACATAACTGGTAGTGTGGCATTTTACCTCCATTTTACAATGAAAACAGGCAAAAGAATGATTTTAAAAAATATATTTATATGTCAATCCCAACTACCCATCAATCCAACCAGTATGAGTCACAGAGTATAAATGGTCACTGTATGCCCCTGAGATATTTGTCTGACATCATACATCAAAGGAACAACTGCTGTGACTTTTTCACCCAAGACCTTTGACTCTAAAAGCTCCTTGGTAAAGTGCAATGTCAAAGTACACCTTTGCACTATGTTTGAACAATTCCAAAGGTGTATTGTTACTGCAGTGGTTGCGCACAAGTCTGATTTCTCAGTCACCATATCCTTGCCATTTTGATATCATGTATGGTATTTAAAGCTACATCAGTAGCAGTTCTCCTAACTATGGAAGTCATATATCATGATGCAATACAAGCTCAAAAAGAAGAAGAAAAAAAAAAAAACACCCAATAATCAGGAGTGACGCTTTTATAAATACAGAAAATTATACTATGTCGACATCTGTTATATCTTATTCTGATTCTTTTTTTTTTCTTTTTTTTTTGGGGGGGGGGGCATATTATCATCTTTTTCTTTTCATATAAATCATTTATTTATTGAAGGGATAAATTAAATATCATGTCCCTTACAAATAATTTCGTGTGCTCTGAATGGTCAAGGGCATTGAAAGTGACATAACATATTTTCACCATAAAAATCCTAGTCCAACTATTTCCCTAGGAAAACAGTAAAAAAAAAACTACCACGCCGTCATGGTGCACGCACACCACTCTTGTCACAATCATGTATTTTAGTGCATGAAACATCAAGTCACAGTACAATTTGCTACCAAGAAATGCGCTGCATCTACACTTTGCGAGATAAAGGGGATTGCACAGTTGATGCATACACTTTCCCATTGTAATTTTGTGCGTGAAAAAAAGGGATAACTTTAGCTCAGTCAAGCACCCACTTTACATTGCTGTTACTCTTAAAGATAATATAAAGTTTTGGTACCTCACAAGTTTCCCTGAATTTCCTTGTCTTAGTTTGTATTTCAGGTTAAAGCACCTTTCATACAACTAACACTGTGAGACTTACTCGCCCCAAAGTGCTCTCATGTCTTAGTAATCATGCAATTAACTGCGACCAGCAGCCCCATACGCATACATTGTAGCGTAATGGGGCTTCGCATTGTAGCATCCAGGATCATGACAGATTTAGTATCCCGGGTAAATATCAACTTAAAATCCAAAAATTTCTTCAATTTGAAGACTTACCAATTAAGTTGATGTATTAAAAACAGGCTTCGGGCAACGTTGGTTCTGCCAATAGTCCCTTTCTGTTCAAATTGATGACTGAATGTGACTCGGTCGAGAGGACCTTGGGAGAGCTACATACACTGAATACTACGGCCAGCGCATGCGCACACATCACATGCGCACAAATTTCAAATCCATGAACGGATAAGATGTTTGTGTGCGCATGCGCTGGCCGTAGTATTCAGTGTATGTAGCTCTCCCAAGGTCCCCTCGACCGAGTCACATTCAGTCATCAATTCGAACAGAAAGGGACTATTGGTAGAACCAAACGTTGCCCGAAGCCTGTTTTCAATACTTCAACTTAATTGGTAAGTCTTCAAATTGAAGAAATTTTTGGATTTTAAGTTGATATTTATCCGCGATACTAAATCTGTCATGATCCTGAATGCTACAATGCGAAGCCCCATTACGCTATGCGTATGGGGCTGCTGGTCGCAGTTAGCTATGCGTATGGGGCTGCACGCTGCTGGTCGCAGTTATCACGTAGTGTAATGGTTTCGTACAATACGTGTACTACCTCGCCGCTGTACGGCGGCGGCTCTGGTACGAAACCATTATTGCATGATTACTGAGACATGAGAGCACTTTGGGGCTAGTAAGTCTCACAGTGTTAGTTATATGACAGGTACTTTAACCTGAAACACAAACTAAGACAAGGAAATTTAGGGAAACTTCTGAGGTACCAAAACTTTATATTATCTTTAACCCTAACCAGCCAGGCTTTTTGGGGAGTTCTGTAGCCGAGGGGGGTTGATTCAAACCCCCCCCCCCCCCCCCCCCCCCCCCGAGATCTCGGCCGTCAATCGAGCGATCACCATGAAAATTGGCACATGCATTATACCTGTGGCATAATCTACCACACTATACAAAAAGAAATGGAAATTTCCATTATATTAATCAATTATGCTAATATATGCATAAAATCATACATTTTGCTCTAAATCAGAAAGTAAAGCTCCTAGAATCTTGAGTTTTGGTGATAACATTCTTTGTAGCATTCATAACAATATACTTCAAAAAAATCTGGTATCAAACTTAATTTCTTACGTATTTTATTGTTTCATGAATTTCTTATGTATTTCTTTGTTTTTTGACCTTTTGTTCTATCATTTTTTTCCGAAAAATTTATGACAGAACCTTTTTTAAGCATAATGCCTATGAAAGTGAAAATATATCTTTATGAATAAGGTGAGAAAACTCAATTTGCATAAACTTGTACACAAAATCACATTTTTGAGCCATTTTCGGCCTTACAGGCATGTACAAAAGGTCGTGCAGCGTCGTAATGGTCTGCGCTATTTTCGCGAAAATGGTGTCAAAAAATGTGTGAGACTTGAAGGTAAAAAGTCAGTGGACGGCGCGGTCAAAAAAAGTTCGTACAGCGGAATAGTCATGAAAAATGTCGAGGGGGGGGTTTGATTCAACCCCCCCCCCCCCCCCCCCCCCCCCGGGCCTTTTTAGGGTTAAAATTCATTGGGAGAGGTATAAACAAATATACCAGGCCATAGTTCGAGGTTCTGGTTAAAGGGGCATAGTCCCGGTAGTGTAGAGGGCGCTGTTGATGATACTGCCGATCACCGTTAGCATTGATACGAAGATTACCGAAGTTGAGCTGTCATCAAGAGTAAAGGGCGTAGCTGTTGCTAAGTAACGTTGCCTTCGTTGTCTTCTCTGTGCATCGCGCAGTTTGTAGTAATGCCAGGGTGTGTGCATGTGCTTGTTATTATGACATCGCAAAAGAAGTTTGCTAAAGCTGTCATCCCCCTCAGCCGAATCATGAGCGAACTGTGATCCTACCACTGACTTCAGTGAATCGGACTTCTTCAGACTCGGGGAAGTGGGCCAAAGCGTAAGCGCCAAAGAGGAGTCCATAGTGTAGGTCTCTATAGGAAACTTGCGCCATGCGCCCGCGTACGCATTTGACTAAAACAACGGGACCATGCACTTTTAAACTACTGTAAAACGAGGAATTTTCGCATGCATTTTAATTTCGCGAATTTCGCGAGCGCCAAGATTCGCGAAATTAAAATGCACGCGAAAGTTCTTGTCTACACTATATGCATTGAATGCCAGTGGCAGTTCGCGAAAATTTCATGCCGCAAAAAAGGCCGTCGGCTCCAATTCGCGAAAAATTCATGCCACGAATATATCATGTTTTACAGTATGTGCCTTTGGTGACTTCAGTAGCACTATTTTCTTCTGGGCTGTGTAACAGTACTAGTGAAATCACCTTTAATATGCACATAGTTTCAACCAGAACATCTAAAGCCTGGTATATTTGTAAATTAATGCTTCATTCTAGCATGCTAAACAAAATTTCATAATATCACTGATTCCCCCCCCCCCCCCCCCCCTGGCTGTACATTTCAAAGGGCAGATATATCATACCAGTAATTTGAAACAGATGAATCTGCTGAGATTTCAAATAGGCAAGTTCTTTTGTTTTGTTTTGTTTGTTTGTTTTTTGTTTTGTCACCAACGGTGTACAGACAGGCTGTTCACAAAATACAAACACACAGAAATCCACACAATCCAGATTGTGTCTGTTTCCCATGGGGTGCAAATAAACGCTACTGCATTACAAACGCTGAGCATAATATTTTACTGAATGTTTGCAAATTTTCCTAACTTTGGCAGAATGCTGCAAAGCCATTCATCATCGGCTTGGACTGAGCAGACTTGCCAGAATTCACTCTTCCTAGTCATCCTAGTAGACTGATTCATTCCCTGATGCTTTCATTTTATGCCTGCATTCTACAGAAAATTTTTTTGCATCCTCAGTAGTTTTCCTGTTCCCTTCCAAATTGCACTGACATGAGCACAAATGAGCAAACAAACCTGGTTGAGGCTGCTCCAGTCACAATGCAGGCCATTTTGACTAGGAAATTTGGCATGTTGGCCAGTGTAGCTCTCATTCACTGGCCCACTTGGCAAGCAAAACGGTGAAGACACAACATGCAGCACTGTGTAAGTAAGCTGTAAATACAACCACTGTCCATAGAAAGATGTTTATCATAACCTATGTGAAGCACACACGCTCAACACACTTCAAATGCATGCAAACACAAGGGAAGTTGAGAAGATGCTTGAAAACTCAGAAAATCTATTGCCGACCATCTCACCAGATAGGTGTGTATCTACATGGTCTTCAAATTGGAACTGCCTTGTCTATTCTTTCCAATCAAAAAGAAAAGAGCATTTCAAAAATATTAAAATGAACAGACACACTACTATGATATAACTTCAAGCTCCATTTAACCAGCAGATCATTCATAAGGGCATAGGCTTTTTAAACCAACAAATGTATTTGTCTTCCTCTTTACTAGCACAATATAACATAAATTACAAAACAGAAGGAAAAAAAGAAGGAAAAAAAAAGAGAAATGACACTTCAGATATAAATCAAACCTGCAATATTACATACAACTGTTAACACACATGTAGGAGTAAAAAAATACACCGCACTTATTGTGTCAAACTAATTCCCCATTGTATTCCCGTAGAAACCTGAGAAGGAGTGCAGGACTTATTCTTATCGCTGCCTAGATCTCTTCCTGGATGTGGGTGTGTTCTGGTCCTGACGGCCAGCTGGAGGGCTGGACACCGGCTCTATGTCCAGCTCTTTCAGTCTCTTCTCCAGGAATGCAGACATCTTGAGGCCTGCCTTGTACTCCATGCTGGTGCGCCTGTTGTACTGCTGACAGTTGGTGAAGATGAGACGAGCATCACTTATGAACTCTGCTGGGGTTGAGTACTGGAAATCATTCACCTTGGTCTGCATGGCTGCAAAGTCCATGGGACGCTTGATGATGCGATAATAGTCTGGTGCCTGGGGCGAGGGAAAGAACACCAGAGTCAGTGGACAGTTCAAAGAGTCATCAATCTGACCTAACAATTAGTCTTTACAACTTTCAGTAAAAACATAATGCAGGGTGCGACATAAGCGCTTGCCCAATTGCCCGGGGCAAGTGCAAATCAAAGTCGGGCAAGCGTTTAGGAACAAAAGTACAAAATGCTTGCCCGAATCGGGCAAGTAATAATTTCGAAGCCACCTTTTTCCCCAGTTTCACTCTAACAAACCCATGAAATCCCGCATACGCAAGCCTAAAACTAACAACTGTCTAGCGATGTCATGATTTCAAATACTGTCGAACACTTACTCAATGAAACACCAACGTTTATATAGAAGAAAGTCCATTTATATTCCAATACACAACAACTTCCAACGTGTGTCTCACCGAATAATGTGTGATGACAAAGCCAGTATTTCGGCAGTAAAAGTAGCAGCAACAGAAGAAACTGTCTGCCGTTTTCTGCTCGCGGTAAGCTGCCAGCAGGTGAGTCGAGTCGTGACTTGCTATGCATGATCTACATCATAAATGTGTAACTTTTGAACACAGTGCATGATTCAGATAAAGAGTGAACACCAAGTTCACCCAGAAAAAAGAAAAATCTCACGATGCCAAGGTGCCAGACTGGGGAATGGGAAGGGGTGGAGAGAGAGAGACCATTCAACAGAAGAAACCGCGCGTACTGGCGCATTCTTGGAGGTCATGAACAGTCTGGGGTCTTGGGATGAACAGGGAAAGAATAGCTCAAGTCGAAGACCCAGGATTACAAAGGTAATGATTCTTTATTTCTTTCATTTAAGCTCCTTAAAAGCACTCTCCTGCGATTTTTGAGGAGCTTAAAAGGGCTGTACAGTACTGGTTGAGGTGGAGATTCATGTTTTTTACATTCCAAAGTGACATAATGAGAAACCTGAATGAAATATGAAAGAGCATGTGCTTTTAAGAAGGATTCAACGTTTATTTGATGAAAATTGGTTTTCAAATGGCTGAGATATCCAAAAAAGTGATAATAATAAAAGGTGACAGGCCACTACTTTATGAGGATCTCTTTGTTTCACCATGTTTTTGGATTTCTCGGCCACTTCAAAACCGATTTTCATCAAAGAAACTTTTGATACCCCTTAGAATTGCATGCTCTTTGACATCTCATAGAGTGGTTTCTGAATATCTCGCAAAACGTTACAAGCTAAATTCTCACCTCGACCAGAACTGTACACACCGTACGTATAATATTAGTGCAATACTATACCTACTGATTTCATAATCTGTAAAACACAAATTTGACTACCAGTGACAATAAAAAAAAGACTTGTATTTGTTTTGTGCAGAGATTTTTTGTCCTTATCCTGACTAACACTTCCAAGTTCATATGAAATTTCTGATGTTTTTACTGCAGCATCAACGGCCTATAATAAATTACTGAAAAATTGTCTAAATTCATTTGAAATGTCAAAGTTTAGAGGATGCAAATCTATGTGGATGATCATCGGATGTGGATGATGATCGTCCACATTGATTTGTACCCTCTAAACTTGACATTTCAAATGAATGTAGTAGGCAATGTTTCAGTAAATTCTGAAGCTTTGTGAATCATGAAATTTTTGGCAACCATCCATTTGAACTTCAGGCATGAAAAGCTCCCAAGATTCAGCAAAAACAACTCAACAAATCAGAGATAAAGTTCCTTCGAATTGAGAAGTAGCATGCAGATTTGCTGGGCGTGAGACCACAAGAAGCTTCAGCTTTGCTTTGAGATTGTCAAAATTGTGTTGTCACTGAGTATCGGGAAGTTTTCACAAATTCCAGGATCACCCCTCCCCCTGCCAACTCCAACATGTTGCTCCCCAACGTGCATGATGAATGCATGGCATCTCAATGTTACTGTCAGGTACCCGAGGCTGCTTTGTTTTTGTCTTGGAATATTGATTCATTTCTTGTCATGACATGAGAGTAGTAATCTTTTTGCATGACTATGTACAAATTTGTGATACTCAACTCGTCTTTTTGATGTTTTTCTTTCAGTCCAAAAGGAAGATAAAATAGTATCATGACATTTAAAATTGTTCAGGTCTGCTTTTGATAACTCACAGACTAATCACCCCTGTTCCCAGGCCTTCCAGTCGAGCAATTTACACACGAGCAAATTCCTCTGCCATGTGGTTTTGCTAGCCAGCTGTCGGAATGTGCTTTGAAGTTACATGACAGCTTGGCCTGGCTGGCATGAATGGGTGTAGAGTTTCAATCAATATCTACTGTTGTTTTATTCTTGTATTTAAACATGTCGTTTCACCTGACAGAAACACAGAAATCAGGAAGGTGTAGGGAAGGGTTTTTTGTTGTGTGTTGCAACTTGTGTGTGGTTGTTTTTTTTTTTCTCGTTTTTTTTTTCTTTTTTTCCTATGGGTTCGAGGCCAAGGTGGGGAAAGATCAGAGTGAAATGAGTACAAGTACACGATGAAAGGAGTCAGGTAGAGGGGAGGTGGAATAACCAATTTTTAAAGGACAAGTTCACCTTCACACACATATTGATTGAGTGAAGGCAACAATATTAGTAGAACACATCAGTGAAAGTTTGGGGAAAATCCGACAATCCGTTCAAAAGTTATGAACTTTTAAAGTATCTGTGCGATCACTGCTGGAGGAGAAGACTACTACAGTGTATGATGTCACATGCGTACAACATTATAAGGAAAATGAAAAGAGAATTTCACAAAACTTGACTTTTTGAATAAAGTGCACATTTCTTCGACATGTTACTGACTTATGTTAGGGGTAATATTATTTCCCCTGACATCTGAAAGAGAGAAGTCGAGTGTTCTTTATTATGTGAGAAAAGTGAGAATATCTTGAATTTTCTTTATACTTTCTTTATATAGTTGTACTCATATGACATCACAAGCTATAGTAGTCTTCTCATCCAGCTGTGACTGAGCAGAAACTTCAAAAATTCATAACTTTTGAACGGATTGTCCGATTTTCCTCAAACTCTCATCAATGTGTTCTACTAATATTGCTGCATTCACTCAACCCACATGTACCACATGTCTATGAAGGTGAACTTGTCCTTTAAATATTAAAGTACCATTATGTGAAAAAAAATGAATACTGGTCTCAGTAAGAGGCTCTGTGATTAATTAGATTATTTCTCCAGGTGCAGCGGAGTCTCGGGCCCTGGTTTCCACAAAACTTGCAACTGAGACGCAGGTGGTTTATGTAGGCTACTTTGAGGGGGGGGGGGGGATAAAAAGTGCTATTTTAGTGCTCTTGACAAGGCTTGAGGAGCGCAGTACTAGTCCTCCTCAAAAATGAAACCCTGATAATTGGCCTCAAATAGGCTATTTCTCTCTTTTTATCAATTGTTTATCAACTTCACTTTCTTTCTTTTTTCATTAAAACCTTGACATGCAAGTGATTTTTTGCATTATTTATATTTTCTGATTTTTTTTCTTTTCTTTTCGGGCAAGTGAAATTCCTGTTCGGGCAAGTGTTTTGCAATAATTTGCAAATCTGCTTGCCCGACTGGGCAAGTGACTAAAAAAAGATATGTAACACCCTGCATAATGGACTTAACTAAAAATAAAAACTTAACTGGTTGTTGAATGAGTGAATCAGGCAAACATTGCACATTTCATAAGAAAATGATAACCATATGAAGAACTCCATCCGGTAGTTGTATACATATTTCATTTCTTTCTGCTTTCTCAATACAGCAATCAAGCAATGAGAGTATTTAAAAGATATTTGCATACTGCAGTATGAGTTTCTGATTGTACACATAAAATGATGGTGGTCTCAATGCTGTGACTAAAAGCAATCACCAAACCAGCAATGACAAATGTGTCGATATAATCTTACTGATCGCTTGCTGACAGCATTGAGGAAGGGCCCTGCATCTCGGTGCTTGATCAGCTCCTTCAGGAGATTTTCACACTTGGTGAGCTGAGCTAGAGAGTTATTGCCTCGCCCACTGGAAGATCTGCGATTCTTGAAAGATGGCCCTGATGAGTCTGAGGCCGAATCTGAAAAGGGAAGAGGGGCAGGGGGCACGGAAATAAAACATTGAATTCAATTCATCATGCCGAATTTTTTACCTCACAGTTCATGATGTTTCTTTCTCAGTCTGGGAAATGGTAAAGGGCTTTCATGAATTCCCTACACAGACTTCAATTCTGGATATTTTTCTTTATTTTTTCTTTAATTTTTTCTTTAATTTTTTTTTTAATTTCTCTCTCTCTTCGAAATAATTCAGAACTAGTTCAGAGACCACTTGGGCTGCGGTGTGGAAAAGATATATGTCATATCAACATAAAACTGTCACCATTGGGCTAACAATCTTGGGTTGTCATAATCATATCATCCTTTTTGAATAATCAGATGGCTAAACTGGATCTTGAAAATCATCATTCAATTAAACTTACGAATAGTTTATCATTTCCCAAAGCTCTTTCAGTTTTATAATTCAACAAATGCCATGAAGATGAAAGATTCAAATTGAGCATGTAGTACCATAATCATACATGATTTCAAGCATTAATTTCTATACCCACTAACTGGAAATCTGCCTATCACTGTTACTCTATGGACTCTGGTTCTTTGTCCATTCTTTCATGTTAATTAAGCCATGTTAGTATGATGGCACTTGCATATACACAATGTGGACCCAACTTATTCCTTTTTTTCTTTTTAGATAATGCCTCAATTTACTGTAAAATCAATATTTTATCATGTACAGGTGATGACATGATTTTAATTACATCTTGTATAAATCCCTATAAGTTATTATTTGCATGATGTTTGACATGCAGGCTAGGAATAACAAGCATGTACAGTGACATTTGGGAAATGTTATTATGGTAGGATAGATGGATAGACAGCCTGATTCCTCAGGAGAGATGTATGACAGCAGACAAATCAAATGATGATAATGGCACATAAAACAGAGTCAGCAAGACTTAAAATTGTCCTTGAATGGAATATCAATAACCTGGGGCAAGCTAAATTTGTATGAGATCATAAAAGCAAAGAGCAGACACATAGAACTTCACTCACCATCTATGTTGAGACTGCCATTGAGGACTACCCTATAGGAGCCTTTTCCAATGCTTCTTTTCACGACCTCTTCCTGAGAGGATTCCGAGTCGGTCGATTCAGAGCGCTCCACAAGACCCCTCTTTTGGCCACGCCTTTCCACTGAGGCCTGCCTGCCTCCCTTTGGCTTCTCCTGCACCCCTGCCTTTCCCCGCTTGTCTCTCCCACCAGATGCTGGCTGCAGCTCTTCCTTCTTAGTGTTCTTAGAATTTCTGCTTGGTGGTGTGGGCGTTGGTTCTGGAGTGTTCTGTCTGGATGAGCGAGTCTTGCTCTGAGACCGGCCCTTGGCCCCTGACTTTTCTTGGACCTTGGGTTGGGGCTTTGGGCTTTCACGTTTGGGCTTACTGGCAAACTTTTTGACCTCACCTATAGAAACCACCCAAAGATGAAGAAAAAAGTGTAAATATTACAATTGTTGAGCATATTTCCTTCTTGTTCACAGTGCATTTATAATTGAGCTCTTATGATGAAATTCTTCATTATAATTTGTAATTCCCCTTGCCCTCAGGACTTATGTCATAAAAAAATTGAAAATAAAAATACAAGCAATGTCCTACAGCAGATGGTGAATTTGGCAATACAAGTCACAGAAACACACATATGCTACTCAGTATGCAACAATTGCAAGAAAATTGTTCTTTGACCAGCTTTTACTTGGCTGGACAAATAACAGGTAGAGGTAGACATACCAAGTAGCTTTAACTGCTGTTATTACTAACCGTATTCATATTCTTGCAAAATCACAAAGTATACACTCCTACACACAAGAAAGAATATTTTTTATGTTTGGTCATGAGACTGACATATAAATGACAGATAGAGAGAGATAATTACTGGGCATGCAAGTAGCCATCAAACTGAAGAATCAAAAGTATCAGCTGTATACGAATATATCCATTCCTAAGTCAGCATGTACACAAGTGATTATCTCACATAAAATACATATGCATCATCTTTCTATGCATGCTATGTAAATAATTTTGCAATTTCAGCCTAAGAATATTTCTATCATTACAATACAGTGACAGTTGTGATGTGCTATATTCAATCAGTGTGTGCTGATGTGAGATGGCAATGCTGACCTTTCTTGCCTGTGGGCACCTTGATGGCTGAAGACTTGGCCTGTTTCTTGCAGTCTTCACACTCCCACTGGCCGCGGGGCACCTTGCGCAGGACAGGCTTACAGCACTCCATGTGGAAGGCCTTGGGGCACGTATCGCAGCACACCAACTGACCTCCGTGGCGGCAACGAGTGCACACATTGTCATGTTCATTGCCTTCCTCATCAGAATCCTCCTCCTCTTCCTCCGAGACATCACTGTTATCAAATCAGATGGAGAGACATTAAAAATTCTCTTGTATTGGGTGGAAGGCCTTCTATATTCTACACAACATGCCCCTCTGTCAGTAACTAGCTTGATATGTCTTGGGCATGGCTGTCTATAACTAAACATGATGGACTGATTCCACCAGGATGATATGCAAAAATTAATATACATGCAATTACCTCTATCTTAGTGTAAATGGTAGGAACTGCTTTTACGGTAGTACTCAATCTAATATCTATATCACACATCTGCAAATACAATCAATTTTATGATACAAAGTTACATTTGCCAGAAACTGTGCTGTCAAAACTAGACACTGGACAATGAATATATGCAGTGAGCAATAATCCAATCAAACAAACGTAGGCTTGTGCATTAAACATACTGCACATACTTCCATATGTCTAGAAGAACTGAATCGTAAAAGTGTCCTTTTGCAATCGGCATCCATGGACTGCGAGCTACAGACTAACATAATCAACATCCTGTAACATACATCTGGGACTGGAGCCCATTATCAGATGGAGTTAGAGTATTCCAGCAATCACTTCTACCATGTTTGCTCCATCTGCAACGCAAGACGTGGGAGAACTGAACTTTCTGGTTTTGCTTGCTGGTAAACTTGCATTGTGAATCCTCTGAATCATCTTTTACATTCCCTAAAGGTATTAATGATGCATCAAGTTTTTTGACTACCACTGCTGTATGCTACAATCAAATGTGTGTTATAGGAATGCAGTCAGGTGGAATGGGACATTAGTTGGGGTTCATGCATTTTTCTTGTGAATTTTACAAGCCTTGCAAACATGCCAGAGCAGTTTTCCCCTTTGGAGATGCTGTGATTTCGGCTTGCAGGTATCATTCTTAGCACTGGGGTCATGCAAGTTGAGGGAGTTTAAACGCCATTCACCACATAAATCATAACTACACAACTTTTAACATATTTTACTTGCACAAACTGGTCATGTTTTCTTTTGTAAACTTGTAAATGCACATGGTCATGACAACGACTGCAAATCTAGGGTGATCTAAACTAACCCTTTCCACAAGTGATTTCACATGACTCTAAAAGAAACTGAACTCTTGAATGGCTCCTGGAGCAACAATGCATTCACAAGCTTGTGACATATTTTTTGCAATTTCTATTTTTCTTACTATTCAGAAACAGTTTCATTCAGCACTTTAGACAATTTACATATGTAATATACCACTATCATTAAATTAAAGGACATAATATACATTTAATTTATTCTTTCAACTTCTGAGAAACTGTTTACATGACCATTGTACCTTCACACATGCACAAGAATGATCATCTTCTTCATAAAACTGATTGGCATACAAGGCAAACCTAAGACAAGAAATCGATGTAATGTAAACTAAATATGACTTGTTGCTAGCAATGAAAAAAAAAAAATGCATCAACAAGACACAAGAGGTGGTTTTGAGGTTTGTTCATTATGAAGATTGTGAATATGATATCTAATACTGAAGCAACTAGTATGCAAAGGTTAGCACTGTGGAAACTTAGTTTTCCGGCTATCAACTGAAGAATACGCAATCCATGCCTAAATAAAATGCCAAAGTAAAATGTGTATAAAAAGGTTAAACCATTTCTGTTGGTATGACACAATATCCTTGCAGGTGTTTGATACTACAGGAAAACTGGTGAACATAAAAACTCTTTGGCAGTTAAGTACTGGTAGCTACCTCTACACACAACTCTTTGGCATCATGGTACCTTTATACTTCTATTTCAATACTCCTGTTTTTGTCTCTTTGTTTTTGTCTCTTCTGAATGCTGAATTGGGCACTAACGCATACAGGAAATGGTCATGGGACAAGTAGTGTACATATAGACACCATTGAGCATAAACATTTTTATGCAAAGCAGAATATAGACAGAGGTGGGTTGACATACACACATCAATACTAAATTCTTAAACCACAACTGGACACATACAAATTTGTTACAGGGGGTTGCACAAATACACAATATGCAAACAATTGTTATACTACAAAGGGGGGAAAAAAGGTATTTAAGTGTGATGATGCATGATGACACATTATCACATTCAAACAAAAATGGATGCAACCATTGATCATGAACAAGACAGGTGTAAGTAGCATCTGAACAGGAAGGGCAGCTGCTCTGAAGGAGGCACAGGTGTCGGGGGGGGGGTATTAACGGGAGAAGGACTTCTACTGCATTTTCCTTGCATGGTAATCGGATGCAAAGAGTGTATTGGAGGAAAACTTTACCCATTGGCCTGGTCCTGGGCACACAGTGGGCAGTGCCAGTGGGAGTGGGGGACTTTGATTAGGGGAGGGTCTAGGCATTCACGGTGATACACCACCGGACACTCGTGGCAGAGAATGAGCTGGCCCGCATGGCCACACGATTGGCACAGCTCGTTGTGATCAGGGAAACGTCTCTTGGCTGAACGATTCATGGCATCTAGCCGCCTTTAGTGATGAGAAATGGTGCACATCGTGAAAGTTTGATTAGATGAAGCAGCTATCAGAAGCATACCCTCTACACTGACTGACAGATGATGATGAATACTTACATGTAGTTGATTCACAGTTTGATTTAGGTATTGTACATCTAAAATGTTAGCTTTGCTTGACAGGGTTTCAACATACAATATAAATAAGAAATCATATTTTGCAGACAATACTGAATCTAATTAACCAAATCATTGTAACTCTGATTTATCTAATTACAAGTAGACATAAATATTGAATAGAGTTCCAGTACATGCTATGCTCTGATGTGAGCCATAATACCGATCAGTTACATTGATACTATGTTTTATTAATATATAAGCCATGTTACATGACGCATGGTAAGAAGAAAAAAAACAGTTCCAGTGTTGCTACGTAAATAACTTGAATGCCCTTCGACACATCATTTCCAGGTCTGCCAACATTCCCACATCCAAATCCAGGAGATTCAACACAGCAATCAGGGAGATATCTGTGTGTTACATGCATTTCAATGGGCGAAAATAATTCCAAAATCAGGGAGATTTTAGTATTCTCTTATTCAGACATGAACAGATTTTGACATTTTCATGGAGACTCCTGCAGAGTCAGGGAGACTTGGCAGCTCTGCATTTCATGCTCGTATAAGGAAAGAAACATGGCCTAGCCAAGAAGTAATGACTGTCAATGTTGCCTTGTTGCATGCATCAAAGTGATGAAAATAAATAAAAAGACGAAACAAGCTTCAGTAAAAATTTGAAAAGATTGTCGGATTTCTTGGAATCATCAAGAGTGCCAATGAATGGCAAAAACAAAACCAAAGTTACGAGAATGGGAGCAGATATGAATAAAGAAAAAACTAGAAATGTCGCTATGGCGACTGGTACGCCTCCGCCATAATGTATGATTCTCCTAAAAGGTCTATAGTACGTCCTGACAATGTGCGATGACAGTTTCATCTAATTGGCAAAATATTGAAATGACATGTTACAATGTGTTGAATGTTCACTTTCCTTGAACTAGGTCTAATTGGATGAATATCTACATTTTCCAAGAGCTTGAGGACTTATACAAGTTTTGACCCTTTTATAGTCTATGCATCAAGTAATTTTCAAGGTATACAGAAAAAGTGTAATTTCTGTATTGAGTAGTTCATTGTTAGCATTTTCACCTGGCCTTTGACTTTATGACCTTAAAATTCCAAAGAGAATCACTGTCAGGCAGAACATGCATAAATATTAGTTTTATGGTGATACCTTGAGCCACTGCCAAGATGGAGGAAGAAGTGAAATTTAGCACTTTCACTTGACCTTTGACCTTTTGACATTTGACCCCTTTGGCCAAAAACATCACAGAGAATCTCTATTTCATAATACATGTATTCACAACGTTTCAGGAAAAATCCTGCAGGCATTGGATAAATATAATGGAAAAAGTGAATTTCACTGAGTTGACCTTGACCTTTGACCCCCTGATCTTTGACCTCATGACCCCAAAATTCCCTAGATAATCACTGCCAGTCAGTACATGCATGTGTACTATGTTCCATGAAGATACCTAGAACCATTTCCGAGATATGGAGAAAAAAGTGAAATTTTAATATTTTCACTTGACCTTTGAACTTTGACCTCATGACCCTAAACTCTCGCTAGCAAATCTGTATTGGGTAAGACATGTATACACTAAGTTTCAAGAAAATACCTTCAGGCATTGCATAGATATCGGGGAAATAGTGAAATTTTGAGCATTTGACCTTGAGCATCTGCATCCAAAAGTTGATAGGCACAACTTAACCCCCTCATACATATACCTGCCAAGTTTCATTAGGATACCTGAAACCAAGGAGGTTTAAGAGATGGAGTTCCAACTAGCTGTAACTATTGAAACAGTTGTCACTTTTCTATTGAAGTACAAAATAATTCCACAGGTGCATCTGTGCCTTTGGTGATGGGGTTTGATGCCGCCGTCTTGCTGAGCAATCTGAAGATTCATTTTGAACATTAACTTAATGTTGGCTATATTTTGCTTGTTTATCTATTAAATGAAACGAAATCTCACTTAATGATAAAGCTCATTAAACAAAGGTCAATCCCTTCAAGAAATATGTGCAAAAATGTAAATCAGAGCTTAATGTGTAAGTGTTTAAAACTGTACCCTCCAGGAAAGCCAGTTTTATCACTTTTCCACTTAATTCCGGACTCCAAATAAAACTGATATGGAATAATCTTCGAGTATAATTCTATATTAATAAATATATCAAATTAGTGGCCGGACACGGCCAGTCGAGTAATTTTCATTTTCATTTCATCATTTTTTGCGCAATTTCTATTCGCGCATCCCCGTGTCTTTACCATTATATACGACCTATCTTTTATAAGTAGGGATGGCAAAAAGTAATTACTATCACAAAGACATATTTTCGTTAGAAAGTGGCTGATGATTATGCAATGAGACATGAGTCAATTGTCTTCCTATCTGCGCGGCAGATCCAGTTTGCCACATGCTTCAAATACTTTCGAGTGGCGGCATCAAACGTGACTTCAAAGGAAATACAACAGTTGAGACTCCATTCTCTTGAACCTCCTTGCTGAAACGGTTGTTTAGTTATGCTGTCCACAAAATTAATTACGGACGGACGGACGGACGGACGGATGTAAGGACGGACAACCCGAAAACATAATGCCTCCCGCGACACTTCGTGGCGGAGGCATAAAAAAGAAACTAATGGTGAGTCGGCCAACAAGTACATGATGATTAAGTTTTGTAACAAATTTCAAGAAGGTGATATGTTACTCCCTTCCTTACGGGAATCTGGTATACCAAGTTCCCTTGGACAAGACAAGAGTGTCTGCATTTGTGGCCCAAATTCATGTTTATTTGTATTATTCTGACCAGAACAAGGCAAGTACCAAAATGTGTCTCGCCCATTCACGTAGAAGAAATCAATGTTTTCCAACTCCCAGAAGTTCATTGACCTGCCTATGACCTTTAACCTTGTGGTGACCTTCAACTCCCCAAGGGACATTTACCATCCAAGTTCGGTCACAAACAGACAAAGGGATCAAAAGTTATGAGCCATAATCAAAATGCGCCGTAAAAACATAACATTGGGCCCTAAAAGTTTGTTGACCCCTGTCTGTGGCCTTTGACCTTGTGGTGACCTTCAACTCCCCAAGGCACATCTACCATCCAAGTTTGGTCACAAACATACACATACATCAAAAGTTATAAGTCATAATCAAAACGCACCGTAAAAACTTAACATCGGGCCCTAAAAGTTTGTTGAACTCTGCCTGTGACCTTTGACCTTGAGGTGACCTTCCTGTTTGGTAAAATGTTTAACTCTGAATAACCACTCTTCCCTCCAAGTTTGATTGAAATTGAGATCCTCAGTAGAGAGTTATTAAAGTTTTTGTACCATTACAAACGGACAATGGACGGACGACAGACGGATGACGAACGGACGACGGACGGAAAGACGCTGCAGGCGATCCCTTAGTCTCCCCACACCTCCGGTGGGCTCGACAAAAATGACTTTGATTGAAAGGTTAGACTTACCTTTATTAATATTAATATCTATTACTTTTCTTTCCCAAAACTGTGTGTCTTTTGGTCAAATTTACCTTCTTCCAACATAGTAGTGCACTTGTTTTGCTATAAAACTTGGATGGAAACGTACGCAGCCATCAAGGCTGAGATTTTGACTTTCACCGACTCCATTTGGGTTCTATTATGAGCCAAGGCTTGACATTGGCACAGGCCGCGGGCCACAAGAAATTGATGTCAGGCCACCACTTTTTAAGAAATCACATATTTTGGTGGCTCAATTGGCCCACCAATGGGTCACCAAAAACTGTGTTTTCATTGTTTTCATGTGCTTTTCTTGTCCAGAAGAGGGGAGACTCAGTGCTTTATAACTGCACACTAACTGCCGTGGCCAGGGTTGCCAAATCAATGCTAGTCTTCACAGGCAAACTCAAGTTTCTTTTATGGCCATATTCGGTCAAACTATTTTTACAGTTAAATTTCATGGCCAAATTCTATCTATCTAATAACAGAAGTAGGTATACACTTTTGCTAGTATGATCATTTCATGAATATGTGGTGTCATGGAAAACCATGTTCAAATCTCAATTCAATACTGAAAACATAAGACTTTGTGAACTTAGTAAAAGCTCATTTATAATTTTCTTTCTTACTTCTTAGTCACAGCAAATGGTATTTGAAGTACATTATTGTACATGATAATTTTCACATAATTATGTTCAATTGCAATTAAAATTCTTGCTTTTTAAAATATTTTCTTCTTTTCTCATATTTTTTAGGCCACCAAAATTTGAAATTTGATGATTTTGGTGGCCTAATTGGGCTACTAAAAAAAAATGAACTAGTGAGTGTTGAGGCTCATTTAAGCCCCCTAGCTTAGGTGAGATAAAAAAGAAACATGATTGATACACATGTTTTCAAAGCATTGTCAATCAATGAAAAAATATAACATGAATGAACAAAATGTGTATGTTCCTCAAGATTGTTGCAAGCAGCAATGATTCTTCATTGGCTTTGAAGGCATGCATACATTATGGAAATACGACTTACTTTTCAATGTCTTCCTCATCGTCGTCCTCATCCTCATCTTCCTCTTCGTCATCTGATACATCCACTTCCATCTCATCCTCTTCTTCACTCTCGTCGTCTTCTGCTTCCTCATCTTCGCTCTCTTCATCTACACTCTCCTCCTCACTTTCCTCTTCACTCTCCTCTTCACTGTCATCATCTTCTTCCTCTTCTTCTTCCTCTTCGTCACTCTCCTCCACAATCGGCTTCTTCTTCATGACCCGCTGCTTGTGAGGGCTTCGCTTGATCTCCTTGGGGGTACAGTCCTTGCAGAACCAGTCACCTTGAGGCACTTTCTGGAACACAAAAACAACAACAGGAAAGAACGATACTTTTGAGGAAGATGCAGAGATCACAACGTGAAAAAGGGTGCCGTCAATACTTTTTTCTTCTTTTCTTTTATTTCTTTATTTTCACTTTAGATGTGTGTTTATCCAAGAATTTCATGGGGGAAAAGCTACCTCTTTAATATGTTGGAGCAGATTGCCCACACATTTTGAGCAAGCACACATGAGCTCTATAGTTTACCTTGAGAGGTGGTTTCAGGCAGAACATGTGGTGACCCCTGTTGCAACCATCACACAGCAACATTTGCTCCGGGTTGCCACCACGGCGACACATGCGACAACGGGCTTTGAGGATAGACTTGTTCCAGGTGACGGAGCGTTCCAGTGTGGCAAGGTGGAGGAAGATCTGGGAGAGGCTGGTGCAGGCCATGAGGGACTCCTCCCAACACTCTCGACATGTCTTTTGAGGCTTCATCTCTGTGTGATGACAACAAACATAATATTGTTAACCAATTTCACCCCTACAAAGAAAATCTTAGTAAAGATCAATGACAGAAGACTGCCTATTTAGAGATTATAGGATATTGCTTATGTTCGGATGAATTGATAACTTGTCTTTCACAAGTTGGATATCCTCTGATTAAAATAATGGCACAAATGAACACACAAGGATATCTATTCAGAGTAGAAGCATTGACAGAACCTGTCTTAATATGCCAATAACGCTAAACACTTAACTCCCATGGCTTAAGCACAGAAATCTCATCAGGGATTGTGCATTTTTGTTGAAATTAGATAAGGAGTACAAGTTTATTAAAGCATTAAAAGATAAAACTGCCTTGCATAATAAAAAATTTAACTAGAGAAGCACTCTGAGAGCGCAGACCTCCGCCAAGCATGCAGCTCATTTCCATCACTGATCTTGTTCTTCCATAGAGATATCGGTGATTTCCACCCATATGTACTTTTGCTATAGCATGCTGAAAGTGTTTATAATAGTGTGCTGAAAGTCACCCGATTTCCCAATATAGAAGCCTTTGTTACGCCATAAACCCTCAGCTGCACAGCGCGCCTCACCCTAGCAGAAACTAAAGCACGCACTTTAGTGCGCGCATGCAAACCTCAAATACGCGCAGCCTGAACTCCAAAGTTCATTGACCCTACCTGCCAAAATATAAACAAGAGACCCGCGGGTCTAGCGCTCACCTGAGTATCGCAAGTTCACCTTTCACGCAGTCACTAACCTAAATTATTCACAGCTCTACCAAAATTTGACCAGGCATTCTCAAGTAGAAGATGAAAATGTACAATAAAGGCCCAATTTTTTTTAAGATTCCTTAATTTGGGGGGATTGGGGCCCCCTGGGGCCCTCTGGGTGGGGCATGGTGCCCATTTTGATAAATTGAGATCCTGACCCCCTAGGGATGCTACCTGCCAAGTTTGACAAAAATCCATCATGAGGTTTTCAGGAAGAAGATGAAAATGTACAATTCAGGCCCCCATTTGGACCCTTCCAACCACCCCCCCCCCCCCTACCCAAGAGGGGCACCCCTGGATCTCCTATGAACAAACTTGAAACTACAGTCATTAATGTACTCACTCATAGTATTATCTCAGCTCTATAACTTCTGATTCTAGAGAAGATTTATAAAGATTCCTTCATTTGGGGGGTTTGGGACCCCTGGGGGTCCCCTGGGTGGGGCATGGTGCCCATTTTAACAAATTGAGATCCTAACCCCCTAGGGATGCTACCTGCCAAGTTTGGTGAAAATGGGTCATGGGGTTCTCAAGAAGACGATAAAAATGTACAATTTAGGCCCCATTAGGACCCCTCCTCACCCCCTCCCCTGGGTCCCAAGGGGGGCACCCCTGATTCTGCCATGAACAAACTTGAAACTACAGTCATCAATGTACTAACTCATAGTATTAACTAAGCACTATCACTTCTGGTTCTAGAGAAGAAGATTTTTGCAGAATCCTTAATTTTGGGGGGCTTGGGCCCCCTGAGGGCCCCCTGGGTGGGGCATGGTGCCCATTTTAACAAATTGAGTTCCTAACCCCCTAGGGATGCTACCTGCCAAGTTTGGTGAAAATGGGTCATGGGGTTCTCAAGAAGAAGATGAAAATGTACAATTTAGGCCCCATTAGAACCCTTCCCCACCCCCCTCCCCTGGGTCCCAAGGGGGGCACCCCTGATTCTGCCATGAACAAACTTGAAACTACAGTCATCAATGTACTAACTCATAGTATTAACTTAGCTCTATCACTTCTGGTTCTAGAGAAGAAGATTTTTACAGATTCCTTAATTTTGGGGGGTTTGGGCCCCCCTGGGGGCCCCCTGGGTGGGGCATGGTGCCCATTTTAACAAATTGAGTTCCTAACCCCCTAGGGATGCTACCTGCTAAGTTTGATGAAAATCGGTCTTGGGGTTTTCAAGAAGAAGATGAAAATGTAAAAAGTTTACGCACGACGCACGACGGACGCCGGACGAAGGGCGATCGCAATAGCTCACTTGAGCCTTTGGCTCAGGTGAGCTAAAAATCCTTCATAAATTCCCCCAAAATTGTTGAATCACGACCAAAAGTTAATCGTTTGTAACTTGTGTCATTTTCAACCTTTCCTGCAAGTTTCATCCCAATCCGTTATCTACTTTTAGAATTATTTTGCACACAGACAAACGAACGAACGAACAAACCAACGGTAACGAAAACATAACCTCCTCCCTTGGCGGAGGTAATGATTGCTAGCATACATCAGAGATATCCAACCCACACTATTACAGAACACTATTCTGGCTCTTGGGTAGTCTTTTGAATGGATCCTGGACAATAGCTGCACACAAATTCACAGCCTTCTTTCCACAGCTAAGTTCATCTGTTCCAAGTTCCTTGTCTCACATTAGCATGTTATCATGCTAATGTGTAGCTAAGTACTATACTACAGGGCTGTATGGAAAACAACAGCAACAAACAACAAAAACACTTTACAAAAAAACAAAACAAAATATATCAAAAAAAACAAAACCCAAAACTTTCAAAATGAATTTAATGCGTAGATACCTTCCTCTGCGTCTTCCTCTTCTTCAGCCTTTTCTTCCTCTTGCTTCTTCCGGTTCCTTGTCATGGGCTTGATGTCTTCCTGTTTACCTGCAAGTAAGTGGAACCAATGACAGGACATATACAAAATACACTGGTTTCATTCTCATAGAATTCAATGTTTCGGTTTTGCCCATATGAGTTTAGATGTTAACGTGAGATTCTGTGGAAATTAAATGACATCAAAATCTTACTTACATAACACAAAATTTTTAGTTGTAACATTAGATGACATATTACTTGAATTGAAGATATTCAGAGGGTCTACATACCCCCTTTCAGTCAGTCCGCAGCACGTATGCTAATGAGCCGATCCGGCAAGATTTATTCAGCACTCTCGTTGACGATCTTTGCGTTCGAAAGGTGTCTCGTTGTGCGAGATTTTGCGAGACTTTGATAGGGCTATGGTTTTCACAGTGTAGCGACTTGTACATACATTCGTCATGGCTACAAGTCACAATAAATTGTTCTCCAGACTTTGATCTTTATCTTGATACCAAATTAGCGTATAACATCGGATCTTATCATGACTATATAATCAGTTGAATTTGCGTAAATTTTACCTGCTTTTCACGGAAGATTTTGTCGTCTAAAGTTTTTTTTTGGTTCCTGACCGGATGAAGAAACTGTTGTTTCTGATTTTGGCTTTTTCGTAGAGAGGAAACTTAGATGCTCATCATATATTGGAGTCAAGGAGACGCAAGCATGATTTATACTAGTTTTTCCATTTTAAAATGTCTGTAAAATTCACTCCTAAGCTGGAAGTATGCTCCACACAAAGTGTACAGTGGCGCGAAAGAGCTCTCTCATTGGACAGTGCTTGCATTCAGCGCTTGAACTACACGCGTACCAAGAAACCACAAGTGGCATGAAACCGTTATGTAGCAGCGTAATGGCGTAATGCAAGCACTGAATGCAAGCGCTGTCCAATGAGAGAGCTTACTCTTGAGATTGCACGGTTTCAAGCTGATCAGCACTGACATCAATGTATATTTTACTGGTTCCTGACCGGATTAAGCAACAAATTGTCAAGATATTTACATGGATACCAAGATTAGGAGATGGACTACCAAATAAAGCATTTTTATTGAGACGCAAGGTGAATTTGATATTTTTTGACGTCTTGAACGTGTACTGCACGAATTACTTTTTTCATCATTTTTCAAGCTCAAATTACGATATGATATTTTTCATTTACAATAATTTGAGTAACATGTGACGATAGTTTACATATTTTCCTTGAATTTGATACCAAATTTGTGAACATAAGGTGTATTTTTGTTGCCGAAAGCCCAAGGACAAAAGGTGGAATACTGGGAGCAGCATTACCAGAAGCAAAGGGGATCTAACTTTCACCATGATGCGGGTCCATACGAGTTTAAAAAAAAAAAAAATCTATAACGAAATGTGGTTAATATAAGGCACATACAAGAAATATCAACATGGTCATGACCTTTGACCCAACAAAAGGCAGAACATTGGGGGCAGCACAACCAAAACTAGTACAGGTCAAGATTTAACAGTACACCTCTGTAACAAACTTGATTAAAATCCATTGTGAAATGTAGCCAGCAGTGTGAGGACAACAAGACCATGAAAATAAACCATTTTGCATACCGGTATACAGATGGAACAAGTGGGGGCACTACTACCAATAGTTACAAGCAGCTACATTTTTAAATAATACACTTCCATGTACAATGATCATGAAATTTGTCAAGAAATGCAGCCCACAGGTCACATACAGAACATCAACCAAAATATGACTTTTGATCCTGTACAAGGCGGAACACTGGGGGAAGCACTGCCGAACACGTGTATGTTTTACCTTGACACACCTCCATACAATTTTGAAGAAATTCGATCTAGAAATGTGCATGGTAGAGTGCACACAAGAAATATATAACATGGTAGCTACCTTTGACCTGTAAAAAGCAGAACATAATATGGGGCATGATCACCAAAAATTATACAGGTTCAGCTATGACTATAATAAACCTTTGTACAATACTTGAACCATTTGTCAAGAAATGTGGCTAGTATAGTACAAATAGAGAAGCACTCCAAAGCAACGACCTCCGCCAAGTAGTTCATTAACACCACTGATCTTGTTCTTCCATAGAGATCGATGACTTCTACCCATACATATGCATGCTGAAGGTCGCCCGATTTCCCAATATAGAAGTTTTTTGTTATGTCATTAACCTCAGGCTGCGCAGCACAGCTCGCCCTAGCAAAAAATAGAGCATAAACTTTAGTGCGCACATACACACCTCAATACGTCAGCTTGAACTCCCAAGTTCATTGACCCCACCAGCCAAAATATCGAAAATCCTTCATAAAGTACATAATAAATCCCAGATCACCACCAAAATGTAATCATCTGTTATTTGTGTCATTCTCAACCTTTCCTGTAATTCTTATCCAAATCCATTCTCAACTTTTTAGGTTATTTTGCACACAGACAAACAAACCAATGCTGAAGAAAACATAACCTCCTCCCTTGGCGGAGGTAACAATAGCACTAACTTCAAAACTAATAGGCAGCTAGGCTCTTTGAACATAACACCTCCACATCGCACTTGAATCAAATACGTCACAAAATGTGGCCAGTATTGCACACACAAATGCAAAACCACAACATAACACAGCTGAATCCAAAGTATCCTTCGGCACATGTACCCAGGAATACATTGAAGACCTTGTGATACATCACAATGTTGCAACTAATGCTTACACGGTAACATCTCCTGGTGAATCATTTTCACTTCACTTCAGATCAATTGACAGTGATATAACTTAAATAAAAATCTTTTTGCAGAGTCTACAATATATTACTCTCTGCAAATAACAGTTTACATTAATATTTTCAAACATCATGGCACAAAGAGCTTATCACAATTCATCGTTTAGCACACTTCAATGTTTGACCCCAAATTACTAATTTTACCTAGAGGGGTTTTCAGGTACTTGTCATCAGCACCCTGCGAAACCTGGAGCAGGGCGCAGGCCAGGTCCCGTACCACATTGTCCGTTGCATCTGGGGTGTTGCACCTAGTGGAGACGGGGGATCCTGTTGGAGTATTTTCTGCCTTCTTGAGAGAGGATAATCTGGAAGGATGGAGGAATGGGAGCACATCACGAGTTGAGCTCACATGATAATCATTTCTCCCCCTACTTCACAATGCACAACATTTAAATAACTTTTGTTGGTACCATTGGTATATAGGCAAGGTCACATAGTTGTATACATGCATAAAACAGGGCTTGTTATGTTGCATTACAAATCATAAAACTAATTCAGTCATTTGACAAGAGATTTGATGTCATGACAAAGGTAAAAATTTGCATGCTTATCTCAACATTAAGCCCTGGTCACAACTCGCCGTGCGTGCTTTTAGTCTGTACGTTTTTGGCGGAGGCCACGGCATTCACATTTTTTCTGAAAACGTGGGGAGGGAGTGACTAGAGCAGGGAGGGTGGGGAGGGAGTGACTAGAGCAGGGAGGAAGTATGTCAACGCACCACACTCGCACAGTTGCGCAGGGAGTAAGTACTAGGTCCGCACGCCACGCCTGGCTGTGAGTGGTTACGCGCATCGTACGATGTGCACTTGGTAAGTGAGTTGTACGTGCTTACAACGTACAATCTCTGTGTGATTGCCATGATATCTTGCAGAGGCTGTAATTACACGTGCTGGTCACGTATGGTATCCCTAGTCTCTCGTATGTTGTATGTGCATGCAAGTGTGATGATTTTTTTTTCCCGTCAGATGTTGGGGGTAGGCCTATAGGACCACCTTCCGAGGTTCTTCACATGGATAATCATACGTCCTCTCCATACGTGTACATGGCAGTTTAACCTTATGTGTGCCATATTTCATGTCCATACATTTATATGTGAAATGTGTGTATACTTGACTCAATGACAGAGAAAGGGTTAATACATCAGGTATAAACATACTGCATACATTGACACTGTAAAACATTATTTTGGTTTAGATAGCCTAAAACATTGGCACTGGAGATGAGCTGAGAATAGACGTTTGTTATTTCAGATGCATAATTTGCTGTTATGAAGTCTGCCATTTTACACCAAGTTTCAGAGGTGGCCAGTGGTTTATTTAAGCCATCCAGGCATATTTTGAGCTGGATCAACAGCATATTGCTGGAACGATGAATGTAGGCCTATGGTTTTGCAGTTTTCTCTGAGTCTGAAGGTGTCACGTTTGCAATTTTATATTGTAATACTGCCATCATAGTAATTTCTTCCTTGCATAATTTCAAAATACACATTCTCAATTTCAGCTTAACCCTATTCTAACTGGGCTATTTGAGACAACGTTTTTACTGGGGGGGGGGGGGGGGGGGGGGTCAATTTGACCCCCCCCCCCCCCCTCAGATCTTGGACGCCGATCACATGATCGCCGCAAAATTTTGCCTGAAGATAGAGTCGGATGTCAACTACAAGGCTGCAAGGTCATACAATAGAAAAATATTGGTTTTCTATTTTTAGTAAATTAATTATGCAAATTTACGCATGAAATCATATTTTCACCTATAACTCCATTAAAAAGACTGAAGGATTGCTAAATTCTTGTTTCAGACTTTCTCAAGACACATCGAACAATTTTCTTGTAAAAAAATAGCACAATCAAAATTAATTTCTTTTATTTTTTATTGTTCTGTAAATTTCTTATGTATTTTATTGTTTTTTCGACCTTTCGTTTTCTATTGTTTTTTTTTGCCAAAATTTGTTGCAGGCACTTTTTCAAGCTTACCTACATCAGAATTGATTAATTTCAATGGCTAAAAGTGGAAATAATCTAATTTATATGAATTTAACAAAAAAACACTATTTGCATTGGATTTGCACACGATATCATGAATTTGAGTCGTTTTCGGGTTGACATGCATATGCAAAACATCATGTAACTTCAGAACGGTGTACCCGGACGTCGCAAATTTGGTCTCAAAATACGCAGGAGACTTCAATGAAAAAAGTAATGAAACGACGTGGAAAAATCTTTGCGCGTTGCGGAATCATGGCGCGAAATGTCGAGGGGGAGGGGTCAATTTGACCCCCCCCCCCAGTTGGAATAGGGTTAACTGAGAATTATACTGACTTTATTACTACTCTACAAATACAATGATGACCAATGCATTTTAACCAAGCTTGTGCAACTCTTAAAATATAACAATTTTCAGAACTCCAAAAACCTAGTCACTTCATGCACTGACCAGTCAGAGCTCAAGATATCTAAATGCTTTGCTTCTTCAAGCAATTTTTGACTGTCTCTTATGTTCTGCAAAATATAACATACAAATTTTTTAAATAACCATGATCATTACTCATCGCCTGCCAGGCAGAAAGGTCCTATAGCATGACATTTTGGTTAGTGACACAATTTGATAGAGTTTTGAAGGCTCTTTCATATAATAAAACAATCATTTTTCTGTGTATGCGATTTTTTTTCGAGCCCACGATCCATATAGGGCATTTCTGCCCGGTAGGTGAAGTAGAACAGTACGAATACCTAATTGCCAACGTCTTGGAGACGAAATGATGACAATCGTCTGTCAGCTCGGCTTGTGTACATTGTAGAAATCAGTGCGCACAACTTGCGTTGTAAGTGCGGAGCAGGTACTTATTCGGTACGATCTGCATGCTCTATTGAAGAGTTGAACTCGCGGAAGTGCCGAATAAGCATGGACTACGTACTTATCACATGCTCAATACGCACGTGCTATGTGCGCCGTCCGTCAAGCAAGTGACGGTAGGAAAATTTTAAAAGACGCACGGAGTCAGTGCGTTGTATGCACGTTTACTGTAGAGGGAAGTACGTTGCCCGTACTTACGGTGAATCCATAGCCCGAACGCAGCGAAAGTTCCTTGTGACATAAAAGTGCTATGGCGTGTCTGCGTGCTCCAAAATTCGTACTGAGGTGGTACTTACAACGTACGGATCCCCAAATTTTGTCCATGTTTTTGCAAGTAGACAGCACGCACTTGCAGGTACGGCGAGTTGTGACCATGGCTTATGTAAATATCGATTATTATTTATCTTTGTTTCTAAGAATCTAGTCTAGCTGTCTAACGTATGAAATGAAATTGAAAGGAAGTATTTCTGCTAAGACTATCAGTTCAACAGTTGCAGCATTTTGTGATTCACATTTTGTCCTCTTATGTGGAGGTTGGTGTGAGGTGATAGACAGTGAGTCTCACATATCAGCATTGTCAGTTAGTCATAGCTCTACCCTAATCCAACATATTCAACTCTATTCATCATGAATTTATAAGCATGGTAAAACGAACACTAGCTTATGCAAATTTAATTTCTTCATGTAAGGTATAACCAAATTTGTCTTATGCATAAAGGTGACTCAGCAGGGTATCTACAGGTATGAATTTCAGCACATTATTTTGCCTTATATGTGTGATTGATTGGATGTATTGAATACAATGCTCATTGAAAATTGCTGGCTGCTTTTCATCCTACCTGTCTTTAGACTTTGGTCTGTCATCAGGAAGTGGTAGGTCTGACATGGACATGTTGAGAAAGTCTCCATCATTCAAGATGGACCTAGCCCACACAGGGCCCCAGGAGATCTCCTTGGTCTGACGATCATAGGAGCCCTGCTCGATGGCCTCCACCCAGCCAGCTCGATCAGGCACCTGCCCAGACATTTTATGAAACTCAGTACTAATTCTGCTTTTATTATTGTGCATACAAAATATTATCATAACAGTATGAAAACCTAGCAGATGGTCAACATTTTCCATACAAGTGAAAGTAATGAAAATAACATTTTCCGGGGTGACATATAAATTGTACATACTGTGACTGTGAGTGCACTGAAATGAAAGGGACAGATCAGCAAACATCTGTGCCAAAATTGGAAGGACTACTAGTATGTAAGAAAATTATGACCAATGAACACCAGGATTTCTTAATTCAACAGTGTGATCAATGGGTACCCTGAAAGTTATCTTGGTCATGAGACTGTCAGGATATCATATCAATACTCCTACTTGACAAAAGAAGCAACTTAAACAGTTGTTTTTCCCAAAGTTACTTCATAAAACATTATTTCTGGTGACTTCCTTGTATTTAAATGTTGCTGCATACCCGTATGTATGGCTTCATTTTATCACTTTGTCTATCTATTGCTTTGATGTAATAGGTTTTATTCAAACAAAATCACATACTGAGGTATATTTTCTTGTGAAATACCAACTACCTTCTAAGGAAATGCAAAGTACCTCTTTAGAAGATAATTTTCAACATCACTGAGTCGTAATCTTTGCCAATATTTCTCCATGTCAATACTTAATGCTTCCAACTTGTTCATTACAACCCACATATCTTTTCCCTGAGCTAGAAAGGAAGGTGAAGAACTTTTGTACGACAGATAAGTTGCATGCATACCTTTACAAATCCCAGAGCTCCCTGCCACATGCGATCCTCTATGTCAAGAATCTGTTCCCTGAGCATGAGTTCTAGTTTTTCCTCGCCATTGGCAGTGTTGGACAGGAGCCCCTTCTTGCCGCTGTTCATCTTTACTTCCACCTGCTTCCGGACCGCCGGCCCTGACTCTGTTACCGACTGCTCCTCCTTTGACTTGGTCAGGAATTCTGTAGGGACATTCTTCATCACGCTAACCAGCTTGGCCTTTTCCTGCTGCAAGGCATCTCGCAGGGCTGCCTCCCTGAAGCCTCGAACATTCAGGGACTCCACCAGCTTGTCGACATCACTGGGGTCATTGTAGAATGCCCACTGACACTCTGGGGCAGACTCCTCTGCCGTGGACGTTTGAGGTGTCAGCTGGGGCATTTCCCTGTCCACTTCCATGGCGATTTCTTTCCCACTGTCAGTCTGCTGCTTGGGAATCTCTGAAGGCACTGCATGGTCATCTGTCTCCATCTGACCATTGGTGATGATGTTGGTGTCCTCATTCTCTTTGTTACTGTTATTGGAGGTATTGTGGTGATCACATAGTACCTGAACTTCCCTCTCTTTCCCATTCACCTCAAATGATGTCCTCTGACACACATTCATTTCATGCACCATCTCCTTCAGTACATCCATATCCACATTTCTGTTGCACTCAACGTACAGACCGGGTAAGGAGTTGAATTTCCAGTACCGTCGAAAGTATCTGTCCTCCCCCAATGGGGTTACACTGTACATCATGATAGCCTCTGCTATTTCTTTTGACAGTCGTTCCTCCTCTTTAACAAATTCTGCCTTCTTAGCACAGCTCTCTGCTTCGATTTCTTTCCTTTTCCCCTCAATCTCTGTAGGCGTCATACCGGGGGTTGTCCCCTCAGTGTCCATGGAGTCACTGGGGGAGTCTCCCTTGTTCCTAGATTGAGTCCTGTTTGTTGATTCTGGAGTTCCTCCAAGAGTTCCTGAGGAGACAGGACTGGCCCCATTCACCACCCCTTGGAAACCTTCCTGGGCCAACTTTTCTAGCCTCTCCTTCTCTATTTGTTCTCTCTGCAGCTTTTCATGAGCTCTCTCTTCCATTCGCAATCTCCATCTAGAGCAAAGAACAAAGAATGTCTCTTTCTGCTAAACAACTTTTTCTAAATCTACATAGGTATCGTTTCTGAGCTGAGTAACAGGGATGACTATGGTCTGACTATCTTTCATTCACTGAGAAGTGCTATGTATCTACTAGACCAAAGCATATGCATATGCACTCACACCCGCTCATTAGTGGACCTGGCAAGAAAAAAAGAAGAAGAAAGCTTTGCCTTTTTAAAAATCAACATCATCAACATAATATAACCTCACCAACATTTTCATAGTGCTGGCTTGGTTGTTGGACCTCGGTCTTGATATGTCATTAAAGTCAAAAGACAATATGACATGAAGGTGAAAAATCTAAAGGTATATGTTTCTATAAATTCTAAAATAATAGAAACCATGCATGCATAATACCTTGCTAGAAATAGGTCACTTACAGTGTACAACATGGAACCAGTGTACAAGTATTGTGTAGCTTCTAGACACACTACTGCATTCTCCATTTTGGCTTCACAATCATGTAAAAAGGAAACCCATGCAACATTTCAGCAGAAAACAACTAGATGTGAAAGAAATATTCTGAAGCATGATATTGACGATCAATCACAGACTGAAATTTTTCAGATAAACTCATGGTCTTATTTCCATGCTTCATTCATATTAGAAGTTTTCAGCTTGTGTTAGCTTTCTGGAATTCTTTTTTTTTTCCCCTTTATTTCTTTTTTATCTTCATTAATGCTGGGGCATATGACCAGGAATAAATAAATGGAGTGCATGTAACATATATCAAACACACAGGTTTTGACTGGTTTACACTTGAACATTTGAATGCATGGGAATGTGCAATCTCTTGTCAGGCATATTTGTAGCAAGACAAAAGAACATCCACAAGCTGAAGGATTCCAGAAAGCTGCTCACCTCGCTGTGACCTCCTCCTTCTCTCTCCGCTGCTCCTGGCGCTGAAGTTCTTTCAGCTCCCTGCGTGATGTCATCCAGTTGTCAAAGCTCCCCTCTATGACGTCACGCATTGTAACGTATGTCAGCAACTGATTGGTCAGGGTTTTCAGAATCTTCATTTTGCCCTCTGTATCAAAGCATGTTAGAGTGTTATCAACAAGGTATTCAAACCACTTGAGAGTAAAGCATTCAAACACAAACACAAACACACAAAATCAAATCACCATTGGATCTCAAGAGTTCCAGCCAGAAAATGACAGCTTCACAAAACTTTCAATTTGAGCTTTCATCTGTGTCTCAGTCTACTTATTTCCATCCTTCCTACCACATCCAGTCCACACAATCAGCACATTTAGCTGAAGATATGACTGTAAAATTAGTCCTAGTCAAAGTACACTGACCTTCAACCATGACTTTTCAATAATATTTACTGCTAAGAAGTTTTTAACATTTCTACCCTTCCTGCTACATTCTATCATCATTTGACATTCCCAGCAAAAGTTATGGCTGGAAAATAGCATCTGTTTACCAAGAGTTCAGTGACTTTGATTTTCTAAACTTTTACTGAAATTTTCAGAACATGTAAATATCTAGTTGCATACAGTACCTGGGCCAACTAACAAAAAAATATTGTGCAAGCGTTTTTCTTCAATCATATCTGCACACAGAGCACAAACACAGACACAGTCCATTTTTTTTTTAATCACATGCCACAAAAAAACATGTCTAATTCTGATATAAAATCAATAATTTTGGTACAAAACCACCAAAAATTTTACCCTTATGTTAAAATGAATACCAGCAAAATCACCAGTTGAAGATTTATTTTGTAACAAAATTATTAGCGGGAAGTGATATTGAAACAGAACCAGACATGGTTCCTTTGGGCATGCCATAGCAGAAAACTGGACCGTTGGCATTACCATGCTCAGTGTGTGGAGGCCTCTACACAATAAATTAACACTATAAATTAATCCCTCCATGATGATGTAGCTGGTGGGGGGGAAGGGGAGGGATTTTTTTTTTCTTCATCCGCATGACAGCCTTACCGGGACTCAAGTCAAACAAGTTTCCCTTGGTAAGCGTCTTGAGAATCCATGAATCATGCATGCGAAACTCGAGGCCAGGGTCGTCATGGCAGGTGTAGCCTCCCCGCTGCTGGTAGCGCCACTTGGAATCCTCTGAGCCTGTCTGTGCACCAGAGGACAGGAAATGTAGCCGGATGATCTCTGTCACCGTCGTCGGTTCAATAGGAAGATTTCGCAACTCCATGCCTGTCATCAGAGGAAACGAAGATGTCTTTCAACTCAAGTTCTTTCATCAGTTGCTATTACATATTGATTGAAATAAGCTACTTCCAATCAAAATTCTTTGTGAAAATTGAGAGTGAATATAAACTTGAAGTGAATTATAAAGCTAGAGTCAAATATATTCTGCTAATCAGTCTTATGTCACTTGGCAAACTTCACTCCCTGAGAGAAAGTTTTATTATCCTTTAATGATAAATGTACTTTGCAAGTTCTCTTCCTACACGCACAAAAAAATAATAATACAAAACTCTAACTCACACAAACGGAGTCGGGTTTGATTAGATTTTTTCAAAAGTTTGCACATAAGCATCACTATGAATGCTGGACACTTCAAACCATTACTTACTCTACCTGTATCACATATTCTTTTTTTAACCAAAAATAATACATTTGATATAGACTTTTGTAATTATCTTCACATTTGCACTGTTTTATTCAATTTTTGTCACTCCTTCACTTCCAATTTTTTTTTTCAGCTTATTTGTGCATATATGTCTACCATTATTTTCATTTTTGATTACTTTTTTTTTTTCATGTGGTGCAAATTAACCACATTGAATCAATACATAACCTACACTATGACCCAGACTTTTCTCACTCAGTGTTATGTCAGCCCTGAAAATGGCTGCTGGGGTTACTATAAAAGATATTTTCGCAGCATGAAATTTTTGTGAATTGGAGCTGACGGCCATTTCGCGGCATTAAATTTTTGAAAGCTGCCTCAACGACATTCAATGCAATGCGTAGTGTAGACAAGAACTTTCAAATGCATTTTAATTTCGCGAATCTTGGTTCTCGCGAAATTTGCAAAATTAAAATACACATGAACATTCCTTGTTTTACAGTACTTGTAAAAGAGGAAATTTTCACAAGGTGGACATTTTTTACATGAATCTAGCACGAAAAGAACAGTGCATGAATATTTTTGCTTGTTATATGTAATATTATTTCACAGCTTTGATTCCAAGGTAGGTATATTGTAGTGGTTTAAATACTGTATCATTTGTAGTTCACTGGTCCTGTGGCTGAAGTGAATTTGCCAAAATGCTTAGCTGCAGTGACAAGGGTTAGCATTTCAAAGTGCTTGCTCAATTGTCTCAACTGTTCAAGAAATTCATCTTACCTTGCTTAGTGCAAAAAAAAAAACCAACAACAACAAAAAACTCGCAAACATTCAATTTCTTTGCTGACAAAGAGCAGATGGACCATGTAGCAATGGCTTCCAAGAAGTTATGTAAAATATATCTACCAGCTACACAAGTCGTTTGTTGAGAAAGTTTTGGGACTGTCTACCTTGATGGACAACAGGCCAGGCAAGAGCAGCTGTGGCGGCTCTCGTCATGGCAGCATATGTGGGGTCTGGGTCTTCTTCCAGTCGTGCCTCTGCTATATTCACTGTGAAAACAAAACAACTCAGCCATGTTACTCATAACATTCCTTCTCACCTCTTCTCACATCCATAGCGTAAATGTAAAGTCCTAGCTTGAACAGTTAGCCCCTCAAAACGATTTTGAGTTAAGTAAAAATTTACATTTGCTTTGTAGATTTGGTATGTGTGACTTCAATGAGCCATTATGTCCCAGTCAAAGGGATTCTTGGTAAGTGCACACAAAATGTCTTTTGTACAAAATGCAAACAAATCCAAGTCAAATTCACTGTGGTTAACTGCACGTCTACACTGCCAGGAATTTTGCTCTCACCTTGGCAAAGAGTTAAAGTTCACGAACAAAGTGGGCATTCATTTGTTGAAAATGTGACCAAAAAAAAAAAAAAAAAAAAAAAAATACATACAGGGTATCTCAAATAAAACTATACACTTTTGAAATGGCTGCCAAATCAGAAATATATGATTCTGGGGGAAAAGATTTATATGTATGGATAGCTTATGGACTCAACTTTCATATGACACCAAAAAGTTTACAAATAATTCATGAGCAGTGCTCACTTTTGTAAAGGGTATGAAAATTAGGCTGCGCAGGAATTAGCCTTATTTGCGACAGGTGAGTCCATTGGAGCTTACAAAACTGAAGTTGATATGAAAAACTTATGATCAATTGCGATCAGTTTGGGTTTGCTTAGTGAATTTTATGGTTTACTAAACCAAACTTTTATGCCTGAGTAAACCGCAGTTGCATTTATTTTGTAGTAGCATTGCAAATTTCCCTGGTAGACACAGTGGTGTGTTCATGTGAGTCAGCAAAATTTTCAACAAAATGAATTTGAATAATGAATTTACATAATCCCCATCTGGTTATTAAGTAAATCAATGAAATATTCTACTAATCTGAAAATAACTGCAATGTGGGGCAAAGGTTTTCATTCAAGTCACAGATGTAAACTAGAAATGTCGCTATGGCGACTGGTATGCCTCCGCCATAATGCATGATTCTCCTAATAGGTCTATAGTATATGTGGACAATGTGTGATTACATTTTCACAAAATTGGCAAAATATTAAAATGACATGTTTGTCACAAATGTATTGAATGTTTACCTTCCTTGACCTATGTTTAATTGGATGAATAGGAGAGCATGTATTTGGGGATTTAAGAACTTTAACTTGACTTTGACCATTTTATAAGTTTATGCATTGAGTAATTTTCAAGGTATGGAGAAAAAGCGCAATTTCTGTATTGAACAGTAAATTGTTATCATTTTCATCTGGCCTTTGATTTATAAGAGAAGCACTGTCAGGCAGAACATACATAAATTCAGCATGTACTAAGTTTCAAGATAACTTGAGCCACTTCCGAGATATGGAGAAAAAAGTAAGTTCAGCACTTTCACTTGATCTTTGACCTTTTGACCTTTGACCTTCTTGGCAAAAAAAAAATTCCAGAGAAACTCTATTGGGTTAGACATGCATACATCAAGTCTAAAAAAAAAAAAATCCTGCTGGCATTGCATAAATATAAGGAAAATAGTAAGATTTTGAAGTATTGCCCTTGACCTTTGACCCCTGACCTTTGACCCCATGAACCCTAAATTCCCTAGATAACCACTGCCAGTCAGTAGATGCATATACACTATGTTCCATGAAGATACCTTGAACAATTTCCAAGATACAGAGAAAAAAGTGAAATTTTAACATTTTACTTGACCTTTTGACCTTTGAACCTCATGACCCCAAACTTTCACCAGAGAATCTTAATTGGGTAGTACATGTATACACTAAGTTTCAAGAAAATATCTTTAGGCATTGCATAGATATGGGGGAAATTGTAAAATTTTGAGCATTTGACCTTGACCTTTTGACCTTTGACCTTGAGCATGTGCACCCAAAAGTTGATAGGCACAACTTCACCCCCTAATACACATACATGCCAAGTTTCATTAGGATACCTCAAAAGGTTTTGGTAGTTACCCTGTCCACAAAATTCATTACGGACGGACGGAAGGACGGACGGACGGACGGACGGACGGACGGACGGACGGACGGACGGACGGACAACCCGAAAACATAATGCCTCCGGCACCACTTCGTGGCGGAGGCATAAAAATAGGTAAGAGTGTGTAAAATGGAAATTGCAACATGTACCATCACCTCATCCTTACTCACATGAACACACCACTGAGTCTACCAGGGAAATTTGCAATGCTACAATAAAATAAATGCAACTGTGGTTTACTCAGGCATAAAAGTTTGGTTTAATAAACCAAAAAATTCACGCAGCAAACCCAAACAGATCGCAATTGATAAATTTATCATATCAACTTCAGTTTTTTTAAGCTCCAACGGACTCACCTGTCAAAAATTTAAAAGGCTAATTCCTGCGCAGCCTAATTTTCATACCCTTTACAAAAGTGAGTAGTGCTCATTCAAGCATGAATTATTTGTAGACCTTTTGGTGTCACATGAAAGTTGAGTCCATAAAGTATCCATACATATAAACCTTTTCCCCCATAATTATATATTTCTTATTCGGCAGCCATTTCAAAAGTGTATAGTTTTATTTGAGACACCCTGTATATATATATTTTGAAAAAAAATCCTGGTGATACACATTTGATCTGTTGCTGGAATATATTTCTTACAGTATTGCATAACTATAGGGAGCTACACCACTCCAAAATGACTTCAAACAAATATAAAGATGACTTGCATGAATATAAGCCAAAGATTTATCACTTAAACCTGTAAATTTTTTAAAGCTTTCATGGTTACTTTGGCAAGTTAAGAACCACCCTACATTCCAATAATGGTCATGTTAAATCAAATCTAAAATAGGCTTCTTTTAGGCTTGTACCTTTGGGTATTTGCACTCCCTGTTCTTCAAGCTCTGACTTCCACTCCACTTCATCTTCTTCTTGGACTCGGAACAAAGACTTCAGCAAAAACCTCATAATGTCATAGAGACTACCATCTACTTTGTTGGAGGTTAGGGCTTCCTCAAGCATTTCTGTTAAGAGAAGGATTACACAATCAGAGGGTATAATATAAAGTAAATACAGGATTATAGAAACAGAGGGTATATTGGTAATAACAGAATAAACACATACCAAGAAAGAAAATCATTCTCCTTTAATTCATCTGCTTTTTACATCTACTTCAATTATTTTAACCTTAGTTGTTATAGAAAGTCTCTTACAGATTTTGGTCAGTTTTCATAAAGGTAGCCCAAGGTTAAGAAATGAACCAAGAGATAGCTGTGGACACAATTTACCCCTTTTCGCGAGCCTAATTTAGATGGTTCGCAAGCCAAATTAACCCTCTAAATTTGGCCCACTAGTTGCAGTACTAACCAACTCACCAAGGCATTCAGCTGTTTTCCCACAGACGCTTAACTTAAGATGTGCCATATATAAAGTGGACATTCTTTATCAAGAATACTTATATAACAATTAAATGCCCCAAAATGCAAAATTTCTTTGTATTTTCTTCTTCTTCTTCAAATCATGATATAAACACTCTGATTTTACTTTTAGAACCAGAGTCAACTGTATACACAAGTGCCTTAACCCAATGAAGACTAATCCTGAGTATACTCGGGCAGGTGTCTACGGGAAATATGTGTTACAGCAAAATCAGCCCATCTTCAACGGGTTAAAATTTCATTAAACAGGAGTACTCAAATCCCTAACAGGTGAGATGTGAAGCTTTGTCACTAACCTAGTGATACACCATCTGGGAAGTCCTCACTGACAGCTAGCTGGTCCCCAAAGGCATGGAGGAATTCCAGCAGCAAGACACAATCCCCAAAGAGCTCCTGAGGAATTAGCCCTGTAACAGGTAAGGCTTTCGGGAGTTCCTACAAAGATACATTGTATTCAGACAAATGTGTTAACTTTTTTGCTTTGACAATTTCTAAACTACAGTATGGTGCAAATTTGCATGGTGGATATCTTGTGTGCATTTGTCGTGGAAATACCTTTTGCTTCCCCTTAACCCCCCTCCACATTTCACGCAATAATTCTCCAACACTTGTGAGGCTTCTTGACTATTTTCACCCGAAAACATGCACAATTTTGTGATTTTGTGTAGATTTCCTATGGAAATCAATGCTCTCTCATGAAACTCATAAAGACATGACCATTTTTACTATTCATCACTTTCATTGATTGATTTTTTTTTGCTAATTATGGTAGATAAGAGGTCCATGACAATTTCCATTGAAAAAATAGTAAAACACAAAGAAATACATAAGAAATTCCCAAAACAATAAAATACTTAAGAATTTAAATGACTTTTGAAAGATTTTACGAAGCGCAATTGTTGAATATATCAAAACAGATATACAAACCCCAAAATAGACTCTCAATGCTTTTAATTAGTGTTTAACAGATCAAAATAAGTTGGGCTTACTTTGCACAATTAATTTATTAAAATTAAAAACGGATAATTTCAAAAAATTTTAAGAGGCAATCTTAATGGGATGTCGCGCGTACCAAATTTCGCCACAATCGATCCACTGATGGTATGGAATCAGCCCCCCCCCCCCCTTGACCATGATAGATTTCACCAATATCAGAATGTGACTGTCATCTTTAGGTGATATACCTGTGGTATGAGTTTGGCGGTCATAGCTAAAAGCTGTGGAAAGTTATTAAAGAGTAAACCAAGTTGCTGACGACAACACTTCCACCGCAGCCGACTTAAAGGTAATGCCTATGTCTCGCTTGTCTCTGGATGATAGAGCAAGACAAAAAGTTGCTGCCTTTGACCCAATAAAAGGCCAAACATTGCAGCAGCATTACAAACATTAGTAAAAGGTCAAGATTTGACAATGATCACCTCTGTACAAAACTTGAGCGAAATTTGTCAAGGAATGTGGTCAGAAGAGTACAGACAAGGAGACGCTAAAAACTCAACCATTTTGTGTATAAAGAGGAGCCACCATCAAAAGCACAGGCTATATTTTGAATAAAACACTTCCATACTGAATATATTCTAATTTTTGGTAATTTTGAATATTTGGACCCAACCCAAGAGGTCTCCTACTGGGTACAATCACCATTTGTACAGGCCACGATGATCTCCATAAATTGATTATTCCTGCCAAGTTTGGTCAAAAATCCTGACACCAATTTTCAAGAAAGAGATGAAAATGTTAAAAAGATAATGTTAGATGCACAATGCATGAAGGACGACGCACAACAGATGACATGCATCACACATGAACATACGAACTAGCTAAGCTTTATGTAAAAAACAAAAACAAAAAACAAAAACAAACTTGATCTTACCTTATGATCATCACACTCTAAATCATCTCTTGGCTTCATGTACTCTTTCATGTACTCAAAGCGAATTCTTTGGCGCTCCCGTTCTTCTTCCTTTTCCTGCAGAGAACAAATAACAGCACACGAAAGAACTAAGACTTTAAGAATGCCACTGCATTGATGGTATTACACAAGGCATAAAGGTACACAATTTCGAAAAGTCCTTTACTGTCACATGGAATGTACCCTTTCAACAGCCAAAAAAGCAGGAAAACTCTGTATGATTTGTTTCCTTTTTTTTTATCATCACATTTTAATCACTGCATATAAGCAGGGCAACCAACATTCACACATCACAGCCAGGGATTTTCAAAAGAGTCATTAGGGAAATGTACTTGAAATACCAATTCTCAAGTAAAGAAATATTCAACATTTTGTAGAGAGCCTCTCGCATAATAACTGAGACAAGGCAGCCCTAGATATGACACAACATGCAAAATATCTGTCAGCTTTAAAAAGATCCCTCACCTTTCTCCTTCTTTCTTTACTCTCTTCGATGTCCTTCCGTATCTGCTCCCTTCTTGCAGCCTTTTCCTGCTCCCTCTGGACCCGCTGCTCCTCCTTGGCTCTTGCCTGCTCCTCACGGAGCTGAGCCTTGGCCTTGGCCTTTTCTTCTGCTATCTTCTGCTTCATGAGCATCTTCTCTGCTAGTCTCTCTTGCTTCAACCTGGCTTTGAGGGCAGCCTTCTCCTCTGGTGTCAGCCTTGGCTTCTTGACCTTGGCCTCTCGATTCTCCTTGTTTGAAGTCTTGTATTTTCCTGAACAAATTCAAGATGAGATTTACTATGAGATATGCAGTTCTGACTTCAGATCTTCGCTTTTTCTTTTCCTCTAGTATGTTCCTACTATCGGACCACAGAGGCAGCTTTCAGTTGAAAAACATGACATACATTTTTATCTCTTAGTAAAGAAAATTGGAAGTACACTGAGGAACTCGACTGAGAAAACAGTTCTGCATAATATTTTACCTTGTACTGCATGCATGACGAATCTTTAAAAAAAAAAAATTAAAAAAAAAAAAATATATATATATATATCTGACATTTGCACAACCATTTCTGGTTTTATGCACATCAGCACTCAAATTACAGTAAGGTGTTGGCTTTTGTAGAACACATAATTGAAAACAGTCTGGAATAAATGTTTTTTCCATCTACTTTGAGCATGGAGTAATGATAATCCCATATTTCTACTTATATTGCTAACTGATGGTAATCTTCTACTGTTTTATCATGATGCAGGATGGCTCACTCAACAATAGTGGGTACTTACTCTTCTTCTTTTCACCACCTTTGGCTGCAGCCTTCTTTTTCACCTCCATAAGCGGGATGTCATCATCGTCTTCATCGGAATCTTCTGAATCATTAGCATCATCATCGTCATCTGCAGAGCTCTCTTGCTCTGAATGCTGCATGACTTTATGGGTGTTTCGCTTTGCAGGTGTGGAGCTGAAGTTTGGAGGTGGACCGGCAAAGAATTCCTCAAAGCGCCTCTCATTCAAGCGGAACTTCTGCAGGTATTGTGACTGATTTGGGTGATACATAATGAGAAAACTCATTTGTCAATCCTGATCGATTCTATGGGTAAAGCTCTACACAGAAGTCATGCATGTTTTACCAAAACTTATTATTCACATGCTTCTTAATTGGCTAACAACCTGGTCATAGCTTCAGTATTGTGCTACATTTGGCCAACATGGCTCATATGTTTTTGAATTAATCCATACTGAGAATTTCAGACAGGTCTAAAAACAAATCAGACAATCCTGAATGCAAGCATGAGTTCAGCATCATGACTTATGCACACATACACACTCAAGTAACTTGAAAACACAGTACTTTTAGATACAACAACTCAGGCAATAAATCAAGCCTCGACACAAGCATGGCAATACCTTGACAGTCCAAATATAATCCACAACATGACAATGATGTTTGAGGTACAGCTTGTTTTTATCCCTGGTGTAGAGGCCTCTCTTTCGACTGTGGGAAGAGAGAAAAACATTCCAAGATGGTTAACATAAGCTTCATCTTTATGCAAAACTTAGAATTGTAATGCAGCTACCCAGGTATGTTCCACAACAGTTTCCTACAACTCTGTACATTATGGCATAAACTTTTCGCCTGCAACGCACAAATTTGGTGCATTCCGAAGTTGTATGATTACATGACTTACTACAGATGCATGCCACGGTGCTTTAGTAATTGGTTCAAAGCAAAAGCTCTTGCCCAACACTCAAGACAACTTAAATAAAGCAATGGCCGTCCTCAGAACCCTGATATGTCACACTTTAGTTGCCTCAATGTGAGAGAAACAAACACTACTTTTCACTTAAAAATAACAACAAAACTTCTATCTGGTACACTGTAAAGCTATGATGGCTTGAGAAACAAGATATGACTACACAAACAAAATTACCTGGTATAATTGTCAAATTCCTCATCTCAAAGGTTTTCATTCATCAGTCCCATGAACCTAATCTGCATTAGAACGGTGTGGCACAGACAGAGTTTGCAAGTTTGTTTGAAGTTTCGTGGTTTTCACGGCCAAAAAAGCATATGCATGGTAATTACACATGTAAATACTATGCACAAAATTTAGCCAGTATCTGTAGAAATCATTCAATTACAAAAACAAAGTTTGACTTGACTTGCACGTCCCTGCAATGCTTCCTTTACATTCTGCATATTTGGGCATCACCATGATCACTGACCTGACATTGCTATGGGGAGCTATGTAAGTTCCTGAGCCTTGCAGCGAGGTGACTTCATATTTGTACATCGAGGGCTTGAGCATTTGAGCAGGTAAACTCCTGGATGAGAAAAAAGAAAAACAAACAAACATATTAGAACAGTAAGACATAACTCGATACCACTTTCTGTCATTAAAGAGAATCACACTACGATTTCTTCAGCAACTTCAGTTTCAGTTTCAGTTTATTTCCACAGTTCAGGTAAAAACATATAAATACACAATCAATCAGTTCTAACACATACATATATACAAACCAAAAATTATTTTGGATAAATACATAATCACAGTTAAAAGTTAAAAAGTGTGTGTTCCAGATTGACATAACAATTAAAATAAATGGAGGAAATCAGCAGTAGGCCATTGGCCTTTCGAGGCTGATCCCCTGAGCAAATATACAATATTAAAACTGTATGTCGTTATACACTGTTACATAAATCATGAGTCACATAAAAAAAGAACTGGATTTGCAATAAATAGGGACAAGAAGAAGAAGAAGAAGAAAAAAAAGAGCACATCCAAAAGGAAGGAACCATGACATACCAAAAACAACCATAAAAAGGGTAGGACAAAAAAATGGGCAAAAATTATCATTGAATGCAATTTAAGAAATGGTTTGAGCATATAATATTCTATAAAAATCGTAAAAGAAAAAAAAAATTACATATCATCATAATACCGAGTATCATTGAATATAGTGTGCAGCTGTATAATCGTGATTCTTCAGTGTGTACATATGCCAAGCAATATCGTGAGCCGCGCCCCGCCACTGAGGGCGCACCACTTCCAACATGATTAGTGCCGTATATGGTCAACTTCATTGACTAATTACCAAACTTAATAAGACAGAACAGCCATTATCAGTCTTAAATAATTATTTTGCAAATAATGCCTTTCACACAAGACGTTAGTTAATAGTAAGAACTATCCACATGTACGTAACTTTGGAACAGACCGAAACATATGATGCATGAGCCACGATGGAAAACTTTACTAAGATCCAACCAAGTGTTGTGCATTATTTGTTGACAAAATGATGGCATTCTGAATTAAATTCTGCAGCATCCATTTTCACAAGATTCTCAGGTCAGCAGCAGTTCCCAGCTGACTGACTTGCACACAAAAACAATTGCAACTCATTCATAATACACCGGCTATGCAGCTTAAAGCATTAGAGTGATTGTTAGTACCAGCCATCAGTATACTAATAACTGGTAAAAAGTATATTTTGGCGTTAAGGCAAAATAACAGACTGGTCGAGTCAGAGCTCTCAGCCTATCATAAATGCTACCTAGAAATGTCGATATGGCGACTGGTATGCCTCCGCCATAATGCATATTCTCCAAATAGGTCTATAGTACATGTGGACAATGTGTGATGACCGTTTCACATAATTGGCAAAATACTAAAATGACATGTTTGTCACAAATGTGTTGAATGTTCACCTTCCTTAACCTACAATGTAGGTTTAATTGGATGAATGGGAGAGCATGTATTTGAGGATTTGAGGACGTTTACTTGACATTGACCCTTTTATAAGTTTATGCATTGAGTAATTTTCAAGGTATGGAGAAGAAGTGCAATTTCTGTATTGAATAGTAAATTGTTACCATTTTCACATGGCCTTTGACCCTTGACCTTTGACCCTAAGACGCTAAAATTCATAAGAGAGTCACTGTCAGGCAGAACATGCATACATTGTAAATATGTACTAAGTTTCAAGACAACTTGAGCCACTTCCGAGATATGGAGGAAGAAGTAAAGTTCAGCACTTTCACTTGATCTGTGACCTTTTAACCTTTGACCTTTTTGGCAAAAAAGACTTCCCAGAGAATCTCTATTGGATAATATATACCAAATTAAAAAAAAAAAAATCCTGCAGGTATTGCATAAATATGAGGAAAATAGTCAAATTTTGAAGGGTTGACCTTGACCTTTGACCCATGACCTCTGATCTAATGATTCCGAAATTCCCTAGATAATCACTGCCAGTCAGTACATGCATATACACTATATTCCATGAAGATACCTTGAACCATTTCCAAGATATGGAGAAAAAGTAAAATTCTAACATTTTCAGTTGACCGTTGACCTTTGACCTAATGACCTGAAACTCTCATCAGAGAATCATAATTGGGTAGTACATGTATACACTAAGTTTCAAGAAAACATCTTTAGGCACTGCATAGATATGGGGGAAATAGTTAAATATTTGGAGCATTTGACCTTGACCTCTTGAACTTTGACCTTGAGCATGTGCACCCAAAAGTTGATAGGCGCAACTTCACCCCCTCACACATATGCATGCCAAGTTTCATTAGGATACCTCGCAAGGTTTTGTAGTTACGCTGTCCACAAAATTGATTACGGATGGACGGGAGGAAGGACGGACAATCCAAAAACATAATGCCTCCGGCACCACTACGTGGCGGAGGCATAAAAACTCCAATTATTGGGTCAGGAACAAGACCATGAAATAGTGCTTGACCTTTGTATATTGTTTCCTAACAGCAATTACTTTGTTCTCCTTGTAGTCAACTGGGAATTTTGCATACACAAATTATCGGTAGTTGCATACTTGACGCAGCTGTGATCTAAATTGTACTGCTCACTGCACTGCATTGGTTAAGAATCACATAATCTGCATAGCATTCTAATGAGGCATTACGGGATCACAGATAAGGGTGAGGTTACACAGTCAATATGTATGCCTGTTGTCACCAAACCTTCTAGTATACCTTTTGGGTGTCTTGCGCTCTGCATGAACAGATTTCATCTTCTCTTCCTTTCCATTATCCATGACAAATATGATCTCATCATCGCTGCTCTCTGATGCACTAACATCTGCTGAGTACTGCGGGGGGAACGATGACTCGATTCACGCGGCATGTTTCCCTGTGTTGGTCAATTGCAAATGTAAATGGTAGACATATTACCAACACATTTTGATATGATAATAAGACACCCACATTCATTTCATGTTCATTAAAGAAACAGTGCACTACAAACCAATTGCCCTCTTGCCCAAGCCTGCGACAAAAGGAAAAAAAAAATTGAAAAAATGAAAAAAAAAAAAATCCCTGTATGACAAGTTAGAAAAACACACAAACAATCTGGCAGCTTTACAAGAAAGTGGCTGGATTCCACTTAAATAGCCATTAGTAATTTCTGCTAATTTTGTTTCTTAATTTTACAATACAAATACAGAAAATGTGTAAAATTACCTGGTATCTAGGTGTACAACATCGACAATTTCCCCAACAAAGAAGCGATCCTTGACAAACAAGAAAATATCATCACACATGTCAGATCTGTGCCAGGTAGAGGACAGGGGGCTCAAGGTACACAGGGAAGCTTGCTAAATATTTCAAAGCCCTTTCCTCACTTTCCATCGCTTCTTGGTACGTTAGACCAGGCCTCCCTGTCAAACTGCAGCTCCATACTAAGCTGTTGCACAGGATTGTCCTCTTGAAGAAATCACTGAAATAAAGTATTCAGCGATACAGTGGTAGTTTACATGGATTGTCAGCATTTTCGTTATGCACTTTGCATTTTCCAGTCATACAGTTGGATTCCTATGCATGGAAATTGCTATATGTCCAACAATATGATGAGACCAACATATCAATTATATTTTCTCTACTTAAAAACAGACAAACAAATACAACATAGACGTACAAAGTCTCACACATCGGGTATACCACAGTCACGCCTCTGGGTCTTTCTCACGGTCATATGACAGGCAAGTTTCGCCCCATGCCTCATTTAAAAAAAAAAATCAAAAAACAAAAAAACAAAACATTGTTTTTGGACGATCATTTTTTAACAAAATATTCTAGCCTATAATGGATCAATTCTAGGTGGCTGTTGCAAAAGGGAGTTTTTCCAAAATATTACATCGAGTATGCACCAGTTAACATGATTTACAGCTTAAAAATGCTAAAGCTCTTTACTGTGGGAAGGGGACACCCCTCCCTCCCACAATCTCCCTGTTTGGTCACTTCGAATTTACTCAAAAAGAAGGTTGTTTGAATATTAGATACAGTCATTTAGATGCACTATTCAGCACACAAGAGCAATTCATTACTCATAATAAGATGTTTCTATAGTATACTACCACAAATATATATGAATCCTTCTTTCTTCTTCTTCTTCCTGTTCTGTGTGTAAATATACAAAGAAACCTCCACATTATGCTCAAGTCAAACATATGAAGAAGACAATATTTCTCTTTGAATTGTTGATTTCTTTTGAAAGAACTCACTTTCTCTCTTTGAAGATACATTGCCCTTCATGAATCATGTGCAGCTTAGACTTAAAATCTAGCCCTATGGGAAAAAAAAGTCGCTATTTTCATCTGTTTCACTCTTGGTCAAATTATTTTACATGATGGGAGATAATATGTTAAAATAGAGCAAAATCAGTTGAACTATTAAAATGTGAAGATTACAACAAACTTAATAACTTCTTTAAATTCATGTAAAGGCATTCACTAGGTAGTAACCGTTAGATCCTCTATGCTCTAGATTCACCAGACCCTATGTTTTATTCATATTAATCATTTCAGTCAATGGCTGGGTGCAGACAAGGTCAAGGACAAAATTGGGCAATCCTGGGTTTCAGGGGGCTAAATTATTTTAGGCTTCTAACTTCAGCACAGCCATATCCATATGTACCCCGCTAAAATTGAAGAAAAATTAAGCGATATGTATCATACTTGATTAAAGTTAGCTAGGTGGCTTTTACAGGGTTTGATAGGGTTACCAGTTATAGATCTAGTTAAACCCGAGGAGAGTTTAACCGGTTAGTGTTTTAGGGTTTAGGTTTTAGGGTTAGGGTTAGGTAAGGTTAGGGGTAGCCCCGGAGACCGCGCCGCAAGGCGCGGTCCTGGCGGTTACCTCGCAGCTGAGCGGGAGCAAAAATCACGAATAACTCCAATGCCACATTCACGGCGACTTCACAAATAAAGCACGGCTAAATTTCCATCATAAACACAGTGACAATAAAAAATGAAATATACATTTCCTTTTCGACTTGGTTTTTCTCACTCATTTATCTAGAAACTGCAAAATTTTCTACATTTTTTAGGAGTAATAAGCGGCCTGCCCTAGTGCAACAGTAGTGGAGAGACTTGCTGCTATATCCATTAGTACGTATTACGCATGCTGTCAATGCACTGCACTGCATGCATGCTGTGCGCGCGCCTGGGAGCTGTGCGAGTGATTGTGAGTTCAGTGAGCATCGGTGAGCTAAAGATATTCGAGTTATAAGACAACATTTTCTGCATCATAAGCAATGAAATGCATCAAACAGTCGCCAAAATTAATCATTTAGGTTTAATCGACCCATGTAAGTATTCCTAGTAGTTTTTGTTGAAAAATTAAGGAAATATAGCGCCGAAATGGCACCGTTTTGTACAACTCCTCGATCTGAATGTGAAAACGTCACAGCCCCAATGCTGCACGTTGGGGCTCCGCAGTTGAGTTAGGTTAGGGGCTGTGCTAAAGTAGAGGTCTAACTTTGCTAAGCCTAAAATAATTTAACATTAGCCCCCTAAAAACCCAGGATAGCCATCTTGGTACCACAGTCATTGGTACAATGGTAGTTTCTATTTGTTACTCACTCATAATCCCTGAATATCTCATTAGTCAGTCGACACAAGAAAACTTCCTCATCAGGCTGCAAATCTTTTGGCGGTTTGGCAGGCCTAAACTCTCGACGACGAAGCAACGGCATTTTGCTTCAGGGATGGAACATTACACAGAGCACCTTTTCCTCTGAACACCAGTGGCCCACTGTTGATTGAGGCGATCCTGAAGAGCTGTAAATTACGTAGGCTGTTATGTGGTGGGAGCTTCTCTGTTAACGGAAGGCTGCATAGAAAAATTAGAATAGCCATACATAGCATGCTGCTTAGCCATAGGGGCAGGTGAGACACTGAGAATAACACTAAACAGCTAGCTCAGTGAGCTTAGCAGGGGAAGAAAAGAAACCACTTTCCAAATCGTGAAAACATGAAAATCACGCAATTTTGAAAAAAGGCGATCCTCACAGTCAGTCAGTGGTTAGAACATGATAAATACTTGTGCATTTGCCCATTGTCCGATTGAAAGAGCAAGTTATAAACATGATAAAGAAGGCAGGTTGAACGCGTGTGTGCAGAGTGTATGAGTAAGATAGTTCCTTCGTGTCGTCTGGACAAGTATCATGTGTTCTAAATCAACACGATATAGTCTAGAATGAAACAATGCATTCACAAAACTGAGGGATTCTCAGCACGACTTGCGATTAAATTTTGCGATAAATCCAGGACTGTGTAGTCAAACAAGAAGGAGAAATATTGGGTAACAGGGTACTTACTTGAACGTTTGTTGAGAGAGGTAGAGAGGTGGTTTTCGTACATCACACATAAGAAGTGCACACTATCCAGCAGCCTGGCTGGCTCGCTGTTTGTGCGAAATTCGACGAACGAGCGACGGCGCGGCGAAAAGAAGACTTCAGTCGTTCCAGTTGCATGGCTTCTACACGCATTGGCATAGGGGGTTTGTGCGATGTATGACGTGTTTGCGGATTGTTGCGAGATGGCGCGCAGCGCACCCGGGTCGATCGCAGCGTTGGAAATTGGGGCGAGGATTCGACGAACGTTTCTTGGGGAATAAATGGCGCTCACAGAGCAGATCGCGCGCACTCAGCTCAGTTTCAACTCCTCAACACACTAGTCTCCGATTCAAACCGCCAACAGATCTGTTAGACCGGGGGCCCAGAGCATTTATTCAGCTGAAAAGGGTCACACTTTTTGATGGTCTCATCATGTAAGGATGTGGCCAAGGGTCAATAAAATGAATTGCTGGCAAGTCACATCCTGTACCGTAAGCCTAGGGACCACAAAAAGGGACCCCGAAAAATGGATTTATTCAGCCGAAGGGGGTCACGGACAAAAGTTGGTGGATATTGTTCCTTTGGGTGTACTTATCATGAAAACAGCAATGCCAGCTATTTTATCCTGTACGGGGCCCCAGACAGTAGCCCCAAAGGGCCCCACCCCCATAGGCCTACGTATAAACACACACAAACATTGATTTTATTCAATTAAAAAGAGTCACGGCTATTTTCTTTTGAAATGGAAGGAGTACCAATCAGAGATATCCAAAACACCAACTTCCAGCTATTTCATCCTGTACGGGGCCCCAGACGGTAGCCCCAAAGTGCCCCACCCCCTATAAGCCCTATACGTACAAACACACACACACACATTGACTTTATTCAGCTGATAGGAGTAACGGCTAATTTCATTTGCAATGGAAGTAGTACCCATCAGAGACATACAAAACACCAAAGCCAGTTATTTTGTCCTGTGCGGGGCCCCCAGACAGTAGCCCCAAAGTGCCCCCCCCCCCCAACACTCACACAATAGTTTCATTCAGCTGAAAAGGGGTCACGGCTAATTTCTTTTGCAATGGAATTAGTACCCATCAGAGAAATACCAAATCCAGTTATTTTATCCTGCATGGGGCCCCACACAGTAGCTTCAGACAGTAGCCCCAAGATAATTGCCCCCTTACCCCCTCCCCCTCCCCCCCCCCCCCACACACACACATTGATTTTATTCAGCTGAAAAGGGTCAAGGCTACTTGCTTTTGCAATCGGAAGTAGTACTCATCAGAGATATCCAAAGCACTAAAGCCAGTTATTTCATCCTGTACGGGGCCCCAGACAGTAGCCCCAAAGTGCCCCCTACACACAGACACACACACATTGGTTTCATTCAGCCGAAAAGGGTCACGGCTAATTTCTTTTGCAATGGAAGTAGTATCCATCGGATATCAAAATACCAAAGTCAGATATCTTATCCTGCACGGGGTCCCGTACAGTAGCTCCAAAGTGTTTTGCTTTATTCTCTTTATTGTTTGCATCTCTTCTTCTTAAATATGCGCTCCTTCGTCTTCATTTTCGCGACAACGACAACGCGTCCTCCTCATCATCATCAGTTTTGCTGTTCTGGCAAACATTTTCCAGCGTATCGGCTGCGTTCGATTTTAGAGCGGCGAGAGCGGAAGACGTGCATAATTGAGTCTGGGAAAGCGTAGGAACAGCGTAGCTAAAGCGGCCAACAGCGTTATCGAAGCAGGAATGAAGCGTCGTAGGAACAGGCCTTGATTTTATACGAGAGCAGAGAACTTAGTGAGAGCGTCGTTAAAGCGGGAAGGTCGTGCTTTGATCAAGAAAGCGGCGCAGCAGCGGGACCATGTCGTCGGTGTCTAGTTTAGACTATATTTCCCGTTCTTGTGCCGCTGTTACTACGGTCAGAAAAACCTGGAATTGTTACGCTCATCCCGCGGTATTTACACTGTCACTGCTCTCTCCCCGTTTGAGCTACGATTCAAAATAGGTCAATCTTGATGGGGAGATGAGGAAGAAATTTTGAACCAGTTCAAAATTTCTTCCCGATTTGTAAAATTGCCAGATCCAACCCCATCACCCAAACGCTGCTGCTACGATGCTCCCGGTCCCCGTACACTTTTGCCGCTCTCTCCCGATCTGACAGATTGAATAGATCGGGATGCAGATCTTGAAAGTGGAATTACATGTGGGGACACTTTAGGAACACTCCGTGGGGCCCCGTACAGCTATATAACTGGTTTCGGTGTTTTTGATACCTCCTTGAGTACTACTTCCATTGCAAAAGAAATTATAGCAATGATTCTTTTCACTTAGAATAAAATAATACGGGAGCACTTTCCAGCTACTGGCTGGGGGCCCCTTAACTGGATGGGTTTGTGTTTTACGTATCTCAGCTGTTAATTCCACTGCCAAGGAAAATAGGCATACATGACTGTTTTCACCTAAAAACAATTAATTCATATGGGGTGGGAATACTTTGGGGCTATACCTGTCAAGGGCCCTGCATCCGGGCCAATATCGCACCTCTTTTAATCGAATTCTTTAATGTTGAATTAAATTTAGCAAAAATTTCGCCTAGATGACATGGTAGTTCAATGTCATATTAATCTCTTCATTCAAATTTATTTTGAAACATTCACATTACCTCTAACCTTATTCTAAATAACACTTTTTCAACTGAAATCCATTAAAGACAAGTACCATTCCACTATCCGTTCATTCATAAATTCATAATGATATAGTCACGTGATTACACGCTGCGCTCGTTCACTCAAATTGATTTCTGGCCATCTAATTTAACATGTTGTGCAGTCAATTAAACATATATGTTCATGCTTGGCCTCTTTCCTTATTTTCTTTCGTCGTAGTTATTGTTTTGTAAGCATCATAGCATTTCATGTTTTCGTATTCGTTTAAGAGACTTTGACACCATTTTTTTTAACGTGCTTTTTGAATCCAAAGAAGTAAGAAGCCACAAATTATCTGGCCGTTACGAGCGCTTTATTACGAGCGGTCGGCCAGTTACAAGAAGTCAATGTTATGATCCTCAAAATTTGTTTTTTTTTAATAATTCTTTCTATGTCTTCTAGAGATATACGTCTGTATATATTGTGCTGTCATGACTATAAAAAATGAGGTTAAGCTGCATTACTGGTACACGTATAGGCCTATAATGACATGCATATGAAAGAGAAGGAGCGTTACCAGTCTGGTTACAGAACAACCAAATCCAGTTATACTAGATAAGAAATATGATACTTTTACTGCTTTATAACAGTAATTTATAGATGAAACGAAAACACACATATAGAAAGACATGTTAAAAAGATCTGAAACAAAGAAATAGCATGATTTGAATTTGAATGAACACGTTTGGAATTTGACTGTCTTTCTCGAAATTTAATGACTGAAATACCCTTTTCGGCAAGTCAAGGCGAATTTGAATGAACGTAGGGTACCAGCCAATTTGAATACCCATTTTACGAATTCGAACCTTCTATCAAAATTAATGAACCAACAAAAGTGCGAAATTGGCTGGGAAAACCTAACTGGCTTTGATGTTTTGGGTATCTATGATGTAAACTAAGGCCTACTTCGATTGTAAAAGAAAAACAACTATGACTCTTTTCAGTTAAATGATGTCATAATAATTATGTGGGGGAGGGGCACTTTATGGCTACTGTAACCTGGGCCCAGTACAAGAAATGACTGGTTTTCGTAATATGGTCATCTTAGTTGTGCACTATACAGAAGGCCCATTCTCAGCAAAAGCGTTCAAATACGGAATTTTGGTGTCGCCGACATTCCATGACAGTTTGCGGTTCCGTGAAACCTATTAGATACTATTTAAATGTTTATAATATATCACGAGGACTTTATTTGTTAGAAATAAACACGATCAAATGCGATCGTCTGCCTTTTTGTATAAAATTTTGCTGTTAAACTTCGTTAAGACCCCCAAAACGCAGTGTCGCCGGCTATTTCAGAATTATGTTTTATTGCTCCTCTCCGTCCACAAACACACTTTCCAAATATCATTTTCATGGACGATGAGCATATCATATGTGCTAATCACAATACTCAAAAAGTTCCAAAATTTTTATTGACTTCTTTTTTTATAGCCTTTTGAAACCTGTCGCCAAATTCACCGCCAGATACGTTACCAGTTTCTTTAGTGTTACAGCATTGGGAAAATAACAAGACTATGCAATGACCCTGTGTATATGAAACCCTGAGGATATACTTCATACACTGCAAGTACTTAGATTTTTTGTGCAACAGCTCTTTATTGAGAATACGGTATAATGTTTGAAATATCGGTTTTCTACACTTTTATTTGGACAGATACGTTACATACTTTTCACCCCACCCACTGCGACAGATATTGCAATGTCAGACAAATTGTATATTATGCATTACTCCTCGGAATGACGCATCGATTCAACATTAAAGTTTAGTACAAGTGAGAAATATTTGGTAGATATCGCTCTCATAATAATATGATCGACCATATACGTTACCCCAGATACGTGACCGAATTTTACTCATTGGTCTTGTGCTTTCTGGGGATCAAATCTGGTCAATATTCATCCCTACACATTACATGCTTCGTTTTGTTGGACCTCAGGATTATATTCTTACACCAAAAGGACAGAGAGGTGAAAAAGAGCAACACTTCCACATGATTTTTCTTTGTGCGTCAGTGTCTCACAACTTAATGCCAAGTTTTCCGACAGATACGTTACCACATAATCAAAATGCTGAAAAGAAATTGTAAATGTTTTTACAAACAAATCGTTGTGTGCTCATAAACTCCAAAGTTCTATTCTATAAAACCCAGCCACTTTCATATTCTATGCAACAACTTTGAACGTTTATTTTACAAGACGAAGCTAAGATTCAGCATATCAGTTTTTTGCTTTTCAGATTTAGCAGATACGTTACGTATAATTCAGGGCACCCACGGTGACAAATAATGTTATGTAAAACAAAGTGTTCATAAAACAATTCTGCATAGAATGACGCTTCCATAAAAAATTAAAGTTATGTTCAAATGAAGAATATTCAGTAGAAATCGCTTTGTAACTTCACCGACAGATTCATTTACGGTACGCCAGATACGTTACCAAACTTTGAAAGAGTAAAAAGTAGTTTATGAAACGCTTCCGAGAAAAGTTTCAGTGTTCTGTTGCGTATTTATTCTAGTGTTTTTCAACATATGAAGGACTACTCAAGATTCATTGATAAGTTGAACAATTATTTATTCATTTTCATTAAAAGGGATGAGCCAAATACGTTACCATACCAAACAACTGTTTAGCATATCGAGTTCATAGAGACTGTACCTACTTCCTTCTAAGTGCCTGCAAAAATATATTTTTCAAACCTTGTTTGCATTATCCATCAAAACTTAATGAATATTTACAGTCAGATGGATAAATACATTCAGACGTAAGATGAGAATATTCTGTGAATGAAGAACTCAGCTTTCACATTTATGGCTCTTTTCCACTACATTTCATAGTTTAAATATTACGTACAATGTTTAAAATGGTTAATTTTGGCTTACATCATTCATTTTTACATCAATTCATGAGGTAAATAATTAAACAGGTGATATTTATTAATTCATACACAACTAAAATCATTACTTATATTTTACCAGATACGTTACCAAAGGTGATTCGATGTTTTTCAATAGTTATTTCCCCAGGAAAGCAATTCATATTTGTTTCCTGTGGAAATTCCAGATCGGATCGTTCCCTTTGCATGATTTGTGGGATTCGAAACTTTATTTGTAAGCGAAATTTGCTAAAAATACAAAGTGAATCTTAAGGTTATATTTCATTTCAGCAAAAAGCATATTTCAACCTACCACACAGAAATAATTTCTACCAATTAGCAAGGGATGACAACATCTTTACCTCTTGAAAAACCCCAATATCTTTAGGGGGGACAGATGTCTTTTCCTGAACAGAAATTGGATCAAAACAATAAATTTAATTCAGAGTTAGGAGTCCATTACAACATGTAAATTTGCGGTAACGTATCTGATTGGTGATCAAAAATCATATATGATGCTCTATTTCAATTCATTTTTACTCAATGAATGGCCATCATTTAGAATGTTCCACTTTTTGTTTCGTATTTGACCGGTTTTGAAGTTTCCGAAAACACATCTTTGTATGTATTACTTTGTGGTTGATTTTTCGGTTTTACTCACATGGAATTGAACGCTTAATCTGAGAATGGCCCAGAAGTATGCTTCCTTTGCAAAATTTCTTGAGTGTTTTGCTACTGTAACCTATGGGACCCCGTATACAGGATAAGATGACTTGCTTTAGTGTTTGTGATATCTCTGTTCAGTAGGCCCTGATATCAACGTTACAAAAGAATTTGTAAGACCATTTTCAGCTGATTCACAGTACACGTATAATGGATGGGACACTGTGGAGCTACTGTCTAGGGCTCTGTGCAGGATGAAATAACTAGCCTTGGTGTGTTGAATATCTCTGATAGGTACTTCTTCCAGTGCAAAAGAAATTACCCGTGTTTGGGGCTATACTGTGCGGGGCCCCATACAGGATAAAACAACTGGCTTTGGTATTTTGGATATCTCTGATGGGTACTACTTCCATTGCAAAAGAAATTAGCCGTGACCCTTTTCAGCTGAATGAAACTAATGTGTGTGTGTGTGTGTGTGTGTGTGTGTGTGTGTGTGTGTGTGTGTGTGTATGTGTGTGTATGTGGAGGGGGGGGGGGCACTTTGGGGCTACTGTCTGGGGTCCCGTTCAGGATAAAATAACTGGCTTTGGTGCTTTGGATATCTCTGATGGGTATACTTCCATTGCAAAAGAAATTAGCCGTGACCCATTTTGGCTGAATGAAACTAATGTGTGTGTGTGTGTGTGTGTGTGTGTGTGTGTGTGTGTTGGGGGGGGGGTGCACTTCGGGGCTACTGTCTGGGACCCCGTACAGGATAAAATAACTGGCTTTAGTGTTTTGGATATCTCTGATGAGTATGCCTACTACTTCCAATTGCAAAAGAAAGTAGCCATGACCCTTTTCAGCTGAACAAAATCAATGTGTGTGTGTGTGGGGGGGGGGGGGGGGGGGAGGGAGCAATTTGGGGCTTCTGCATATGAATTTTAGAACCCCGATTTCTTTCACCTAATTTGAAGCTTTTAATCAGCCGGGTCAGCTGTACGCGCATACACTAACCGACTAAGCGTACAATGTCCGATCAGCTGTGCGGTTGACTCTGAGTGGATCTGATTGGATCGCGTCAGGTCCGCGACCGTTCTATTTAGAGTAAGGGGGTGACACGTACGGAGCTCGGTGCCTATTTACGTGGCAGGGACACGAAGGCGATTTATTTACCCGGTCACGCACTGACTGCATCGGAACTGTTTCTTTTGCAGCAGATTTTTTGGCTAAATTGCAGAATACCCCGGCAATCCTTCATTCCGAGCGTGTCTCCCATAGACACTGTGCTTTATTCCGTTAGCGTACGGCCATAGAAACACGTTATTAAGGGGAAGTACGCACAAGAGAGCTGGGGTATTCTGCAATTGCTCAGATTTTCTGGCCCGCTAGACACAGCCGAGCGAACAGCGCTCGTGCTAACGTGTGCATGCATGTATACATGCATCTCCTGCCCCCTATAAAGCTAACAAAATAGGTCCAGTTATGTTTTGTTGGTGGTTACAGGATGTTTAGATACTAGTATGTGATTAGATATGGTATTTTGTGGATATTATATTTCAAGTTTAGATACAAACAAAATAAATCATTTTTACAACAAACAAGATTACAAAAGACTGAATAGCTCAGTTGGTAGAGCACTGGACTGATAAACCGAGGTTTGCAGGTTCAAATCCCATTTCAGATTTTTTTTTTGTTCACTTTATGTATTCAAAAATGATTTTTCTCAGTTACTTTCTTTCTACTTATGTGGAATTTATTCCAAAAACTTATTGTGAGAACAGCTTTACAAAATGATCTGATCAAACCAGTCAGTCCATTGACCTGCAAATGACATGGAAATATTCATAATCTTTGGAGTTTTAGATGTTGTAATTCGTGTAGTCATTCTGTATTGTCTCCATGAATCTTGGATTATTATATTGACATGTAATCTATGAATTAGAAATGAGAAATCTGGCTCAAATTGCTGCAATCTCATTTCAACTTTCTTACCCGTATAAATAAACCTTACAATTCTCTGGGAAAAAAGAGGAATGTCTTTTGTACATAACAAATTGATATTTCCAGTGTTGGGTTCCTCTCTCTCCCACTCTTTCTCTCGTTCTCTCATAATTTCATCTATCTCCTTATACTTGTCGAAATCTGCCCCCCCCCCCCCATCCCTTCCTCTCTCCCCCTCTTGCACACACTCTGTCTCTCTCTCTCTCTCTTGCACACACTCTCTCTCTCTTGCACACTCTCTTCCCCCCCCCCCTTTCTCTCTCAATTGCTTTCTCTCCTCTGCTCTTTTTATTTGTTTCTTCCTCATGTTTTGTTTCTGGAATGTCTACACTTTCATATCAGATAACTCGATTTCTCACTGACCCCAAGATTGCTTATTGCTTCCTCTGGCTCTCAAAATTTTGATAATTTTAATACAAATACTACACGTGGAAGTTTGGTTTCTTTTTCCAACAATTTATTCAAATGTGATAGAATTTCAATGGCAGAACAATTTTAGGCACTAAACTGAACTACATTTGGCAACACAAGCCAATGCAATAAATATACTAACAAATTCATTATTTGCTCAGAAATAGCAATACTGAATGGAAAAATTTTACAGTAGTTTCCATAACACTAAAATTGTAGCACTCATTTACAGGGGAACTTCGTTACGAGCTCCTTGGGACCACAGAAATTTCCTCATTATATCGGGTATCTCGTTATATCGGCTTGTACCGAAAGGTTGGGTTGCGTCGCGTCGCGTCACGTTGACGCCAACGCTCCCAACGCTCCCAATGCACCCTTTCAGTCAAACCGGGGGAGCTTTGGCCGAATGGTCGCGTTCGCGTCAACGCGACGCGACGCAACCCAACCTTTCGGTACAAGCCCGTTATATCAGGGATAAAAACAAAGAGTATAAAAAGAATGGGACCTGAAAAATTACCTCGTTATATCCGAGCTTGTTATAACGAGGTTTCACTGTACATATGCAGAGATGCCAGGGGTGCTATTCAAAATTTCCCGAACTACTATCTGTAACACTCACCTGTTTATAATAATTGCAATTTACCTACAAGAATGGACGCAAATGTACTGTAGTAATCATTATTTTCTTCTTTCACAGTCTTTTCTTCCCTTCTACACTTATTATTCAGGTACAAACATTGTTTAAATTTCCTGAAGTTCTGTTTTTCCTTGGAAAAATTTCCTGAATTCAGGAAATTTCCTGAAAAGTGGCATCTCTGTATGTGGAACATATTTTACAAATAATCAAATCTATTTAATGAAAAGCCTAATTACTGGCTTCTACTTGTCAATAAGATATTAATATTCATTGCAGTATGTTAGATCAGAATCATCAGATGTGTTGAATCCATAGAGTTACATACTACTAAGTACTAAAGTGCGCACTAACCCGGAAGAGACGCCCTTCATTGAACGCGCCCTGACATTTTAATAGGGGACTGTGCAACCATTGAACTCTATGCTGAAGACAAAGCTAGCTGGCTACTACTTGGCTACTGCCTACGTGACGCGTCAGATCGCCCCAACCAATGTGTGTAATTACGCATAGGTGCACACGCTAAAGGGACTGCGCTGTAGTTCAATTAGGGCTGTTTGATAACATGCACTGGTACGCGTACTACTCACTCTAGTCTTCGTAGTATGTAACTCTATGGTTGAATCGCAGTAAACAACAAACCATGAGAAACTGATCAGAAAGAAGTAATCATAGTCATGTTGCATGTTACTGCATACTTCGATATAAAAGGTATCAAAATCTTCACTAGCAATAACATCAAGTTAAAGCCTGTATCATATAACTCATGTTGAATGAAAAATATGATCTATGGGTTAAACTTCTTTTTGGTATAAAACCAATTCCTAATCTTCTCACTCGTGGAATTAGCTGAAAAATGCACGATATAATCTTCCTATGCAGGTTTCTCATACTAGTATACAATGACTACATTTTAAGAAGGGAAGGGCATTTTTTAAAGAAAAATGAAAACATTACCATGAAATGGTTTAAATATCTTCAAAGGTGAAATTCAAATTTTCCCAAAGAATCAACCGATGATAACAAAGATGTTATTGTCACTACGCTTTTGTAAGATTTGAATATTGGATACACTGTAGTCCAATATGCCTAACATTATCTAAACTTTAGCGAAGCTTTAGAAAAGGCTTTAAGTGAAGGCCAATGTTTTCCGAATTTTGCAGGCCATTAATGTGAATAATCAGTAATGCACAACTCCACATTCACGTTTGGTTGCTTTTTGTGTTTTTTTCAGGACAGGTACGCTTGTTGTGCCCAGAAACTCCACACACACTGCATGTCTTTCTGTAACCTTCACGTTTACATGATGGTTCCAGGTACTCGACTCTATTTTGGATGTTCATAACTTGTCTCAATGCTTCAATATTGCGTCGATTTGAAGAAGAAAAATACCAGCTAGTTATTCGATCGTTCAATTTTTCAAAAGTTTGTTGTGAAAACTTGCTGAGATTGCCATGAAGGCGGATTGAGTCACTGACATGTTTTGCAAATACATGCATGTATACTGTGATATCACCTTAAGTATGGACTCGGTAGAATTTGTCAACCCATGCACAAGCTTGTGACTGGAATTCCACCAACTCGTCCTCTGTCATATCCTTTTTCATCTGGTTAACTAGCTCTCCAAATTTCGACCACAAAAACTTGATATCTTCAAGCTTAGGATTATCAGAACCATAAAAATCCTCTAAACATATGGCCTTTTGAATTTTTTGATGCTGTGGCCCAATGAAGTCTTGATGAGTGAGATAACCTTGTTTATCAACATAAAACTGCCATTCGATTCCGAGGTTTTGGACAAACTGTTCGAATTTCAACATAGATGGGCAATTCAATTTGTCAACATTCTTGTCATTCTTCGTAATGTTGTCGTTTGTCCTGATGCGTAGTACAAGTTGACGGGTCAGCTGGTCCGAGATGCGGAGATACAGATGGAGGGGATCTGGTATGACGTGAGTGACTGGAATGTGGGGGAAGATTGGAGCATGCAAACAATTGTAGTTTTCCGTTTTCTTGGTTTTCTTCTTTTTGCACAGCTGGTTCATTTCGGATATGTTCCTTGCAGTTCCAGATTGGTTGAGACGGTGAAATTCCCCTTTATGTGTTTGGCACCACACACAACAATAATTTGCCGAGCAGGCACCTAAGCCAAGGATGATATTAGTAAATTTCAAATCAGCACAAATAATGTATTTCAGTTTGATAGTTCTGCCATGAACTGTAATTTCCTGAAGTGACTGGGTATCTCGTACTATGTCTTGTAGTGCATCTGCCAATTCGTTGTACTTTTCAGGGATCTTTCCAATTGCTAACAATAGGTCATCCGACCGCCAAGAATCTGTAATTACTGTCATTCCAAAATTGGTTACATGTAGACGGCCAACCGATGTTCCGTCACCTGTGATTTTGATTACAAGTTCATCATCAGTTATCGGCCAAGCACTTTCCAAGAAACGTCTGAGTTTTACTTCAAGTCTCTCTTGAACACCTTTTTTGTTTGGAAGTAGCTGTACAGAAAATGTGGCATTTAATTCTGCCCTGCGTTGTTGAATTGCATAAAGTGATGGATAATTGGTTCGTATAGGCAGGTGATCTTTGAATTGGTTTAAGAATTGTTGATTTTCTATGGCTAGTTCTTGGTAGGCATCATCTGAAATAAGGTTTGAGTCCTTTATGTATAGCATCCGATCCACCGAGGGTCCAGAGGGCAAGTCGTCTGTTGGATAATCATGGTAGCCTACAGTATTTCCATAGTGATCTTTTACAAGCATTTTCTGGATTTTGATGTTATCTTCTGCCAGCAGGTCACGAGCAAAGTTCACACTTTCATTAAGGTTTTTCTTTTGTACACTTTTCCAGGTTGGCCCATATTTTGTTTTAGGTAGGACTTTCCTTTTGTTTGTGCGTCTTTTAAGGAGTCTTCCTAATAACACATGTGCTGTTTTTGCACTCTTCTGGCATTCTTTCGCTTGTCTTTTCTGGCCTCTAACTTCGTCTTCTGCTACCTTCCTACGTTTCCTTTCATTTTCTAGTTCATGTTCCATTTGTCTTTTAACTCCACCGAGATTTAATTTATATATGGTGCTTTTCAACTTGTCCAAAAATTGTTGACCTTGCCTGCCACCAGCACTCAAAGCCTTTGATGCAGGTCGCATAATATATCGTATTTTGTCATCGAGACGTTTAACAATGCCAGCATCTGCATATTTTGCATCAATGCTGTTCAAATGAAATATTTTCTTTAGTACAGATTCACTCTGTTTGAGTCCAGGTCCCATATCACTTTCGCGTACTAGCTGGTACAAAGTAAAGCAATTGATGTAAATTACCCACGATTCTGAATTTGTTCCAGAAGGTGCACCAAATACTGCAGGTAGAAAACTTACACTAAATACTAAGTATAGTGCCAAAGAGGAAAAAATTAGCTTCACAGTCAACAGTTTCATTTTTTTATTATTTTTTTTTTTGGGGGGGGGGGGTTTAAACAGTAATTTTTAGCACAATAGTCATAATTCAATACAAAGTAAAGTCAGCTGGAAACTTAGGTTTTTAGATTGAAGCTTACACAATTCAGGCAGTGTAATTCTCACTGTAAGTACTGTGTGTCCAAAGTTGAATCGACCAAAATGAGTCAGCGATGAACACAATCAAAAATCTAAATCAGTTGGAAGATTTCAAAACTTCCACCCAGTTCAAACACCAGTGTAAGTTACATCATTGTACACACACAGTTTGAACTCAGATACACGCATATCTGGAAAAGTTTCAATTAAATATGAATTTGAAAGTTTGATGAGCTAAACAACCATATGAATTGGTCCGAATGTGTACTTGAATTACTTGAAAGTCACAGTTTGAACTCAGATATATCTGGCAAAGTTTCAATTAAATATGAATTTGAAAGCCTAATGAGCTACACAACCATATGAATTTGTCCGAATGTGTACATGAATTACTTGGAAGTTACAGATGAGATAACAAGCCCATGCTTTATAAGGTGACCCCTACTTTGCCTAGTTCAAACTTGTTTCCTCGATCTTTCACGAAACGAAAAACAAGAAGATGTCCACGATGGAGTAGTTTTTTGTCAAGTTGTTTTGTTTCCACATTTACAACATATTGTTCCAGGCACCTTCTTTCATGTATCCATATCTGTATAGTGCTCTCCACAACATAAGCAAAGTCTCCTGCTGCATTGACTATGCGAAAAAACCAATCAGTCCCTAGAAATGTGGCAACGGATGCCCAATCAGCTGTGAAGATGTCTTTCCTTTTCAAACGGACTGGATGACCATTTATGACCTCCACAAACCTATTGAATGTTTCTACTTGTATGGGAATATGCAGAGTAACTTCGGTGTCCTGAACACGGGAAATATTGAGGTTTTCTTTCACCTTGACAAGCAAATCCTTTTTCACAAGTTCCAGAGCATCTGATTTTTCCTCATTCACATCTACAACTTCACTTTTAAGTCTCCATTCATTGTACTTATCTTCCCATCCGACATAATGGACTAAAACTTCATCACCTTTATCAGATATTCTTTCATCGAGGACTTCCAAGCGGAATAGCGTAGCTGTGGACCATTTGTCTTTCTTTTCGTGAAGACGTTCATTTAAGTTCACACTGACATCTTCAAAGCCATGGTCGTGAATTGAAGCATAATCCACACGCCTCTTCTTTCTCAGATCCATAACCTGAAAGAAATATTTACAAAAAGAACACAATTTTTGGCTCTGTGCATGGTCCCTAGTACATTTTATGAAGACCGAGGTGAAGTGGAACAGGAGGTGAAGTGGGACGGCTTAGTGCAAAAAGCGCGGCGCGTTAAATGGCCCGTCAATCAGCGCGTTAAACGGCGCGTTGCAAAAAGCTCAATTTTTTTCCGAACAATTGGTATTTGCGCTGTTGGTATTCATACAATGACATGCACTACGTGTTACAAAAAAAAAAACATTTCCCACTTTTGATCCTTAATAGTTCGAAAACTAAATCAGATAACACTGTCATGGATTTAGCTGAATAGTGTACAATAATTTAGTTGGAGTCGATTTGAATATGAAAGAATAGGTTTCATTAAATCCATGATTAATTTTAAAGTTAGGGTCCAGATTTTGGTCAGAGTGTGTGCTTACAATGACCCTGAACAATGGACATGAATACCACTTTTTCAGAGCTCTGCCGACTAGGCTTCTTGTCTCTTGCTCCAGGGCACATAAATACTTTATTATCAATTCATGTGGCTTGCCCTGGGCTCTGCTAGTCTGAATTCATGGTATCGAAAAAAAACTATAAATTTGTCAGATTACTAGTAAACAATTGTGTTAAAAAAACTTTAGATTTTAAGCTTATACCAAATTTAGTGATAGCCTCATTGAGACAAATTTTGAAAATGATTGTCAGCTGGAATGAAACGTGTGGTATGCAAGCACATGGAAACAGGGCTTACTTTTTTGTGCGTGCATTTTACCCTTTGCCATGAATTCAGGTTAGCAGTGTCTAGGGCAATCCAACATAAATCATTAATAAAGCATTCATGTGCCTGTGAGCAAGAGACCAGAAGCTTAGTCGGCAGAGCTCTGAAAAAGGTCATGAAGGTGGTATCCATGTCCATTGTTCGAGGTCATTGTAAGCACACACTCAGATACACAACATTGCTTTCTGTGTAATTAAAGATCAAGTTTTCTACCGAGAATTAGAATTTGACCAAAATCTGGAATATAACTTTAAAATCAATCATGGATTTATTGAAACCTATTTATGCTTTCGTATTCAAATCACCTCCAACTAAATTGTACACTATTAAGCTATTTCTCATATCCACGACAGTGTCATCTGATATATAGTTTCCGAACTATTAAGGATCAAAAGTAAGAAATGTTTTTTCTAACAAGTAGTACATGTCATTGTATACCTTACATACATTTAATAGCACAGCCATAGACATGACATCGTCTAAGTTACCGACCCAAAGTTAAATGAAATTCGTGGTGAGTAGCTTTTAATACTTGTTTTGCATATCTTATTTCCTTGTGAAAACCGCAAAACTAATTCAATAGAATGTCCTAATCAATTTATTCGGCGTTGATTGATTCTAATCGTCTAGTTTTAAATAGGGTTGGCCGCTCATTTCCCTATTAATTACAGACGTCCTTATAAAATAAGAGGCCAGTGAATTTCCGACAGATTTTCATTCGGTCTATCCTACTGGCAAATCAGTTGACCGATTAGCCAGCAAACATAAAATACCATATGTGGGACTGCACTGGTATTTTCACCAAAACACGCGCAGAATGGCTCCTAAAACTACAGACGATTAGAATCAATCAACGCCGAATAAATTGATTAGGACAATCTACTGAATTAGTTTTGCGGTTTTCATCAAAAAAGAATAGAATTTCCAAAACAAGTAAAGTTACTCACCGCAAATTTCGTTTAACTTTGGGTCTGTAACTTTGACGGTGTCATGCTGACTTTCCGTAACGCTCCACTACCGCCCATCAGCTACAGTGTATGCAATACCTATGGCATAATTATGCTGTGCTAATGTATATGTATATGTATATGTATATGTATAATGATCGACATGTATAAATACCAACAGCGCAAATAGCAATTACTCGAAAAATAGAAAACTTTTTGCAATGCCACAAAAATCTATATTTTATTCATTTTTTACGCGCCGTTTGACGCGCCATTTCACGCGCCATTTAACGCGCCGCGCTCTTTGCACTAAGCCAGTGGGACAGCTCTATAACTCAAACACTAATAAACTGATGAACAGTCTGCTTTTGAAATATCCCTTAACAGGTGTTGCTAAGCACTCTTCATCTAGATTTAAAAACGTGTCCTTTTTTCACAGGTCTTGCTGCCTTCTTGAAATGGTAAGTAAATTTACAGATACCATACAAGGCTGTGGAGCTATTACACCTGAGTTACATAATGGTCTGGTAGATGTGTAAAAGAATTCACGAAATTTCTTAGGATAATACCTAAACCTCTGATTATGAGCTAATTTTTAGTATTTTTTACCAATGGGGTAAACTGACACACCGATTCTTATTGCACTCCCTGTCCAACTTCTCCCCACGATGTCCCACTTCTCCCAAATAAGTTTCTTACTGTCCCACTTTACCCCTGCCAGTGTCCCACTTCTCCCCAGGGTGTCCCAAGTCACCCCCTAATTCCCCAAATAACAGTTTGTAAAGTCATTGATTACATACAGAGGAAAGACGAAGGCCTAATAAAAACTACTGCACAATACACCGCAGTACCCATTGTCTTTGACGTGTAAACAGGAGCTGGCTATCCTAAATATTCTGGGAGTTACAGGGTAGAATTCATAAAATTGAAAATATGTCCCACTTCTCCCCAGTCTCCCCAACATATGCATAAATCAAAACTGAAATGACAATAACTGCCAGTATGACTAAAACTATTATTGACTTTTTTTTTTTTTTTTATTCCAAGCAAATTATACAGTTTAAGTCCTAGCCTGGCTATTCATAACATGAACAGAAACAAAAATATAGTGCATACTTTAAGTTTATAGCACAGTGACAGAGAAGTCAAAAAATTCATGCAGTGATTTTACCAGTTATAATTCTAGCATCTTGCTGTGCAGCAGGTCGACTGAACATTCGCTTGTACATCCTGGCTGATCAGAGTATTTCGTCTCTGGCTGAGCACCGACTGAACATCATGAGCTGCAGTAGAGGATGATGGCAGTGGAGGTCTGTCTGTGATATATAAAACAAAAGGAAATTGTTTTTGTCTATTGATGACTTTTAAAGAAAAAAAGAAAATTGTCTCAAATTCCTTTGGCTTGGGGCTAAAATCGTGTTTTTTGTTGTTGGGTTTTTTGGGGGGCCGAAGAGAAAACAGTAGATCTATAGGCTACACAGAATTTTTTCAAATTGCATTTTTAGGTAATTATTTTGCATACATGTAAATTTGCTTTGCAGCCAAATGAATTTCCTTTTATTCCCTTGAAGTGATGCAAGAAAACAAGAAAACAAACAAACAGAAAAGAAAGCCAGACCCAGAGTCTCTTTAAAACCAAAGTGAGAGAAAAAAAGGAAATGCAGTGTCAGTGCTAGACTCTTACAAGTTGAATCCTTCGATCCAAATTAACGTTAGACCCAACATTACCTTGTATTTTGCCATTAGCATGTCCTCCGTAGACAGACGGATAAACATTGTAGTACCCATTGCTGTGTAAATACTTCTTACTTTACTCAGCTGTCTCTATGGACCAGTGGGGATGAGGGGGGCGCAAACGGCGCGCGCCCCCCTTCTTTTTCTGATTGCGTCTTTTTTTTTTACGCCCTAAAAAAAAAAAATTAGAAAAATGAGATACGTTAAATCAACCCTATATGCCTATCCCCCCCCCCCCCCCATTGAGAATGATTTTCATTCAAGATTCTCTTGCTAGTCGGTGTGCGGTGACGGGAAAAAAGTTCCCCCCCCCCCCCCCCCCCCCCCCCCCCACTGAGCATGATTTTGGAGATTCTGCTGATGGCAGCCGACGATGGAAAAAAGTGAGCCCCACCCCCCTTTAGTTTAGGCTTTAGAGGTTTCTACTAGAATTAGGGAATTCCTGGATCCGCCGCTGCTAGGACTAAGTCTAAGCCTGTTCATCGATCAAATGAGTAAGATTAAGAAAGATGATGAATCATTAATATAGACATACAAATGCACACACACACACACACACACACACACAGTTCAATACAATTATTTTCCTTCTGTATGCATGCAATGCACGAGTTCTGAGAGTACCCAGTAAGCGCAGCCAGCTGATCCGCGTTATTGAAACCCCTTGACTTCCCCTGAGCAAGGATGGTACGACCCGGTTCGCTGGCTGCCTGCAGATTTCAGTGTAACGACATCGTACCGAAAGAATTATGGATTTTATTCAATCATCCCTTTTAACGATTCTGTGCATGCCATCAGGCTCAACATACTTTACAATGTTCCTCAAACGTTTATTTATAAACAGGTATAACTTTGATGATATAATATTAAAGAGAAACAAGTTAAACTTACCAAAATTTGCGGCTATGCCCGAGCCAGACAGGAGGCAACACAACCGGTGGGCAACGTAACACACGTAAATCAGTGCAATTCCGGTTTCCGCGGAACTCATAGCAAACTTCCCAAAATGAGACAAAGCTCCCAATTGGTTTAATCTTTTGACGGGGGTATTATTCATCCAATGGAAATGCTTTATATATCAAACTGTTCAGAATAACCTGAAGGACTTCAATCTTTTTCCGGTGATGAAAAATAGCCCACTCCCGGCAAGAAACCGCTAGATATAGTCGGAAGAGTTCAGTAAGAAAGATCGATACCACAGAAATTTTGACCAAATTAATGAAAAGTGAGCAATAAATGACGGTGCAATGGAACAACAAAAAATCTTAATTTTTACATCATCATAAAGAAGAAAAGTTAAATTTTCTAATGCTCTTTCCGGTGGTGAACTAGGCCGATCGAATCAGAAGATATGGTTGAAGAAAGGAGGAAATTACACATTTTTACTGCTATTTACTGCAGCGCGCGGTGGGTTTAAAGAGGTTGATGCTTAAGTGTATGGGTAAAATCCATATGACTGGGGCCCCGTGCAGGATAAAATACCTGGCTTTGGTATTTTGGATATCTCTGATGGGTACTACTTCCATTGCAAAAGAAATTAGCCGTGACTCTTTTCAGCTGAATGAAACTAGTGTGTGTGTGTGTGTTGGGGGGGGGGGGGGGGGGGGGCTCCTTTGGGGCTACTGTCCGGGGCCCCGTACTGGATAACATAGCTGACTTTGGTGTTTTTGATATCTCTGATGGGTGCTCCTTCCATTGCAAATGAAATTAGCCGTGACTCTTCTCAGCTGCACGAATGAAATCAATGTTTGTGTGTGTTTGTACGTATGGCCTATGGGGGGTGGGGCACTTTGGGGCTACTGTCTGGGGGCCCCGTACAGGATAAAATAGCTGGTATTGGTGTTTTGAATATCTCTGATGGGAACTACTTCAATTGCAAAAGAAATTAGCCGTGACTCTTTTCAACTGAATAAAATCAATGTTTGTGTGTGTTTGTACGTAGGCCTATGGGGGGTGGGGCCCTTTGGGGCTACTGTCTAGGGCCCCGTACAGGATAAAATAGCTGGCATTGGTGTTTTGGATATCTCTGATGGGAACTACTTCAATTGCAAAAGAAATTAGCCGTGACCCTTTTCAGCTGAATAACACCATATTTCTGGGGCCCTTTGGGGCTACTGTCTGGGGCCCCGTACAGGATAAAATAGCTGGCATTGCTGTTTTCATGATAAGTACACCCAAAGGAACAATATCCACCAACTTTTGTCCGTGACCCCCTTCGGCTGAATAAATCCATTTTTCGGGGTCCCTTTTTGTGGTCCCTAGGCTTACGGTACAGGATGTGACTTGCCAGCAATTCATTTTATTGACCCTTGGCCACATCCTTACATGATGAGACCATCAAAAAGTGTGACCCTTTTCAGCTGAATAAATGCTCTGGGCCCCCGGTCTATGTGGTCTGTGCGTCTAATGCTAGTATGAACGGAACTCTTCTGTGTAAATAAAAATATTGGGCTGTGAAGCATTTTATATTCGAAGCAGCACATATTCCAGTACAATTTGCTGTAGGCCTACATATATTTCCACAAACGATGTAAGAAGTATTGTCTAATCTGCACTTGGTAGAAAAAAAAATTTATAGAATATCGAGTAGTGTCAACCCCTAGCGATACTCTTCTCTTCAAATTCCTGTTACATTCTGACCATGATTATGATGGACCTGAGATCGAGTGATGAAACATGTAGGCCTATCAATTTTCAATTTCAATTCAATCTATTTGTTCAATTCCACCAAGAATAACAAATTACAAAAATTGTAATATTGGGCGAAGACAAAAAATCAATGATTAGACAAACATGACAGATAGCTGATAAGAGATTCAACACGTAAGCTGTAGGTACCTACGTCACACAAATCTTTTGTACAGTAGAATCTCAGTATACAGTAACAATTTAAGAAAGAAAAAAAAAAACACTCATCGAATCGCGTTGAAGTGGTTGAGCATGCCAAAATCACAACCAACGAATTCTTTTTTTTTTCTTGTTATATGTAATATAATAGTTTGTATTTTGATTTTGCAGAATTAAAAACAGGCAAAATTCATCTTACCCAACCAAGCATGAAAAATTACTGTACTTGCGCAAGCATTTCCACAATTACAGTACACTGTACAACGATAGTACTATTAAATTGATACAGCCCTGATGAATGTCTTTGTTAAATGTATATACTCATTCTGTAAAGATTTCTACTGATTAGCCTCTTTGCAATGCTACAAAGTTAACAACTTTCTGCTTTATATGCCCAAACAACAAGAAAACATAAATATGGGTTGATCAAATTTTAACCTACGAATTCAAGATTTATTGGTTTAGCTGCCCTTCATTATATCATATACTTATGTTGACCAGAGTTTGCATTTTTATAATAGGCCTACTGATGAAGATGTAGATTTCAGGCTGACCTGGAGATGTATCCTTCAGATCATGACTCGACCACATTTGGCACAACACATTTCTAGTCTTGTGATGTCGTGGTATCAACAATGTATTTTCAGAGAAAATATGCAAGGAATTCCAAAATCTGCATTGTATAAAAAGAGCATTTGACCTGGTTCCTCTAAAAGGCGCATAGAGAAATGCGCTTCCTATTCCTCTTATTTCATTGCCTTCAGCAACAAGTCAAGGGAATATTACTAATAGTGAATTTCTACTAAAATCTGCGTTACAATTAGATTGCTTTTATATTTTTGTGTCATTCTGCTATACTGTGACATCACATTGTAGATTTTTAGATGGCAGTGCATAGAATTTGCCACGAGTATGAAAGTTCAACCTTTGAACACTCGAGTATCCAATTCCTTGACTTCCATGCAACTGTCCGAGTTTTTGATTTTCTAATTAGCCTGGCGGTGCACAATCTGCATGTTTAGGGAACTTCAAATGTTGGTTTCTGTTTGGATATTACTTTGCTGTTCAGAATAAAAACACAAAAGAACTATAAATTTCCCCCCTAAATTTAACAAATGGCCTATCATGACGCTCAATTCATTGTACACCTCTTGCTTAAAATGGACGATTAAAAATGTATCACTTGTTTCATATATCATATATGTTGCCAATGTACCCTAACATATATATAATTATATATATATATATATATATATATATATATATATATATATTCATATATGGCTATATATATGAGAAATAATTTACCCAAACTGTTGCGATAAGAAGAATAAGAATATTATTAAGAATATTATTCCTTTATCCCTTTACGAGACATCCTATACTGTATTCCAGTTCTTTGTCATTGTGTTTTGATTTGACATTTTCATGCCCTTTAATGTTTTATGTGCCTTTAAACACATAAAATACATATATCTGAAATTGAATGAACATTTTATAAGACACCCATGAGTACATGTACCGGTAGAGTCACTTCCATTCTGGCTGTTCGTGTTGGCTTTCAATAATACTGTACTTGTAAAGCTATGTATGTATTTGTCATTTTATTTTATGGAGTATTTTTTGAATTATTTTATCATCATTATCATTTTCATTTTTTATGCTGTTTTAACTGAAATGTTTGTAATTGTATACTGATGTCAATGTGTGTATGTGCATGTGTGTTTAATAAGTTTCTTGCTTTTGTGAAATAAAGAAACTGAAACTGAAACTGAAAAAAAAATCATATATACATGTATATGCATGTACACACACACACGACACACACACACACACACACACACACACACACACACACACACAATTAACTTATTTATAATCCCTTATCTGCAGATCAGGGTCCCGTTTCATAAAACTTGTTATCAATATCAAGTTACAATAGTTACAATAGTTGTTATAAGCTACTGAAATCCTTGCGTCTGATTGGCTGAGAGCAAATTTGTCATAGAAATGTGGCAGTTGTTACTGATAACAAGTCTTATGAAACAGGACCCAGATGGGACCTTTAATGAAATCTGCAATATCCTTTATACTATAACATTTCACTATTTCTGTGTATTAACTTTGTGGAGAAACTTCTTCCTACCGATTTTTTGTTTTAAAACATGGAAAAGATATGAACATGGATTGTGTTGCATTAGTAGAGGTTAAATATGAATGCACTGAAGAGCATTACTTCTCTTGTAAACTGCATGAGCATGTGTTTCCCATGGTTTAACTGGTATTGTGAACACAAGCTTTTGTGGAAGCAGTGGAAGCAGCTATACATACCCATATAGGTCATGGATACACTAAAAAAAAACATGAACAATGGGAGGGGGAAGAAATGCACTGCATTTTTGTCAGATCTTTTCATTTCTTTTTTTGACAAAAAAAAGAGAGGAGAATATCATAACATAAATGTACTAAAACGTGAATCTGTTTTAAAGCATAATGTCAGACATATCCAATGTACCATCCCCTCTCCCCACACACTATATCTTTTTCTCCTAACTTCTCCATTACTTGATATAATCTTGAGATTATTACGACCTATCAAATCTGAAACAGAAAGATATAATGTACACGTACAATGTAAATGGTACAAGAGTCAATCGACATAGAACTTGAGCACTCCAAGATAGCACACCTCCATCAAGCAGCCACCATTAAAATATCATCTATCCGGGGCAATATCTTTAACACAAATAATGAGGTACATATGTATAGGGACATCTACACAAAACATTTGTTGAAAATCTGGTCATCCATTGTTGAGTTATTGGGAAATTATATGTAAGTGTACTATATCCAGTATGATCCCCATGGCTTTTGGTCTTTACCTCATGAGCCCAAACTTAATTTCTTTGTTACTTCACTATAAACACACCCTGCAAGTCTGGTGAAAAATCTGACCATCTGTTCTTGAGTTATTGGGAGATTAAGGATATTTCATGTCCTTTATGAACCCTATAAACTTTGATCTTTGACCTCACAACCCCTGAATTAAATTCTTTCTTTATTACTTCATTATGAACAGTCTGCAAGTTTAGTGAACATCCTATCATCTTGTTCTTGAGTTATTGGGAGATTAAGCTTATTCTATGTCCTTTACGACCCCTATGACCCCAAATTAAATGTTTCTTTCTTACTCCATTATGAACACACCCTGCAAACCTGGTGAAAATCTGATCATCTGTTTTTGAGTTATTGGGAGACTGAGCTTATTTAATGTCCTCTATGACCCCTATGACCTTTGACCATATGACCCCAAATTTCAATATTTCTTTCCTACATCATTATAAACACACCCCGCAAATTTTGTAAAACTTTGTTCAAATGTTCTCCAGTTATCTTGTAAACAGACAGACAAACATACAGAACTAAAAACATAACCATATTGATTAGAATTCAACTACATATAAGCCTGGCAGTATGAGCACAAAGATAAATTTGCTATATGGAGTATCCAAATAACATCATTTCTAATTCACAGAATATGTTTAATAGTTTGCAAATAGTGGTACCCTGAAGATGGGAGTACAGCATTACATTATCTTTTACAGACCAAGTAGTGTGGGGAGACATGGATGGCCCGATTAAACTGATCTTCATTCACTGCCCACCAGAGTACAAAGTTTGAAAACCATGATAAGTGTCCATCAGCAAATATGTGAAGTGAAGCACATTGGTAATGGTCGACTCCAGTCAAGATTCTTGGCTGTGTGTGAAAAATGTATAACAGGGATTCTTCATATCCGAGCCATGCCAGACTTCCCATTCCACGGTACAATTGTATCCCCACGCTACAGGTCTTTATGTCACACTACAAATTGGGTTGTCCTGGTTTTACGCAGATAACGGTAATGCACTTCATCTCTTTTATGATTAATCAGCTCATAATTCAGAGACTCCAACTCTCCCACTTTCGACCAAAGATCTCCTGCCGAAAGCCCATTTTTGCAAAATCTCCCGTTGTCCTGCTTGAGATTTAATTTTTCCCGCCCTGGCTCTGTGTCTCCCGCTTGAAATGATTTCTTACTTATTGCCATTGTATGTTGAAAAATAAGCCTTAGATAGCATGAAAAAGCATCTAGAACCCTAGAGCTTCCAGGGCCCTTAAGCGGGCCCTGGATCCCGGCCGCAAGGAACTTTGCGCTTGTGATGTGCGCACAGCGTACATCAAAATTGGAGTCTCCCGTTTGCTCTAGGAGTTTCAGGCGGGAGAATCTCCAGATCAGAAGGTGTTTGGGGCTGGAGTCTCTGATAATCTCTTCTGACAATCAGTATGCACATCACTAAAAATCACCAACATCATAACATGACTTTCATGAGAGTTTCTGTTTACTTCACAGTATACTGTGCACACTTATAATTATTCTTTTGGTTGCATAATGCCACAAAACTACTTGAACAAACAGGAATTCATTTGTTAAATATATGTCCGGAAGGCCAACCACGCACATTTATAACTATTCTTTTGGTTGCATAATGCCATAAAACCCTTGAACAAACAGGAATTCACTTGGTAAATATATGTCCTAAAGGCCCATATACAAGTATTTTGTACTATCTTTAAAAAACAAAACAAAACAAAACAGCTACACTGATCAAACTATTTTTGTGTCTGGAACAAATCACTTCTCCAAGTACAGGTCTGGCACAATCATATCCCTTGGACGTTGTTTTGATAGCTTATCCAATTGCACATACAAAGTGATAGAAACATATTATTGAATGATTCACAGAAGTACAGTAATATACTGTAAAACGAGGAATGTTCGTGTGCATTTTAATTTCGCGAATTTCGCGAGCACCAAGATTCACGAGATTAAAATGCACGCGAAATTTCTTGTCTACACTATATGCATTGAACGCCAGTGGCAATTCGCGAAAATTTCATGCCACGAAAAAGGCCGTCGGCTCCAATTTGCGAAAATTTCGTGCCGCGAATATATCATGTTTTACAGTAATCAGATACTTGCAACCTATTTGTCATTCTATTGCTCAACTGACATCATGCTCTTACTCAACTTTGTCTAATAGAACAGCTCCATCTAAGACGCTAATTTAGCAGGCTGATCTGACAAATGATTATCAGTGTCAGCAGAAATGTTTCACTAAATAAAAGCTGTGAACTAAAAGAAAGTGAAGTTATTGATGGATATTTCTGTGAAATCATATACCGTTAAATAAAGCATTATGGAAGACATTTTCTGAGCAAATAAATCATCTACCATGGATTCTATGAGCATCTTTCAACAGCCTCCACTGGTATCTGCACATAATATCAAATTAAGTCATTTCACTTTTGCCCTCAAAATCATAAACTCTGCCAATTAGTGCCATTTACATTAATTTTGAAAAAAAATATGTCTCCCTTGTCAGTTCTTTTCATGTGAAGGTCACTCTGGAAAAAATACAAGTAAACTAAAGAGAAGGACAACAACACTTCCACTTCCAGTGGTGTGGGAAAAGTATCAATAGATTTACTCTAAACCTTTGAACAGAATTTTCAAAATATGAACAAATGAGCAAGATAGTTATTGGGTACAAACAGACTTTTCTGTTGTGTAAGCCATCTCCCCTGCAGCACATGTGCAGTTAACTCTGTCATCCCTCGCGAGTCTCAGCAAACTATTTGCATACACCTGTATACAATATCATGGTAATTTGAGATGATGGTTATAAGAAGATTAAGAGGTGTATCAATACCTGCCCCAGCATGGTATGTGCAGAGCAAAAATGCCAATTGCAAATTGCTCCAATTATCCAGTATGCATGTATGTACACTGCCTTGTGCCCAGACTTGGGATACATGAGAAAACTGAGATGTCACTGAGTTTTAGGTAGTAGCTGTAGCAGCCAGTTATACTACTACTCTAACCGTTGTATGAAGTACAAACAAAGGTTCACATTTGTTACAAGTCCATTGTGTTAAAAAGATATATTCATTTTGCTAGCATCAACCTCATCAATTGATTGGTGAACTTTTCTACTTTCTTCAGGTCTTGGCTGTGTTCTGTCCTGTACTGTAAGCACTGCAATAAAAAGAGGAATAAAGAATCAGTGAATTATAAAACAACACACGATATGACACTGCCAGCTTACTACACTTTAAATAGCCTGTATGTGAAATGAAACAAGAAGAACAAAACAATTGATAAGTGAAACTTTGAGTAACAAACGAAATGTGTTGCATATATCTGAATAACTTCACAACTGTCAAGTTGTTCATAGAAAAATAAAGGAGTTGTGACAGGTTATCTATTATACGAAGTTGTGCTACAATGTAGACTTGCACACAAAAAAGTGCATTTCAGACCTGACCCTGATATTTGATTCAAGATTCTCGTTCTGCCACAGTGGGCGGTACCCAAGTCAAGATGAAATACAAGTGTAACTCTGGTCCTTGGAACAGGTCTCCTTATGCAATGGTTCTACAGACCCTCCCGCCAGCTTGCCTGGGGCAACAAAAGTCCTTATTGGGATAGTAATAAGAATGGGCACTTGCCTGAACACAGTACGTTTGGGCAAGTGGGAGAAAGCAGTTTTTTTTGTAATGCCCTTACGACTTTCACAAAATTGGGTGAAATGTTTCATGTGTCGTCTCACAGAGTACAAACAATTCTTGATCTTTATCTTCTACACAATATATATGTGATGCATCATCACGTAATCCATACAGATTTCTAACTTCAAATTCCTTTTTTAACACATTGTCCACGTATGGAAGTAGAAAAACTTATACCTGGTATATCAATTTCAAGCTTAGCATCAAACAAATCTATATCTGCCCAAAACCAAAACCAAAAAAATTTTCCTGACATTACAGTAGGAACATATGGCTTTCATGATGACACATCACATTTACATTTCTTGGATCGCGCAAAGTCAAAGTGAAATGTCTTATAGTGACAGTTATACCTACCACTTGATCATCTGTGACTTTTACTGACAACTTAGAATCGCAGTGTCTGTACTTTGTAACGATCCGCACCTGCAGGGTGGAGAGTTAGTAATGCATTTAATTAGACATCTAGATGTAACCAACGAAGGCAAGAAGTTTTTCAAAAATGTTCCCCAATTTTTTTTTTTTTTAATGGAGATGGTGGGGGGGGGGGGGGGCAGTCGTACGTAGTCTCAGTCCAGCACCCATCAGAGCTAGAGGTCAGATCAGACATACAATCTTCAAGCGCACCACCACTAACAGCTTCATCGTCATTGACTAGCCCTCGAGAGGTCGAGTCCAAAGTTGGATTACCATTTTTCATTTTTTTTCATTTTTTGATAAGCACTGTATGGTAAGTCATCGACCACCTATTTTTAGATCAACCACCCTCGCGCAATGGCTTTCTCGCGTATAAAATAAAAAATATGTGTGGGACGGAGCGCAACACGCCGGAACATTTGAACATGAATACAAATCAAGAAAAATTAGGGGGATACAAGTAAATGACCTGAGGAAACAGGAGGAAAAAGAATTGAAGAAGATCTTCATTAGTAATACACTTAATTATTGTTAACACATATCTGCCCATTCACTAGATCTTCGTGCTTTTCAATGGGAAAATGGGCGGTCGGTTTAAGAAATGAGCTCCCACGGGCGCACGAAAAAAACCTCCCGACACCCCGTGTGTTTATCGCCGAGATTTACGTGCGTAGGATACGGAGCGACAATCTGAGCATGGGGTAAGGATCTGCGCTATTTTCTCCCAAAGTGAGACAAAATTGAGGTAGAGTGTTCTAAATCTGTTGTAGTGTTGAATAGTTTCGGTGAAATGGTGGTTTCCGGTACAAATAAAGGCGGTCGATGAGTAAATTAGTAGTACCGTAGTGGCGTAGCCGTAGGTCCAACCATACTGTGAGTGTTGTGTTAGTGTCAATACAATAGTCTCCAATTAATTTCCATTGGCATTGATTGGAGAAATTTTCTGATCATTTCGACTAGTTTACTTAGAAATTTAGAATAGATTTAGGCCTACCTTTGAAGGGTCCGAAAGGTACAACCTCTCTGCTGCTTTGGAAAATTCCTCCCAGGACGTGATGTACGTCATGATTTCTTTGCCGAATACTGCTGTTCTGACGAAAGAGTATGAAGCATGCACTGCACATCACACACGTCCACACGGGACGGTGCATCGCATCTCATGCCTGCTACCGCTACGACCGTTGAGGGCGACAATGCTGTTCGTCCCTTTTTGCGACTGTACGTACGTGGTGTGTACGTAGGTACGGCTAGCTGTACATCAAGGCAAAGATCGTACATGTTGTACACACACACACAGTCAGACCGCAACGTCCTGAAAAGCCTTCGCATTTATCGTACGCGTATGCATGGACCTCGCGGACATGAATACGTAATGAGCTGGGAGACCACATTTTTAGAGTGTCTGTAAATCTAAACGACATTATCAATCTTCATGATTTATATATCGATAAAAAGCTGAAGAGTTGTACTTTGATGAAATTCGACCACTTGATAGGTTATGACATACAAAATATACTGAACAAGGAAATTATAAAACACAAAATTTGCATATTTTTCATTCTTCTTAAGGGGTACACTAGACCGACGAAATTAAGGTGGACCAAAATGGAAGAGGTATAAAATGAAAGAGGAAATATCATTCTATGAAACCATAATGACTTTATGTGGACTGATCCTATGAACGGGTCAGGTTGGCGAATAAATCATTGCGTTGTACAATTAATTTTTGACGAGATTTCAGTTTGCCGCGAATACGCGTTTCTGATTGGTTAATTCCCTCTGAGTGGAGAGTTGAACGCACCTCGCGGAATGACAGTAAACGTGTACTCTACATAACAGTAATGCACTGTGTGTAGATGACAGTGTAGGACCCTATGGTGTGTGTGTGTGCGCGCGCACAATGTATGTATACGCGCTCAGGTTCAGGCAACTGCAGCTGGTGTAAGATCTCCACGTAAACAACAAGAACAACACCCCACTCTGATCGACAGCTCAACTTTGGCTTGAACTTTTTTTTGCCGGCACAACTAGATAAGAGTAGAGTGCATTAATAAATAGCATACAAATCAATAATAAAAGATCTAGCACTGTGTTTGCACACATGAGTTCTTTGGGACTCTCTTTTTGGTATTAGAATAATTATTCCTTATTAATCATCCACTGTATACATCGCTGAGTAATTTATCTAATGATACCCTGGGAGCGCATGTATCTCAAATTGCCACACTATGATTTTTACTCGACGAGACTTTCAATTTTTATTGTTTTCTAAGCGAGGGACCAATTCAGTTCTTAGTGTGCTATTATAACAGGTATATCTAAAACGTTGACTATCATTCATGTGGTGATTCAACCTATGAACGGGTCGGGTTGGCAATAAATAGAAAGCCTTGTTCTAATTTGTCTCAGGGTCGTTTGGAAAATATCGATATAATGCAGATATATGAATAATGGTATCATAAGCTCATTTTGTATAATGTAAGCAGTAAAAGGTGTGATTTATTTCAAATATTCACAAACCATGTCAATTAGTCACGGATAGTAGATCTTCATGTTGCCAATAAGTGAATCTCGTAGACCATGCACTTTGTCTCTGAATTATCTCGCAAAATCTCGGGTGCTGAGAAGGACATGCGCAAATACCTGCGCGTACGATAAATTTTTGATTTGAGCTCATTAACAGCAGCGTTGCGGTCTGACTGCACAGGACAGGTCGACATCATGATGCACGTCACAGCATAATAGATGCCGATCGCGATACCGATGTCATCAATCATCTGAGCGGCACACACAGCTACTGATAGTGTTCGATATCTCAAGTCGAGACGCAGCAGACTTACGGCACCTCTTCATTATACCGACCAAAATATGCCACCTACAATTCAAAGTGGGGAGAGGAAGGATCGAGATCGAAAGTGAGTAGAAACTAGCGGTTAGCTAAGACCCGAGCGAGGTACAGCTACAGTACACCTTTGTTTTTTGTAGTACTAACAAGTGTCTAACGTTACTAACACAAATTTGAGTAGTTCGTGCTACGCTGTATCACAGGCGTCATACGCTGTAGATGGTCTATAAGAACTAGGAATAAGATGGGGGGTTGGGTGTCCGGACACTTAAGACTCTCGCGTACTGACTTGCTTATTCTACTTTGAATACGCATTTACGCGCAGCTCGTCACTGACAAACAACTGTTTATGTCAGTCCGGGAAACCCGCTCATGAGGACTGCCCCCGCGTACGAGGACTGTCCCTCCTCATGAGGACCTCCCCCCCGCCTCATGAGGACTGTCCCTCCTCATGAGGACCTCCCCCCCGCCTCATGAGGCCCCCCGAGGAACGCCTCATGAGGCCCCCCCCCCCCCCATTCACTTCTTATTCATCTCTCATTCTCACATTTGACGTATAAATTGTCGCAACTTTGCACAGTGATTTTTTGTTACACACACATGTCCACAATCCATGATGAAAAGAAGAAAAAATCCTGTCTGTTTTTTTTTTTCAAAAATCGAGTTTTAATCAACCGATGCAGAGCGCCCATCAAAACACGGGCGCCAGCGCGTTCGCACAATGCAAGACTGCCGCACCTAGCGGCCTGATCCGACTAAATGTTTTCGATGCTTTTTTCTGCGGCTCTCACCTCTCCGCGCACGAATCAGCCTCGTGAAGCTGAAGTCTGACATCTTTTTACACAAATTCGTAACGAGAAAAATTAAATCAGTACTAACCTGATCTTGTCCATATATTCCAAATTACTATTCCACACTGATAGAGTAGGTGGGTAGATGACATACTCCAGTTTGTTAGCAAAATAATCACTTTGTAGGAAAGACGAGTTCACTTTCCTCGTCAATTCCGCCCACGATTCCGCCGTTTGGGCGCTTTTTCTGGAATCATCCCGCGACGCGACGTACGTCGCATCACATCACGCATCCAGCACATACCAGACTGGTATGTGCTGGATGCGTGATATGATGCGACGTACGTCGCGTCGCGGGATGATTCCAGAGAAAGCGCCCAAACGGTAAGATTTGTATCCCGCTAATTGGTGTACGTGTGAACCCGGCTAATGACTGGGTATACTAGTAAATGCAAAATTGGGCGCTAGTGTACTTTCGCACCTGTTTGTCAAATACTTGCCTCTGAGTGAGATTCAAGTCCAGCAGAAATGGAATTTCACCATTTTGTCACTTATCTACTCGTTATAATCTCGATCGCAGCTACTCGCTCGGCGCTAACTGCGTTGCACAGCTGTAGCAAGACTCAACAAGAGTAGGAGCAGACAGTTCTTCTATGGTGGGACGTGTCCTTGAAAAGAAAATACTTTTTCCACCTTTCTCTTGGCTTCTACCGAGTGGCGGTATAGCGATTTTAGGATTGGGGTTGGTCATACAGTGAATTTTGTGTGTGTTTGTGTGTGTGTTTTGTTTTATATACAAAATTCTTGATTTACATTAGTTTACTGTGATGTTGAATCAAGGTAAATCAAGATTTGTGTATTTGATATTGACAATGTAGAATATGTTTCTATAATAAAAAATTTGTGTTATTTTGCAAAGAAATAATTTGTTTGTCTCTATGAAGAAGAAAGAAAAACAAAAGATTGACAAAGACAAAAAAGTGTGTGTGTATGTTAATTGGCGTGAATGAAAGAAGATTGTGCAAATGTGGTGATAAGATAAGGGTGAAGAATATATAGGGAAAGGCTAGGAAAAGGGGGAAAGGAGATACTCAAAGGTACACTGTATCAAAAAAGTCAAACCCACAAAAAATGAAACAAAAGGTTTACAAAATAGGCGTTCACTAAAAGAAGGAAAGAAAGAAGAGAAACTTGCATCATAAAGGAAAGCAAGGGAGAGATGGATAAGTTTGAAAATAAAGGAGGAAAGCAATTACTATAAAGAGTTACAAATTGAGAACAAAAAAGATGATGAAAGCAAAGATGAATGTGAAGGCAAGAAAGAATTAAATACAGACTGAATGGGAAATAAAGGGAAAAAATCATTAGAATGACATGTAAGAAAAAGATATTGGAGAGGATAGAAAAGAAAGACCCTTGTAATTGGAGGGAAAAACAACCCATGAAGGAAACAAAAAATAGGCAGAAAGTAGATCTACACAGTCAAAAAGGAACTCCTTTGAGAAAGAGAGAAGCCTAGGAAAATCACAAAGAAATGATTGCTAGGAAGGAAGGGTATAGATTCTACCTGAAAATAAAAGAAGAAAAGAAAGAAAAGAAAGAGAAAGATATAAGTGGCAGCCAGCATACACTCACTCACACGCTCAACCGCTGCCATGAAGCTACAACTGCTAACGGAAGACTTGGACACAACCGCTAACGGAAAACTTGGCTGAGGACAAGGAAAAAACAATTTTTAGCTTTTCAACGACACCATAGAAAAAGCCGCTGACTACCTGTATCGCTACATTCAGACCAATTCATAACTGCGCTTGCTCTCAGAGCAGCAATTCCAGTGATAGCGATCAAGATTTTCCAACGATTTTTCGACACTTGTAAACGCTAAAAGTGTAAAAATTTTCACTTATATTCGACTTTGGAGACTCAGATGGAAGTATTTTTGGTTACTAAATAACCAGGGTGAGTCTGCGCTTGTTTGGAGGTTGTTTGACAAAGAGGTGCGAAAGTACACTAGCGCCCAAAATTGTACTTACTCCACACTACACTTAAGATTACTGCACTTGTGCAGCATGCACACTGCAGTTGCCAAGTTAGGGAATGGTTATGGGTAGCTGCGAAACACAGCCCGAACGCGAAGAATGCGCGTATGCGTTAGGTTATGGTAGGGTAGGGCTAGGGGTGAGTTACGAGCAATCCTCTCTCTCTGAGTCTCAGCCACAAAAAACAAAGTGTGGCAACATGACAGTTAGTACGGTCTGCTATGTCGAAATATTGGATCCCGTGAGATTTTCGTGCCAAAATTGATTTTTATAGCTAACTTGGTCAATTTGGGGGTGCTGAATCCAAAAAACTTTGGTTCCATTTTTTTCGACCACGTCTTCAGCCGCCATTTTGAGTTTCAAAATGGCCGCCATAGCAAACTGTATTTTGACCCAGATCTCATAATGTGCGCGTCATGGAAGGTTCAAATTTGATGCAAAAAGCATGTTTATAACGTCAGACATTGTGATACACCATTTCCTGATATTGTAGATTGTTTTGATACAATTTGAGGGCTGCCATCTTGAAATTCAAAATGGCCGCCATAGCTAAATGCATTTTTACCTGTATCTCAGGTTGTAAGCATTATGGAAAGTATAAATTTGGGCCAAAAAGCATGCTTATGATGTCAGATATGCTAATATATACAAATTTGTTTTAAATGATGGATAATTTTGATTGGCGGCCATCTTGAAATTCAAAATGGCCACCATAGCAAATGTAATTGGGCCTATATCTCATATTGTATGCATTGTGTAAGGTTCTAACTTGGGGCAAAGAGCATGTGTTTGCTATCATACTTTCTGAAACATCTTTATCTGAAATGATGGTCCATTTTGATATCATAGGTGGCCATCTTGAAATTCAAAATGGCCGCCATACCAGATTGTATATTTTGACCCGTATTTCATGCAGTAAACAATACAGAAAGTTCACATTTCGGGCATAAACCGGGCTCATGATGTTGAACATTCAGATGTACTTTGATCCCCTCTCTAAAATTGCAGATCATTTTTGAGGCTGCCATTTTATCATTCAAAATGGCTGCTTTTCAGCTAATATCTGTGGTCGACAAGCAACTTTTAGGCATATCAATGTTTATGGTGGTGTACATTGTACATCATTTGTGACCGTGCACCTCAAAACGAACATAAAGTCGCACACACTGATTTTGCGTGAGGACTGAAAATAAGTGAAATGGGTCAACCTAGCCGAACTTGACTTTTTCATATTTTCTGAAAGAGCGGGTCTTCTTTTACATTATGCTAAAATTTGGTATCATAAAACGGGCAGGAAAGTGTGTTTTTTTAGCAGTTTATCTCGAACATTTTTGGTAGAATAGTGTGATTATGTGCGTCTTTAGAATCCCTTTTTCATTTCTGAAAAACCTTGTCCACACTCTTCACTTTCAACTCTAATAACTTTTGAAAGGATAGTGCTACTGCTTTGAAAGTTGGCATTAATTATAGACAGAATAAGTTAATGAGGCATGCTTAATTTCAGTGTAATCTGAAAATCCCTTCATTGTTGTTACTCTGGTGGTTTACTTCCTGTTTTTTTTTCCCATTCATCGCACAGCCAGCACGGTTTGGTAAAGATTAAGCGCTTGAATAGACACTGTACTTCAGAGCCTCTTTTCTCAGTTCACACATTTCCTGAGTTTGTGCTTTCTTTCCAATATTTAGATAGGTTAGGAGAGTCCATTTGATTTGAGTTATACATCATTTTAAAGCTTAAAGTCTGCTCTTTCAGAATATGGTCTTAACTAAAAATTCATGTCTGGTGACTTTTTGTTTGTTTTGAGGTGCAGGGTCACATTTTATAAACACAGACACACACACATAATCATATACATTCTGTAATAATGGATTATTCGCATTGGCTGCCACTCATGAAATTCAAGATGATTTCGACCCATATCTGGTACTGTAAGATCTGTACCCTGCAAACTCAAGCATGCTGGAGCACTTTCATGTAGGACCTATGTGTAAGTAAATCACTTCAATAAATAGTGTTATCATTGCATAGGAGGGACTGCTTCCTGTAGGTACACTGCCATGTTGAAATTCAAAATGGCTGCCATGGGAAACATTCCTTTAAGAGCATTGCATTTGGGTAAAACTTGTGAATGGGAAATCATGTGATTCTGGTGTCAAAGCAAATGACTTTCAAAAGTTCCTCAATAACTGTGTCTGGGTGACTAAATGCCCCCATTTAGACGATTTGGTTGTAGAGTTTAAATAAACAATATTAGCCGTGTACTAGAAAATTTATTGGAAATTTACTTTAGTTAATGTCTTCTAGGCTCTGGAAAAACCTACTCATTCGCATTCCTTATTCATTCTGTGTTATTCCAGAAATACATCCAGCAATTATGAGCTCCCTGATGAGTTGTTTTATTTTGTGGTCAACAAACAAGTTTGTGAATGGGATGCCTGGTAGGGTGACCATGGCATTTCTTGACATTGCGAGACTTTTCCGTGTTTGTCTTCATTCTCTCAAGGCAGCATCAAGTTTTTGAAGATCACCTTTAATCGTATCAATGCTTACTTTTGTACAAATATTTAATAACTGGGATTGAATGTAACTATTGACGAGGTTCCACGTAACCAGATAATGTTTTGTCTGAGAGGCAAAAACAAATCACGTGTAAGCGAATCACATACCCGCTTGGCGCTATTATGGGACGTGGGATGTAACGCTTACACGCTTGCCCACACTTATGGGAAATGGTATGGGACCCCTCCCCTCCCCCCCCCCCCCCCCCCCCCACACACAGTTTTTGCCCCTCAGGATGGCTTGATGACGTCATTAGAACCTCGTCCTTACAGTCTGAATTTATGGCGGCCATTTTGAATTAAGAGATGGCTGTCGTTCTGCGTGACCTGAAAGTGAATTCGGTCTAACTAAGACAATTTTGGCAAATATGTAGGGCGCTTACCACAGTATCATATGTTTTTCTATGGCCACCATCTTGAATTTCAAGATGGTGGCCTATCTAATGATCGACAATAGGAAACAGCTGTATTGGAACGTTGGACACCACTAGCATGTCTATTACTGAGAATTTGATGCTCCTACAATAATTGCAACATGAGATATGGGTAAAAACGCTATGGCGGCCATTTTGAATTTCAAGATGGCAGCCTATAAATTGTATCAAAACAAGCCACAATAACAGAAAATGATATATCAGAGTGGCTGACATCACAACCATGCATTTTGCACCAAATTTGAAGCTTCTACAATGCTCACTGCATGAGATATGTTTCAAAATACTGTTTGCTATGGCGGCCATTTTGAAATTCAAGATGGCAGCCTACAAATTGTATCAAAACAATCCGCAATATCAGAAAAAGATATACCAGAGTGTCTGACATCACAACCATGCACTTTGCACCAAATTTGAAGCTTCTATAATACTCACTTAATGAGATATGGATAAAATTACAGTTTACTATGGCGGCCATTTTGGAATTCAAAATGGCGGCTGAAGACGTGGTGGAAAAAAATGGAACCAAACTTTTTTGGATTCAGCACCTCCAAATTGACAAAGTTAGCCAAAAAAATCAATTTTGGCACAAAAATCTCACGGGATTACATAGTAGCCTCTACTAAGTGGAGTGGCCTAAAATGGACGTGTGTTTACAATGGTCAGCTTATAGGTGAATATTATGATCTTGGATGTGATTCTTTATAGGGGTTCTAAACCAAGAATACAAGATCTGCAAGTGCAAGAATCGTCATACTCCTGCCATCAACAAGGTTGGAGAAGGAAGCAGATTATGACTTCTGACAAGAAGAAGAAGAAGAAAGGTGGTAGCAATGAAGTCAGGAGGAAGAGGATATCCTATTGTCTGTGATCCCATGCATCATCGCATCGGCATGGCAATCCCCCATTCCATATAGGACAAGGTGTCTATGTAATGTTGGACAGTACAGTCGGTGTCCAACACATCGACGCGACGCAGTAGTCATTGAAACTGATATCCCTCTATTTATAGCATTGGCATTGCGCGCAAAAGAACAAACTTTCACGCTTGAGAATACAAGCAGTGGTTTTGCATTTTGCACTGGGGATTTGATGATGTCGAAATATTACTGAAAAATCCAATAATAAACAAGATCAACAGCAAAACAATGATACCATAGATTACAAATGCACATTGGAAAAGCATTACGTGCATTTCACACGTATTGTCAATATCATCATGTTAGTTTCAAAATTACGATGCAACTGAGTGCGTCAAAATAACAACCCATACGTTTGAAGCAGTTATCTTTGAGCATGTACCACAAATCACATTTTTAATGCGCGCTTGTGAATTCAGAGTACCGGTACCTTATCTACATGTGAGTGAAATTTCAGGCAAATTGTGAGATATTTTAAGTATCTATTAGTATTATTGATAGAAAAACATTAGGGTGTCAGTGTATTGGACACCCAACTATGATGACATAAATGGTACCCCAGGGTACCAAATAAAAATCAGCCAATTTGTTGAATTATTTATTTTTTTAAAAAGGTTGTACCCTGGGTTGCCAAAAAAGTGGAATTTATTTTGGTGCTGGAGCTTTCGCACGCTAGGCACTGCACTGCACTGCACTGTACCAAAGATCGTACATGTACGATCTTTGACTGCTCTGCACTGCACTGCGCTGCACTGCACACTGCACTGCACTGCACTGCACTGCACTGCAATCACTGCACGCTATTGCTAGCACAGCGTGCCATGCAAGCGTAGTATAACATGCAGTACAGTGGCATGGGAATGACTATGTACACGCTTACACAGTGCATGCATTTCTCTGCGGCTGTCCTCGAGTGGACTTGAGGTGCGCTACACAACGTGGTACCCTGGGGTAACGCGTGATGCTTCATATGACTTATGGTATGGCATTGACATTATTGTTCAAAAGGACAAGTTCACCCTCATTAATGTGGATTGAGTGAATGCAGCAATCTTAGTAGAACACATCAGTGAAAGTTTGAGGAAAATCAGACAATTTGTTCAAAATTTATGAATTTTTGAAGTTTCAGTGCTGAGAATCAAGCTATTAAACATATTTAGCAACTTACATACTAATTAACTCACAATGTGTTAGTTTCCTTGACTATATTGCAGAAATCTGCTTTTCATTAAATGTTGCTATTACTGTCACACTGGACATCCTGGTCATGGTTATGACATCATCACGACAGACCTGCGTTTTACCAACAACTTTTCCACCTTGTTATGATGTCACCCTAGCATTAGACCAATGTTATACGAACCATTTTTCCACCTTGCAATATGATGTTATCCCTGCATTAGACCACCATCATAACAACTTCTTTTTCATCTTGTTATGGCATTGTCCCAACATTAGACCAACCATTTTCCCACCTAGTGTGGATATTGAATGTAGTTAACATGCACAGTGTACGTGTATAACAGCAATTCACATGCTGTATACTATGTGTAAAATGTATATATTTGAATTCAATTGCAAACAGTGTAACACTGTCATAAACAGCAGTATTTTGGGAGTTAAGTCCTAAATTTCTAGTAGATGCTATGTGTACCCTGAAAATGATAGTTATGCAGTGTGTGTGCTAATGTGGGGGTCACATTTGACAACCGGTACTAACAAACACTGTGCTTTTTGTAGACCCAGATGCTACCCGTGTATGTAAATAAGGGAACTTGTATATCAGTAGGCTGCCTAGCAATATGGGGACATGATATTTTTTTTTTCTCAAAAATTTGACTCAAATTGAATTCACAGTGATTGATTTGTGTGGCTTTAAATATTAGATTGAATTCATCATTACTTGAGTAGTTTATAACAAAGAGTAAGATCAAAGACTTGATCACACATGAATGAACTTGACTAGACTGTAGTCTCGTTTAAGATGTTCGTGGTGATGTTACTGGTGTTGAACTGAATTTCATTCTAAATTCATTCACACGATTTCAAGTTCACTGTTTATATATTGACAGATTTTGATGTCACTGCCTAGTATTACATGATAGATGTAAACAGATCTATCATGTACACAATGTATATTTCAAATGTATGAGTGAATTATACCAATACCTTGCAGTCAGCAAACTGAAGCATGTCCTTTGTGTCTGTCTCGATACATCAAAGAATGTCTGTTCTGAAAGACAAGATACACAAAATCATGTGAGAATGCTAGGGCATTAAGACACTGTTAATTTTCTTCTTCTCTGCATCTCAGGTCTCGCTCCGCAACTGGTCCAGCAAGGTAAGACTTTCATTTCTAGTCTATAAGGGTAAAGCTTTTAAGATTTCATTAAAACGTGCAACAAAAAGACACACAAAAACTATTTTAGATCAATATACTGTACGAGCTGAAATTTCCGTGTTGGTTTTATTTTCGTGAATTTCGTGAATCGCCTTTGAGCCGCGAAAATAACAATGCGTGAATAACTAAGTTCAGTTAGACCCTCGCAACCGCGAAATTAACAACACGCGAAAATGCCCTTCAAGTAGCTATTCACGAAAATATCTGTACGTGAAAATTTCAGCTCGTACAGTATTATGTGGTATGCCAGTGTGGTGAAAATAAAAAACTTTGATGAAAGTGAATGATTTGAATAATGAAAGGAAGTTCATGACAAGGTAACATTTGGTAATTTGTCTCGAAGCATCCTTATGATGCATCATGCAAGATGTCTGCTTTTGTTGCACTGTAAATGAGCATGGAAATGAGAGGTCTTGTGCTCATGAATGAAAACTTGCCTGTAAAGAATGCTGAAGTCTGTCTTCATACTGTTGCAACGAATGGTCATAGTTGAGATGGTGTTCCGCTAAATGAAAGTAGTGAGCCATATACAAACAATGTGTGTGGACATACATACATAGAATCTAAATACATGCATACAATGGTAGCAGTATATATTGTTATGGTTTGTGTTTGTTATTAGATCTGATATTGTCTGCCGAGTAAAGTATGGCAATGCTCTCCCAGACATTCCATTCGACCCGAAGTTCATCACATACCCCTTTGAGGCCAACCGTTTTGTGCAGTACAATGCCACTTCTCTCGAGAGAAACTACAAGCATGAGCTGCTGGCTGAACATGACCTTGGTGTCACCATTGATCTCATCAACCCTGACACCTACAGGCTGCCAGGTGATGTATCTGCTGTTTTGTTTTGTTTTTATCATTATTCACTCAAAGAGATGTTCAAGGGAAGAATCATTAGAATAGAAAGGTAGAACATTTAAGAAGCAACTGATATGTGAAAGTTTAGTCAAAGTCAGGCAATAACTTCAGATCACAATTATTGCTTCTGTGTCAATTATCATCCCACATGGCAGCTTTCTGGAAATGGCTGTTTGACTGTATGACATTGCATCAGTGTTGCCATACTTGGATAGTACTTCTCTTTCCCCCCCCCCCCCCATTTTTTTTTTTTTTTTTAGGAGTATTTTCTTTCTAATTCATCAACTGAAATGGTCATACTTTGCTTTTCCAGCTGTTGTCTAATTATTTACCTGACCTACCTGGTATTGCTTAAGTATATTCATTGTTCATGTTCCCCCAAGAGCTTTTTACCCATGTTGTCTCCAGTTTTGTGGGTAGCTTGTAATTAGTGAATGTTTCTTTTCTTGATCATCACAGAACCATTTGTAGAGCATGATGCTGCCGACGAGAAACTGTTAGAGGAAGACACTGTCACACCTGGGGATTCTAAGAGGTGTGTTCCTCAAATTTACCCATAATATCCCTAAGTGTCTTACACCTCCCAAATTTGGTGAGGTCAACTCTTGCAAGCTGATCTACAGTATAGTAAAAAGCAAAAAAACAAAACCCAAAACAAACAAAACTCATAAACTAATAGTTCCTTTGTGATATAGAAATATGTCTTTTTCTCACATATCATGAATGAGTTGTTTGAAATCCCTGCAAAGATTTTTATATAACACATCTTGGAGCTGATCATTGACGTTCTGAATTTTGTGACACAAACAAAATGAAGGCTCTGTAAAGAGTGTAAGAAATGAACACCAATTGAAACATGTCAATAATGCTTAAACGTGATGTTATATGTCTGGTGTTACATTGTGAATAGTGTCAGTACGTTGATTCTGTATGTAATGTACACAGTAAGACATCAGATAACCAGTGCATGTTGTCAAACATACAGTGCTAGTATCTTGATGCTCAAACATATACAACAAAATTCTTTTTATCTTCAACATTCATAATTTGTGTCGTGATGTGATGTTGTTTACAATATGCAGCATGCTTATTAGACTTCATTTGAAAAGACATGAAAGAGTACATGTCTGCATCACCCTTCTATATTTGGCATGCTTTGTTTTGATCTTTGATTCAGGTCAAGGCAACACACAAAAAGCGTGTCATGGTTGAGAAAGACTGAGTATATCTCCAGTGAGTACAACAGGTCACAGTACAGCAGAGACAAGGTTGAAACCAAGTAAGTGATTTACAGCTTGAATACAAAGAACTGAGAATGGAGTCAAGTTATAACGCTTCTGAACTTGCTTCATTAACAAGCATCTTACCACATTCTGAAAGAAGAATATCTCCTCACCATATTTCTGTACTTCTCTTATGAGAGTTCTTCTAAACTGCACATTTTTCTGCTCTATATTTTAAATGGTAATTTACCAGTGATGATGAAATGCATGTAACACATATGCAAGGGCCTTTTAAATGGTGGTGTTACAGAGTACACACAAAGTCTATTCTCATTTTCTCACCTTTGTTTTTCATTTTCAATTTTCGGGAGCTTAAGTAATACATGTTGTGCTTTTGATTTAGGCTCCCCCACTTTGGTTTATATGAATACTACTTATTCACCATTTATTGCAATGTATTAGAATAAAGGTTTCAATTATTTTTGTACATTAAAAAAAGAAAAAAAACTTCAAAATGTTATTGTATAATATTAATCAATGTGACTCAGCTATGTATGTTTCTTGTTTTTGTGAACACAAAGTGGAAATGAATTCAAATCAATCAATCAATTTACAGAGTTGCATACCATCTCAAGAAACAGTTCAATGAGGAAGATCTCTACAAGGACAGAAGTAACCAAATCAATGCTATTCAGAAGACCTTTGAGGATGCCAAGAAACCTGTAAGTCTCGTAATGGCCATAGATGTTGAACCATTTGATATGATATATATAATGTTGCTTTTTCAAACTCTTGAAGCTTATAGAATACTCATCTGATGTTATATGGAAGTGTTAGGATTTTTATTTGCTGTTTTAAAAATCCATGTTACATACTGTACTTCTCAATGCAGTAGACAAAAGACTGATAAGTCTTGGAACATTGAGAAAAAATGACAAGAAAGAGGTCTATGAATATTTTGAAAAAAAAAAATAACCCTCTTCAACATGAGGTAAACATGAGTAATCGAAATCAGTTTAACAATGTACACTCAGCAAAAAAAGAAAGTAAACACTTTTTTGAGGTCATATTTTTCATAGAAGATTTTGATGAAAATCAATGTATTATATACCATATTAAAGGTAATTTAATTGGCTATCATGTTAGTAGGTTAATTTAAAAGGGAACTTTTCGCATGAGTGAACACATTCATTCTTGCCCGCCAAGGCACAAAAGTAAAAATTGCAAAATTTGAAAAGTTGTCTTTCATATGGCAATGCCCTTCAAGATAACAATGACAACAAAAGCCAGTTTAACACAATGAGAGACATGAATGATATAGCAAAAACAAAATTTTGTTCTCTTTATCTCTTTATAACATCAAACAAAAACAAAATGGGAAACTAAAGGAGGAAAGTGAGATTCTGTCAGCTTGATAAAGGCATAAATGGCATAAAGATGATTAAATAAACAAAATTTCTTTATTTCACTCTTGTTATGTAGTAATTTAAGGATTCATGACCAAATCTGATTATCTACAATTTTCCTCGTTTGAAAACAAATTGAAATTTCTACCATTTTTGTTAATATTGCTTCTTCTCTTATTGTCCCCGCCGAACGAGTTCGAGCAGGGGACTATGAAACGGGCTCCGTACGTGTGTGTGTCCGTGTGTGTGTCCGTCCGTGTGTCCGTGCGTCCGTGTGTGATCAAAATCTTCAATTTGCTACTTCTCTGTCATTTATGAGCCAATTTTGATTCTCTTTACTTTATATGATAGCACTATGTGGGAGCTTTGAAACTTCTACACAGAATTTCAGTTGTGACCTTTGACCTTGACCTTTGACCTATATTGTATATTTTGCTACAAAATGCTACTCCTTCGCCATTTCTAACCCGATTTCAATTCCGTTTGCTTTATGTGATGGCACTAGTTAAGGGCTTCAAAACTTCAACACAGAATTTTGACCTTTGACTTCTTTGACCTTTGACCTTGATTTTTTTACCTTTATTGTACATTTTGCTACAAAATGCTACTCCTTCGCCATTTCTAACCCGATTCGATTCCGTTTGCTTTATGTGATGGCACTAGGTGAGGGCTTCAAAACTTCTACACAGAATTTTGACCCTTGACTTCTTTGACCTTTGACCTTGATTTTTGACCTATATTGTACAATGGTTACAAAATGCTACTCCTTCACCATTTCTAACCCGATTTCGATTCTGTTTGCTTTATGTGATGGCACTAGGTAAGGGCTTCAAAAGTTCTACACAGAATTTTGACCTTTGACTTCTTTGACCTTTGACCTTGATTTTTGACCTGTATTGTACATTTTGCTACAAAATGCTACTCCTTCGCCATTTCTAACCCGATTTCGATTCTGTTTGCTTTATGTGATGGCACTGGGTGAGGGCTTCAAAACTTTTACACAGAATTTTGACCTTTGACTTCTTTGACCTTTGACCTTGATTTTTGACCTGTATTGTACATTTTGCTACAAAATGCTACTTCTTCGCCATTTCTAACCCGATTTCGATTCAGTTTGCTTTATGTGATGGCACTAGGTGAGGGCTTCAAAACTTTTACACAGAATTTTGACCTTTGACTTCTTTGACCTTTGACCTTGATTTTTGACCTATATTGTACATTGGCTACAAAATGCTACTCCTTCGCCATTTCTAACCCGATTTCGATTCCGTTTGCTTTATGTGATGGCAGCAGGTGAGGGCTTCAAAACTTTCTACACAGAATTTTGACCTTTGACTTCTTTGACCTTTGACCTTGATTTTTGACCTGTATTGTACATTTTGATACAAAATGCTACTTCCGGCGGGGACATATATTACGCACCGCGTAATTTCTACTTTTCCTTGTTTCATTTGAATTTGGATTTGACCAAAGATTCTTTGTTTTTCTCCTTTATTTTTGGCCTTTGTTGATATTTTGGGCTTCAAAGATATAAAGCTCAAAGGTTTATTTTTTGCAACTTAATTAATGCATCTGATTGTGTTAAATCTGTCTTTTGTTATTATTGTAATATGGAAGAGCACTTGCACATGAATGACAACTTGTTCATTTTTGCAATTTTTGCTTTTGTGCCTTGGAAGAGAAAAACAAAGGTGTTCACTCATGCGTAAAGTTTCCCTTCATATTGACCTACTAGACTGATAGCCAATTAAATTGCCTTCAATATGGTATATAATACATTAACTTCTAGCCAAATATTCTATGAGAAATATAAACTTGAAAAAGTGTTTACTTTCTTTTTTTTTTCTGAGTGTATTTGCTTATGAAGGTGACTTAAAAGGGATAGTATAGTGCTGGTGGAGATGAAGATTGCGCACTAAACTTTTTGCAAGATACCAAGAAACCACTTATGAAATAATACAGAGCATACATAGTACCATTCTAAGAGGAATTCAAAGTTCAGTAGATGAAAATCGATTTTAGAATGGCTGAGACATCCAAAAACAAAGTGAAATAAGAGACTCCCACCTTTCATTAGGATTGTTCTGTTTTGGATATCTCGGCAATTTGAAACCAATTTTCATCGAATAAATGTGAAATCCCTCTTGGAATTACATGCTCTTTCATATTTCATAAGAGATTTCTCATTATCTCAACACAAAATGTTAGAAACCTGAAGTTAGTTCTCAACCAGAACTGTATGGTCCCTTTAAAAGTGCAGGAGAAACTTCTTAATAACTAAACAAGTGTGCTTTCAGATACACTTGCAGGAATCATATTTATGCATCCGTCTGTAGGGGTGCCGGAGGCATTTTGTTTTCTGGTTGCCCATTTGTCTGTCTGTTCATACATCCATTTGAAGCAAAATCCCTAAAGGTCAAAGGTCACTGCACTGTGGTTTAAGATGTGAATTTGTTAGCCATATCTTCAGCTATGATTATCCAGTGAGTGGTGAGAAGATTGAGAATGAATCGCAAGTACAGTTGAACCTCTCTTATCTGGCCTCCTTTTATCCGGATCTCTCTATTATACGGACGCAATCTCGCCGTGATTTTTTTTTTCTTTAATGATTACGGGAGGAAAGGGGGATTCCCAACTCCTTGAGAACTCCTACACAAACACACATGAATTTCATATACTTGATACATTTCTTAATAATTATTTAGGTAAAATTTATATAGAATTTATAAAAGAAAATTATTTCATTCTTGCAAACACGAACCTCTATTTTGGGGTCTGTGACTGAGTGTAACAATGAAAAGGTTGCAGTATACACATTACTACATGTGGTACTACAATAGACTACATCAGTACATGTGGATGTATATGTACATGTATAAAGCATTGAGTCTCCCGTATCCGGCCAAATCCTTTATCCAGATGAGCCCCGGTCCCGACTTGTCCGGATACGAGAGGTTCAACTGTAGTTGCCTAAACTGGCAGTATAAAAGGTCAAAGACCAGTAAAATAAGTGATAATGTTGTCTTATGGCCATTGATTCATAGGTAAGTCCAATGATGATGTTAATTGATGTAGTGCACAGGCAATCATTGGTCTGTAGTGAAGATCAGTAAATTCATCAAAATGTAAATTAAAGACTGTGTACATGTCTGGTACATGGCTAACATCCATATGATTTCTCTACTCTGAATTCTATCCATCTTGCTAATCATTTGTACACTGTCTTTCTATCCTACAGATTGATAAACATTACAGCAAGCCACATGTCACGCCACTTGAAATCCTTCCTGTATTCCCTGATTTTGAGGTAAGAATTTCACAATTTCTAAATTTAGAGCAACATTGTTGTTAGTGCAGCACTGCTTCTCTTTTGTGATAGAATCTTCCAACAAACCAGTATTGTTTTGGTGTGTGCGGCAGGCTATATTGTCAGAGACTCCAACCCCAAGCACCTTCTGATCTGGAGATTCTCCAGCCCGAAACCCCAAGAAAACGGGAGACTCCAAGTTGATGTGTGCGAAGCGCGAAGATCCTATAGGTTCTAGATGCTCTCTGGTGCTATCTAAGGATTATTTTTCAACATACGATAGCAATAAGTAAGAAATCCTTTCCAACGGGAGACACAGAGCCAGGGCGGGAGAAATTAAATCTCAAGCGGGAGAACGGGAGATTTTGCAAAAATGGGTTTTTGGCGGGAGATCTCCCGTCGAAAACGGGAGAGTTGGAGTCTCCGTATTGTTTTGCAGAGGTACAAGCCCAAGTAAACTAAGGTACTGTATAAAGTATAACACATGTAGCAATGACAAAATACATCATTGGTGAAATATTGATAGTAAAGATAACCAAACTGATCATTTAAAAGCTAAATTATGTTATAGATATCCTTTGTGTTGAAGGATATCAGAGGAAGTTATGGCCTTCACCACACCCTGCATGAAATCCCCCAAATCAAGACGTTTCTTTGAAATAAAGTTGAAAATGAAAATACAATTTGCTCTTGAGCTCAATATATGATGTGTTCTTCAGACCTGGATTCACCCATGTGCCCAAGTCATCTTTGACTCGGATCCAGCAGTTAGGGGGAAGGCAACACACGAGCAACTGGAAGAAATGTCCCAGGCCATGATCAGGTGAGCTTTGGTGTTTCATGATGATGTTGGTTGTCATGGATGCAATTTTTACTGATACCTCCGTAACATTCCATTTGGTGAAAGAAAATGAAAGAACACTTGCCTGGCTGTGCAGCCATTGCTTTTCAATAATGCAAATGTGCTACTAAAGCAACACAACAAACTTACAAAAAGCAGTCCCACTTGGATCATTGGCGATGAAAAATTCGGGAAAGAAGCAAAGCCAAATCACTGCATGCTGTGGCAATCATTTTGGCTGTGTGTGATGTAGCATAGAACTTGGCACACTGCACCAATCTCATCTTTCATACAGCTATATATCATTTCAGTTGTTCACAGATTTAGAAAGCACTTTTGCTTTATCAAATTCTCACATCTAACCTCAGAAGATATAGACTCATGCACATAAAGTAGTTATCAATAGATGGAGAAGAATAGAAAAAAAAAAAGCAAAATGAATGGATTTGTGTTTTTATGCATCTGTCAGCAAAGTACTATTGTGAACAGTTGTACAGATTGGGTGTTGTTACAAGGAACTGCCTGATAGGTTAATCAAAATCCTCTCTCTTCTCCCTGGCCGTACAGCACAATATAATGTTCCAACAATAAAACTAACAAGACAACATGTGTGCTCCTCCTTAATCATGTTCCCAAGAGTTGCGAGTTTCCTCAGTGTTGTGTCTGCTGCAGACTATAGCTGCCTTGCTGCCTCGATCGTCATTGATCTTTTGTTTTGTGCAAATAATGTGACAGTCGTTCGTCTCTATAAGCTCTTTGCCATTTCTTGTGGTCTTGCAGAGGTATGGTAGATGAGAGTGAGGAGCAATTCGTTGGCTACTTTCTTCCAAATGAGGAGACTTGCCGCAAACGCAAACGGGACTTTGAGGAAGACATTGACTACATGGAGGGCGAAGAGTAAGTGGTGCCTGTATTTCAGCAGTTCAGCCCCGTGCTGGTAGAAGATTCCATATGTAATTGTAATATACAATAACAACAACAATGTTACGTTTCAACTTTCCACAGTATATGCTAAGAAGGGGTGTTGTTGTGTAGCTATTTCATGACATGAATATGAAGGTCTTCTTTGGAAAACGTGCATATCTCAATGTCAGTCAAAGCTGCATATTGTGACCACCTGAGGAAATTGTAAAAGATGACCTTTATAGACAGACTACCACTATAGACAGGGAAATCACTCAATTTTTTTTTGTATTACATGTCTGCCATAAATGTTAACGGCATATCTCCCTTATCAAAAATGAAAAAATGGATAAACATTGCATGTCTTGCTTCAAAAAACAAATGAATGCACAAAAGGTTTTCTTGAGTTTATTATGCTCTCAGTCAGATCATAATTTCCAAGGCTATAAGAGTGACCATCATATGTGATGCAGAAACACTGGCGATAAGAGTAGTAAATTACTGGATGGGCCTGCTGGAGTCCAAGACCACTATGCACTATGAAATATTTGCTAGGGACACAAATGAGATAAAGCAGATGGCAGCTGATATGAGTCTGGCAGTATGAAGTCATCAACACCATTATTGAAATAGTAGGCCTACAGGTGAACCCTGATGTAACAAGCTGCTTTGGCCCGCTGAAATTTCCATTGTACCAAGTATCTTGTTATATCAAGGATAAAAACAAAAGAGTCTGAAAGGAATGGAGCCTGCAAAATTAGTTCCTAAAATCAGTTATCTCACTATATCTGAACTCGTTATAACAAGGTACCACTGTACAACAATATTAAAGGACAAGTTCACCTTCATAAACATAAGGATTGAGAGAATGTAGCAATATTAGTAGAACACATCATTGAAAGTTTGAGGAAAATCAGACAATCCGTTCAAAAGTTATGAATTTTTGAAGTTTTTGTGCAGTACCCGCTGGATGAGAAGACTACTGCAGTGTATGAATAACTTAGATGTCACATGCGTACAACAATATAAGGAAAATATAAAGAGAATTTCACAAAATTCCATCTTTTGAAAAATGTACACATTCCCTTGACTCGTTACCGATAAATGTTATGGGTAATACTATTCCCCCTGCCTTTAGAAAGAGGCAAGTCAATTGCTCTTTTATTATGCGAAAAAAGTGAAAATATGTTGAATTTTCTTTTATATTTTCTTTATACTGTTGTACGCATATGACTCACAAGCTGTAGTAGTCTCCTCATCCAGCGGTTCCAACTCAAAAATTTAAAAAATTCATAACTTTTGCACCGATTGTCCAATTTTCTTCAAACTTTCACCGATGTGTTCTACTAATATTGTTGCATTTTCTCAATCCTTATGTTTATGAAGGTGAACTTGTCCTTTAAGCTTTTGTAAGTTGTTTGTATCTTTATTTCATATGTGTTTTGCAGATACGAATATAAGCTTACCAGGGAGTACAACTGGAATGTGAAGAACAAAGCAAGTAGAGGCTACGAGGAAAACTACTTCTTTGTCTTCAGGAAGGGCAAAGGTGTTTTCTACAATGAGTTGGAAACAAGGTACTTGTACAAACTCTGCAGGAAGTAAATGCATGCTTAAGGGCGTTTATTTCACCCCTCATTATGGATGCATTATTACTTGCTAAAAGAAACACTGAATAATTGATATACTGTATATGCTATCAAAACCTGCTTGGATATCAGTAAACTTCTTTGAAGGAAAAATGCCAAAAAGTTGATAATAATTGAGAATGTGCAAGTATTGTATGCATAGACATACAGCAGCCAGTGGCCTGCATGGTTTTTATGAAAGTGTTGTAAGTATTATATGTTACTGTGTATGTATTATGAATACAAGTTGTCCCTGTTTGTATCACATTTTCATAGTTTTTAGTGACCTATCTTGTGTGCATGCTATAAAGTGCCAAAAAACCCTTTTTGAAAAACAAAAACAAAAACAAAAACAGACAAACAAACAAATTTGTTGACACATTTAGTTTGCGTTTTGTTCTTAATTTCAGGGTGAGGCTGAGCAAGAGGAGAGTGAAGGAAGGTCCCTCCAGTAACTCAGTCCTGGTGGTCAAACATAGGGAGCTTACTGACCAGGAATCAAACATGCAGGTCAGATGATGATTTCATATCATGGGGATGGCAGAGGAGTAGAAGAGATTACTTGACCGTTCAGTCTTTTAAGTCTGCTATCACTGTAATCACAAAATACAATTAAATGCAATAGTTCTGATATTTACATGTATGCCTCCACCACGAAGTGTTGCCGATGCAATTATTCTTCTGTTACTTCCTATGAAATCCTGTGTTAGTCAACATTCACATGTCAACAAATCACCTGACACAATTGCCTCAAGTAATTTGGCAGTTATTTAGATGTACAGTGTAAAAGAAAAAAAAAGACATGACGAAGTTTGAATGTTGCTCAATACTGTGCAAGGATGTCATAATTTTGTGGATCAACATAATGCCTGCAGGTACGCCGTGTGATTTCGTCAAATGCATGGTATTTGCGCGTGTCATTTTCTTAACATGGACTGCATGGTCAGCTGTTATCGAAAGTTGCAAATCCTCTAATCATAATAGCGCTCGATGCCTGCAGTTGAAATGGTGCCCAAGGGAAATTCCCCTAAGCCATCTAGCTCTTTGTTTCCACCACAACCAACAAGTGATAATAGTGTATATCAAGTAATTATTAACCAGGAGTTTACTTTTGAAGTGATTCAATTGCATATTTAGATGAGGATGTTGGAAAAGGGTGTCAACATACCGATAAAATAACCCATATATCCATTCATTTACTTATGAGACGTGACTTAATTTATCTTTCAGTTTAGTCCAAAGGTCTTTGTATCAGAGTTAAGGGTAAAAATTGGGGGGGGGGGGGGGGCGAACACACACATTAAATGAAGTGGTAACAACATTAGTACAATGAGTGGCATGAGATATAATCTGAGCTCTCCAAAGTTTATTTTCAGTGTTATGTAAATGAACAAAATGCCATAAATGGGTAATCTGCAAGATGATTTTCAAATTTATTTTGATTAGGATATCCGAATGAACCAACTGGAGAACGTGCCACAAGAGGAGGAAGAGGAGGAGGAGGAGGAGGAGACTCTACTGGAGATGGCTGAAGAAGGGGAGGGAGAGGAGGAGGAAGAGGGCAGAGCAGAGGAAGGAGAGGCAGGCGAGGCTGAGAGTGGAGAGGAGGAGGAAGACGAGGACAGGGAAAAGCAGCAGGAATTTGGTGAGAGGATGCAATAGAATCTGATAAATCTTGTAGGTGGTATCCTATTTTACACAGGGCTGCTTTGCTGATGAGAATGGAATGTTAAAAGAAACAAGGAAAAATTGAAATTACGCGGTGCGTAATATATGTCCCCGCCGGAAGTAGCATTTAGTAGCAAAATGTACAATATAGGTAAAGAATCAAGGTCAAAGGTCAAAGAAGTCAAAGGTCAAAATTCTGTGTAGAAGTTTTGAAGCCCTCACCTAGTGCCATCACATAGGGTAAACAGAATCGAAATCGGGTTAGAAATGGCGGAGTAGCATTTTGTAGCCAATGTACAATATAGGTCAAAAATCAAGGTCAGAGGTCAAAGAAGTCAAAGGTCAAAATTCTGTGTAGAAGTTTTGAAGCCCTCACCTAGTGCCATCACACAGGGTAAACAGAATCGAAATCGGGTTAGAAATGGCGGAGTAGCATTTTGTAGCCAATGTACAATATAGGTCAAAAATCAAGGTCAGAGGTCAAAGAAGTCAAAGGTCAAAATTCTGTGTAGAAGTTTTGAAGCCCTCACCTAGTGCCATCACATAAAGCAAACAGAATCGAAATCAGGTTAGAAGTGGCGAAGGAGTAGCATTTTGTAGCAAAATGTACAATATCGGTAAAAAATCAAGGTCAAAGGTCAAAGAAGTCAAAGGTCAAAATTCTGCGTAAAAGTTTTGAAGCCCTCACCTAGTGCCATCACATAAAGCAAATGGAATTGAAATCGGGTTAGAAATGGCGAAGGAGTAGCATTTTGTAGCTAATGTACAATATAGGTAAAAAATCAAGGTCAAAGGTCAAAGAAGTCAAAGGTCAAAATTCTGTGTAGAAGTTTTGAAGCCCTCACCTAGTGCCATCACACAAAGCAAACGGAATCGAAATCGGGTTAGAAATGGCGAAGGAGTAGCATTTTGAAGCAAAATGTACAATATAGGTCAAAGGTCAAGGTTAAAGGTCACAACTGAAATTCTGTGTAGAAGTTTCAAAGCTCCCATGTAGTGCTATCATATAAAGCAAACAGAATCAAAATTGGCTCATAAATGACAGAGAAGTAGCAAATTGAACATTTTGATCACACACGGACGCACAGACGGACAGACGGACGGACACACACACGTACGGAGCCCGTTTCATAGTCCCCTGCTCGAACTCGTTCGGCGGGGACAAACTAGTGTGTGCTTCGTGTAATTGCAAACTGATTTGGAAACTTGTTTCATTTTCTATTTGTGTGGAGCAGCTTGGGAGGTATTCTCTCAGCAGAGATCAGAAAAATATACAGAATGTTTAGTCATTTACCACATCGTGGCTGTTGGTGACCCATCTCATGTTTAAACATGGGGTGAACCATATATGTTTATAAAATTTGCTCATATAAGAATCCTTACAGTGACCAAAATCTTGCTCTTGTTGTCGAGCCCACCGGAGGTGCAGGGAGACTAAGGGATCGCCTGCAGCGTCTGTCTGTCCGTCGTCCGTCCGTAACGCTACAAAAACTTAAATAACTCTCTACTGAAGACTTTAATTTCTATCAAACTTGGAGGGAAGAGTGGTTACACAAAGTTACACATTTTACCAAACATGAAGGTCACCTCCAAGTCAATGGTCACAGGCAGGGGTCAATGAACTTTAGGGCCCAATGTTAAGTTTTTATGGCGCATTTCAATTATGGCTCATAACTTTTGATGAATATGTCCGTTTGTGACCAAACTTGGATGGTAGATGTCACTTGGGGAGTTCAAGGTCACCACAAGGTCAAAGGTCACATACAGGGGTCAACAAACTTTTAGGGTCCAATGTTAAGTTTTTACGGCGTGTTTCGATTATAGCTCATAACTTATGATGTATATGTCTTTTTGTGACCAAACTTGGATGGTAGATGTCCCTTGGGGAGTTGAAGGTCATCATAAGGTCAAAGGTCACAGACAGGGGTCAAAGAACTTTTAGGGCCCAATGTTATGTTTTTAAGGCGCGTTTCAATTATGGCTCATAACTTTTGATCCATATGTCCGTTTGTGACCAAACTTGGCTGGTAAATGTCCCTTGGGGAGTTGAAGGTCACCACAAGGTCAAAGGTCATAGGCGGGGTCAATGAACTTCCAGGATTTAGAAAAACATTAATTTCTTCTACGCGAATGGGCGAGACACATTTTGGCACTTGCCTTGTTTTTGAAGATTTTATTTTTTTCTTCATAAATATTTCTCTGTGTTTTATCCAGAATTTTGTTCACCTTCCTCTTTGCCCTAAAAAAATGGGGGAAATATGCTCCATCATAGAAAAGATGGTCCCACCAAGGCACATGAAATTATGATTTTTGTTTATGGTGGTATTAAAGTGGAAATAACCCCTTCCCTGATGCCAATGCTTATTTTGACTTAGCACAAGTTTGAGGAGCTGTTGTGGCTCATTGGACAAGACTGCAGATTATCAATAACAATATCCCTGGTTCAAGTCCCCTGGAAGCAGCGATTGTGCCCCTAGGCAAGGCACTTTATCCTTTATCTAAAAACTAAAAACCATCAATCATGTGGTTGCTTGCTTATAAAGCATTTAATGTTCCTTAGCAGTCACATGAAACTATTAACTCAATCCAGTTGTATAAAGCATGCACAGTGTGCACCATACAAAATGAATCAGTTGAAAATATGTTATTTCATTTTATCCAGATGGTGATCAAGATGATGAGGAGGTTGCAGGGAATGGTGAGGAAGTGGAGCAAGAGGAGGCCCAGGAAGGAGAAGAGGAGGAGTACGAGGAGATGGAGGAGGAGGAGGAAGCCCAGGCAGGGAGTGAGCAGGAGGTGGCCAGCGAAAATGAAGAAAGGGAGGAACAAAAAGAGGAAGAGGAGGAAGACGAGGAGGAGGAAGAGGAAGAGGATGACGAGGAACGTGGAAAGAGGGAGGACCGGGATGAGGAGGAGATCTTTGGTGGAGTCAGCAGTGGTGAGGAGGAGCAGGAAGGCCATGAAGAGGAGGAAGAGGAGCAAGAACAGGAACAAGAAAGTGAAGCCGAATCACCAGTGGCTAGTGACAGCGATTGAACTTTCTGCTGAACACTAAATACTTGGACTCAGACTTAGGTGCGAAAATCACATTGCATTGCCCAAAATGTGTAGTTTTATACTGTCATGTGACCGGCAGATCTCAGCATGCCTACCCAGTTGTATGCAGAATGGGCAGGGGTACAGTGGAAACTCGATATAACGAGATGGTCGGGACCGAGTCATTTTCCTCGTTATAGCCGATATCTCGTAATATCAGTAGGCATAAAAGAAGGCATAAAATAAAGACATTAATTTGCACATGTGGGACTACCCATCATATTTCAATCAATACTGATAACTTGATATTGTGTGTGAGGGAATTACTCACCTTTATGGGTAAGAAGATGTTTTTCGCCAAGGAAATCCAATATCAAGAATGTGTTTCTTATTAATTGTAGATGTTTGAATTTGTAAATTCATATAGCTTGCGATTGTATCAAGATCGTCTGTGGATAGGTATGTGGTTATCGTATGGGTGTGTGTTGTGTGGAAAGCTTGAATATGGTCTGCACAATGTTGTGTGTGTATGTGACACATTCTGTATGTACATTATGACTGCTTGTGTGTGAAGACAGGGAATTCCCTAAGTAGAAGGCCAATCACAGCATCAGATTGCCTCACACCTGCTAAACGTCATGATGATGTCATGTATACACATGGCCGTCCCACCACATTCTCTGCATGTATCAGTGTGCGTGCAACACACACTTCACACGTACAACATGCAGTGCTAGCTGGAGTGCACTGAAGAAAATGATTATGTGTATACAAGACAGTTTTTGGCGCATCAAGCTTTACTATCTCCGAAGATGATAGCACAGGCGAAGTAAAGCTTTACCGAAGGCATTTTGCTTTACCTCGCTATAGCAGGTTTCATTTACTATGTTTTTCATTGTTTGGAAGTCACAAAATTTATCTCGTTATAGCAGTTATTTCGTTATAGCCGATCTCGCTATAAGAGTAGCATTTTACATAGACTTGTGTGGAAGGAAATTTGGGACCGAGAAAATTTCCTCGTTATAACCGATATCTTGTTATAGCAGTGTTCGTTATACCGAGTTTCCCCTGTAGCAGTGTGAATTACAGAGGTAGTGCTTGTATGGTTGTAAATTTGGATGGTCCAATACATCACATATTTATGAACATAACTTAAAGTTCAACCAACCTATGTAACCAAAGAATTGGCAAATATTTGCTCACCCACACAGTGATGCATGATACTGTATACGCTGTTATTTTCGCATGCAGATATTTTCGCTAACGAGGTCATAGACACTTTCACGAGATGTTGTTTTCGCGAATTGACTCTGCCGCTTACTAAATGGACAGGTATTACCTAGCGCTCGGAGACATTTTTGCAATCCAACTGTGATTCCTGAAATTCACGAAAATAACAGCTTATGCAGTACAGTTAAACTTGCATAAGTCGATCTTCTCGGGACTGAGCAAAACACATCGACTTAGGCGAGTTTCGACTTGTGCGTTAGTCGAAAAAAATCGACTTACAGTTACACCACGTGGACACATGTATAATGTACATGCATGTTGTCTACTCTGGAGCCGAGAGCTAGAGCGGTGTGCCCGATATTTGCCCTTCAGCAAGACACTCTATCCACATTGAATATTACTGCTATTCATTTCCAAAATTAAGAGCAAACATCTGACATTTATTCTAGCGTCTTATGGAGCCGATTGTTACCGCTGTTCATTTCCAAAACTGAAGGCAAACATCCGGCTTTTTTTTGGTCGCCCGGCGTGCGTTTTTGGTGACCCCGGTCGCATAATGTTATTAACCATTCGCGAAATCGTGATTCGATTCGCGAAAAGACTCCGCTAAGTACATAAGGCATAGATCGCTACACTCGGCAGGGGCGATACGTCGTCCTTTCACCAGGTCTGGGTAACGGAAACCAAAATCTCGCGTGAGTTCTTGCGTTACCTATCGTTAATGTCAACGAAACATCGTTAGTTTGCGCTTGGGATCGTTACTCATCCGTTACAATAAACGTGAATTTTCCTGATCGTTAGTTTGCGTTATAATAACGATTCAGGTGAAACCGCTTGCGTTAATGAAACGTTTATTAACGCAAAGTTTCTTTTGGTATATACTGTATGTAAACAAAAACTGGCGTCTCGTGATTTTGACAGTGATTTATTACAAAATAAAATCTTATTCAACTTAGGCACAGTGAATTCAATGGTTTTTCCGTGAAAGTGTTCTTGGAATTTCATCGACCTAGGCGAGTATTCGACTTAAAAAATTTGACTTGTGAGTGAATTAATACACGTAAGTCAATGGGGAAAAATCAGGACTTTTTAAAATCTTCGACTTCCGCGATTATTCGACACATGCGACGTCGACTTAGGCGAGTTTAACTGTACTTTGAGCATAAATTCTTGTGCACATGCTCACACCCAGACTACATCAGACGTCATGCTGCATGCAACCAAATCACACACCACAACATTCAAATCACTCCAGTCCACAAACTTAATATTACATTGGTGGCATTTTGTATTTTGTGGTGGTAAACAAGCATTGAAATTTACCAATCCAGCATGTTACCTCTTTGTGAATATTATTCGCGTTGTACCTCACTAATGGATGGAAACATGTCTAGTGCAAGTTTTACTGGAATGGCTTTAAATATGTGTATTTTCACATTTACAGGTAATCTTTTACCCAAGAAACTGATGGTGAGCTATCCAGATCATCTGTTTATAATACCGGTATATTCCAAAAATAGAATCTAGGTGACATTTTAACAACTGTTGCCATATTGGGCAAATCTCGGGCAAGCTCACTTCTAAAGGTGAATATGATACATGTACTCTACCAGTCTTTTGCCTCATGGTGGTGGTGTCAAAGTTAAATGATAGACGAACGCGTGCTGCCACGTATGAAGACAGACGAGTCAACTGACCAGTATGTTAGCCATGTAAGGCTTTTGGGTACAGTAACCCGTAGTCACAAAGCAGTTTTTCAGTCCTAGAGGTGGCCACTCACAATGTTGGAAATGCCTTTGAGGCCTTAATTACCTTTTCATGTGACATGGCACAAACATTAAACTACAGTGTACTCCCGTTATAACAAACATGGTTATAACGAAATTCCGGTTATAACGGGAGTCCACTCTACTGGCAGTATGAGCTGCTGCAATGGTTTCTGAAGACTATTGTCTGTACACTGGGAATTCCCTGTTGTCAAGTCCTCTTTGTATAAGTGGGACTTTGTCCAGGTGGGACACTGTATATGACAAATATCTCACTTTTATGTAACATGTATATCTTTGTCTTTACCTGATACATGTACATTAGAAGACTGAAGTAGACAAGTCTTTTTTCAGCGAGGATTATACGTACAGTGTATTCTAAATTGAGGACATCGCTCTTCATCTATCTTCGAGCAGAGTGGTGAATAAATGGTGCTCAGAGAGCATTAAATATGTTTGACATTTGATGTGCAAAGAGAGAAAAAAGAGCAGCTCACGTGTGAATCATGCTCTATGCTTTAAACATGACTCTAGGGAAAGAAGCACCTCTGTACATATTTACTAAAGTTCAATGCATTTCATGAGCAACATGAAAGTTTTAATGTACATATGCTTATAGGATTGATGCAAGTCCACAAGATGTACATAAATCATGGTATGTTAAATAAAAAGTTAAACCAAGCATTAATTTTATTTTGTATGGTTTCATTTCTTGGGGGAGGAAATTCAAAGTGCTTTGTGTGATATGGATACAATGTACACTATTTCAAGATAATCACTGTAAGGTAAACCTCTTGTAAGTTAACATCACATAAGTCAACAAATCATAGCAACGTAATGAAAAATCTTGATTCCTTCATTCATTTTTTTACTTCAGAGAGTATGTATGTTGATGTTCATGTAAGTTGACAGATTTTCTCTGGTCCCCTGTATGTGGACTTTACACGAGGTTTACTGTACTACAGCTTGAGATTGTTGTTTTTTGTTTTAAATACATGTACTAATAACATGAAAGTAATATGCATTGCAGACAGTAATTAAACTTGATACACCTGATTTTATCATGACCAGCTTAATGAAAATATTCTTGCCAAAGTGTGAATGACATTCCATGAAGGAAATCCACACATACTTCTCAAGATGTTAGTAGTGTGAAAAGGGGGATGTCAAAGTTTTTGTCTATTCAGACTTTGAGTTAGACAGACTACCCTGACACATTCCAGCTCTTACTCTCATTCCTACCCTTGCTGGCTACAATGGCATCCTGTGACAGACATTTATTTCAAGTCTTCTGCATTCTTCTGGGCACCAATCCACATTCCTGGCAAGAGAGTGGCAGTTTGGATGAATCATCTTCTAGAAAGTCCAAAGTGATAGGCATTAATGCTCACTTGAATGCATTACGTTTCTCTAGCCATTAATGTCATGCGTCTTCATCCATTACACATGCTCTAAGAATTTAGATAGGATTGAACCCACAATCCTCTGATCAAAGAGCCCATTTCAAAACCAACACACCACATATATGATGCCTCTGTGTAGTGTACGACTTTGGTGCCCTAAGCTTTCAAATGACAACTCTACTCAGAGCCCATCTGTATGATTTTGGTATTGGCCAGTTCCCCCATGGGACCTCTGTTGGCGTTGTCATCTCTGGGAATCTGTGAGCCTCAGCTGCGACAGTATGTGGCTCTTCCTTGTCTCTGCAATGAAGCCATTGCTGATCATCTCCTCCAGTATAATGTGCAGCTTCTCCAAGTTGAACATGATCTGTTCATTTTTTGGTTAAGTACACAACACTTTTATGCAAGCAATAGAAACATAGGTGTGACTTGACTGTTAATAGGATTGTAATCTTCCTGCTGGAGTGTTTCGACCCATAGCTGTATTTATTTGCACTCTGGGTAGCCAGTACATATATTCTGACAGGGAAATTATTTACATCAAGGTGCAAATGTATATAATTTGCATGTAAGACATTTGGTGTATACATTTCTTTTTTTCTTTTCTTTGTTTTTATATAAAAGCTGCATCTGGAAATGCACACCCTGTAATTGCAAAGTTGTATTGGCTCACATAATCAGAAAATCATCACATTTTCCACATCACTAGACACGTTAGTACCAAGTATACCTGGCACCAATACAGCGTATATAAGTGATATGGAAAGTATGTTCTCTTTGCAGCATTTTATTTACACTAATACAGAAGCAACTTGCCCTCAGAAATGGGCCTAAAACATGGACTTTCAACTGATTAAGACTGATATCAGTTGTGGCCTGATGGTTAAGCATCATCTAAACAGACATCATAAACTTCATAATGCAGTGTCAAAAATTTCCTCATAATCAAGAACAACTGTATGGGTATAATGACTATTACGAGCACAGAGTAACAAAATACTGTGGCTCTCTCCAATCAAAAATGTTTGTTTTTTTTTTCACTCAGACAAATACCACACATATGGAGAGCTTTGGCAAGATCACACACATTCATTTTAACCTGATCAACTGACCAGAGCTCTGTGAGACTGGTAAAAAGGATACATCAAACTCCGTCTACATGGGGGGAAAAAAAGAAGAAACAATCAAAATATTGATGAGATTTTACTCAAAATGAAAATAGTACTATGGAGTGAAAGCCATAACAGATACCACCAGCTCAGATAATATCTTAGCAAAATTATGTTAAAACAATAATACAAATTAGAAAATCAAATTTGCAAAGAAAGCTGTAGTAGACAGGGCAGAGCCAGGCAAAAACTGCCTTTTTTTTCCAGTCAAGGTTTTCTCACTTGATTCTGGTACTTTAGACCATACTTAACAAAATAAGCTTCTGCGCCATCTTGAAATCTGTCCCAAATCCAAGATGGCCGCCAAATATCCAAAATGGCCGCCAGAGGACCTAAAAAGTGCCTTCTGTGGTTAAGATTTGTCTGGGGATGGGTTTTTTTTTACTCTATTTGATGATTAATGGTAAGAGGAATAAGATTCAGTGAATTAGAATTAAAATCAGTTTCTTTTTTATTGCGAAAATCCAACATGGCCGCCAGACGCAGCTGCCGAAATTAATAAATGTCATAATAACCGGAGGGCCAAACCCTAAAAACTTGCTTACTTAACAAGTGAGTTCCACTCTCTCTACAAACTAAGTAGACCATGCTTATTTTCAAATTTTTATTGTAAAAAACAACATACCACTGGTCTACCTCAAAAAATTTGTTGCGAAAGCCTCCAAATCCAAAATGGCGTCCAAGATGGCCGCCATATTTACTGAATTTGCTATTTGAAAGATAGAATTTGATAGAAACATCAGATTTCAACAATTGTGATGTCATATGAAAGAGAATAAAATTTCCTACAAGTTGATACCATTTTTGTGGGCGATTGTGATAACTGAATTGAGATGTAAAGGAAAAACACTCATTTTTTGATATTTTTCTGAAAAAAGGAAAATCATGAAAATGCTTGATTGAGCATAAATCAGAAAAAGACGGAAGGATTATCTTGAAACGTTTTTAAGAATTTTGCTTAACATAGAATTAATATTTGGAGAAAATTAGGGGTCAGTACCATTTGCGGTTCAGGAGTTATAATGTCTCAAACTTGAAAACTCACTATGTAAAAATTTCCACTTTAGCTGTGACAAGACCTTGTTGGTCGTAAAGAGAGTCTGCACGCGCCAAGACTACTACACGCACCACTGGCACTGACGCTGGCAGCAGTGCCAGCGGTGCATGTAGTAGTCTTGGTGCGCGCAGACTTTTTTGACAAACAAGAGTTTGTGCCTGCAAACTAACTTTTCATACCAAGTGGTAGCTCAGGTGACGCTGATCGTTATTATTTCAAAGTAGATTGTTCTGATATGTTTTTATGCCTCCGCCAACGAAGTGGCCGGAGGCACTATGTTTTCGGGTCGTTCGTCCGTCCGTCCGTACGTACGTCCGGACGTCCGTCCCGTTTTGTTTTTGTCGATATCTCAAGAACCGTGTTGTGGTTTTACATCAAACTTGGTATGAGGGTATATCCTGGGGAATAATCCTTTGTTTGGATTTTAGGGTCATGGGGTCATGGGGTCAAAGGTCACAGGTTATTTTGTGAAAAAAGGTTGAAATTTCATGTTTTTCTCCATATCTCGCAAATGGTTAAAGGTATCTTCATGGAACTTAGTATATATATGCTTGTACCGATGGGCAGTGATTATCTAGGAAAGTTGGGGGTCATGGGTCAAAGGTCAGGGGGGTCAAAGGTCAAGGTCAACTCCTCAAAATATCACTACTTATATTTATGCAATGCCTGAAGGTTTGTTTTTTTAACTTGATGTATGCATGTATTACCAAATATATATTCTGTGGGAAGTTTTTGCCAAAAGGTCAAAAGTCAAAAGGTCAAAGGTCAAGTGAAAGTGCTTAATTGCACTTTTTCCTCCATATCTCGAAAGTAACTCAAGGTATCTTCATGAAACTTACATATCTATGCATGTTCTATTAGACCTGACAGTGATTCTCTTTGGAAATGTGAGGTCAAAGGTCAAAGGCCAGGTTTAGATAATGCTATTTTACCATTTGATACTGAAATTATACTTTTTCTCAATACCTTGAAAATTACTCAATGCATAAACTTATAAAAGGGTCAAAAGTCAAGTAAAAATCATCAGTTCCCCAAATACCTGCACTGATGTTTTAATCATTCATCCAATTGAACCTAGTTCTAGGAAAGTGAACATTCAGCACATTTGTGGCAAACCTGTCATTTTAATATTTTGCCAATTGTGTGAAACTGTCATCACACATTGTCAAGACATTGATTTGTGGCAAACCTGTCATTTTAATATTTTGCCAATTGTGTGAAACTGTCATCACACATTGTCAAGACATTGTACTATAGACCTATTATGAGAACCATGCATTATGGCGGAGGCATACCAGTCGCCGTAGCGACATTTCTAGTTTTTTATACTAAGCTGTCAACAGTTATCAATGTCATGGTTTCTTGAAAAGAAATGGTGATATCTCCGTATGTTTTAGGCTTCATTATATATATATATATATATATATATATATATTTTACATGGTAGAATGTTTTGTGATACAACTAACCTGCACATATAAATCGAATGTGATATCTCTTCCAATGACAAACGATACCTTTAGTGTGTTGCGTCAGAGTCAAATCTTGATTAATAATTTGATATATTTTTAGAATTTCTTGTATTGCTGTCTATCATATATATTGTCCTTGTTTAAACCATATTGAGGGTTTATTTATTTATTTATTTTTTTTTTGGGGGGGGGGGGGTGGAGCTCATTTTAGTGTTTGGGTAAGGCCCGATCTTTGATTTAAAAAAGAAATGCTTCTGTATCAAAGATATGCTTTTGTACTTGTATGTTACTCTGCTGTTGTAGAAACGTGAATGATGATGGCATATGTGTAATAATATCTGATCCGTACATGTCCTTGAAAGCCCTTCTGATCCGAGCACCCCCCCCCCCCCCGAAAAATCCGACATGGCGGCAATTTCTCAAAGTTGCTTTTAAATGTGTTGTGCGAAATTACTTTTCAGTATATTGTTCAAATAACACTGTCCAAAATGATTATTCATGCTGTATATTCACATTTCTGAGGGGCCCACATTCTACAAGACTTGTCTTTTTAGTGGGTCCCTCCATTTTTCGAATTATCCACAATGTTTACTTACTTCAAATCACTCGAGTTTTATGATAATCTGTAAAGGTGCTACAATTATTGTATTCTTTTCATCTTACATAGTTTTGAGCACCTAATTTTCTGTTACCAAAAAAGAAGAAGTGATGTTTATATGTTCTTGTCGAAAAATGAAATAAAACATTGAATTGAATTGAATTGAATTGAATTTACAAATAAGCATGCTGAAAGTGTATTCACTGTGAATAGATTTTTCTTACATCGTTTTAGGCTGATTTCATGTGGGTTATAGTGTCAAAATTGAATTGAACTAATGCCATTGGTAGATGCTTTCACATTTTAGATATCAGGATCACTCGAGAGTGGAAATGTTCATTTTCATTCCTTTTAGAGTGATCTCAGGGATCACTCAAAGAGTGACGAGTGATCCCTAAGGTCACTCTAAAATGAGTGAAAATGAAAATTTTCACTCAAAATTCACTCCAATTTTACTTTAAATTTACTGGTTTCCGTTATTAACTCCTTCAAAAATGAAACTTCCACTCGATTTTTTTTTCTTTTTCGGAGTAGAATATCACTGGTTTTTAAAATATCTCCATAAAAACCCATGACGGTTTGAAATAGCACTACAATGTTCAAAATATATAAAAACTATAAATAGATAGCACAACAGACAAAATTGTACCAAAATTAAAATAATACATTTAATTTGGCGCAATAAACTATGTCAACTTTGATGGCCTGCAATCTTGAAGTTTTTGAGTGATTGATCCGAATTTTGTTTGAAACTTTCTATAGCATGGTTGTTTCAAGCTTCTACCTCTATTTGAAAGACATTTTTTGCTTCATCTCATCTGCTCCAGAACAATCTACTTTGAAATGATAGCGATCAGCGTCACCTGAGCTACCACATGGTATGAAAAGTTAGTTTGCAGGCACAAACTCTTGTTTGTCAAAAAAGTCTGCGCGCACCAAGACTACTACACGCACCACTGGCACTGCATGCTACAAGCGTCAGTGCCAGTGGTGCGTGTAGTAGTCTTGGCGCGTGCAGACTCGCTTTACGACCAACAAGGTCTTGTCACAGCTAAAGTGGAAATTTTTACATAGTGAGTTTTCAAGTTTGAGACATTATAACTCCTGAACCACAAATGGTAGTGACCCCTAATTTTCTCCAAATATTAATTCTATGTAAAGCAAAATTCTTAAAAAGTTTCAAGATAATCCTTCCGTCTTTTTCTGATTTATGCTGAATCATGCATTTTCATGATTTTCCTTTTTTCAGAAAAATATCACAAAATGAGAGTTTTTCCTTTATATCTCAATTCAGTTATCACAATCGCCCACAAAAATGGTATCAACTTGTAGGAAATTTTATTCTCTTTCATATGACACCACATTTGTTGAAATCTGATGTTTCTATCAAATCATCTTTCAAATAGCAAATTCAGTAAATATGGCGGCCATCTTGGACGCCATTTTGGATTTGGAGGCTTTTGCAACAATTTTTTTGAGGTAGACCAGTGGTATGTTGTTTGTTACAATAGAAATTTGAAAATAAGCATGGTCTACTTAGTTTGTAGAGAGAGTGGAACTCACTCGTTAAGTAAGCAAGTTTTTAGGGTTTGGCCCTCCGGTTATTATGACATTTATTAATTTCGGCAGCTGCGTCTGGCGGCCATGTTGGATTTTCGCAATAAAAAAGAAACTGATTCTAATTTTAATCCACTGAATCTTATTTCTCTTACCATTTATCATCAAATAGAGTAAAAAAATCCCATCCCCAGACAAATCTTAACCACAGAAGGCACTTTTTAGGTCCTCTGGCGGCCATTTTGGATTTTTGGCGGCCATCTTGGATTCGGGACAGATTTCAAGATGGCACAGAAGCTTATTTTGTTAAGTATGGTCTAAAGTACCAGAATCAAGTGAGAAAACCTTGACTGGAAAAAAAGGCAGTTTTTGCCTGGCTCTGCCCTGTCTATAGCTGTCAGACTGCATAATCTAATAAGGCATCCTAGTGATTGTGTGAGATATTTGATGTTTGATAATGGTATTCATCAACTTTTTTAGGAGTATTGGTAAGACTGGCAAAAACACAAAATGGGCATGACAACTTAATCAGTAGCACTCATAACAGGTGGTATGTTGTAACAAAAGATAATGTGCTTAGTTTGCAAACTTACCACTCTTGGAAAATAGCTGTCTAGAATCTCTACAAAAAGTTGAATGAATTCCAGTATCGCTAGTTCGTTCTGAGGTGAAAAATAACACAAAATGAAAGGCATAAAAGTGGGCAAGAAAACATTTAAACATCATATTAAAGTCACATGATACTTGAAGTTACCAAATCCTGCTGAATACCGATATCTCTGACATGACAATAAATGCATGTACCACTGATATCTTTAAAATGTACTTTGCAGAGTTACATACTGTGCAGTGCAAGTAACTAAAATCGTCTATAACCAGCTAGAGTCCACCTTGCTTAATTAAGTCAACCTCGCATAAGAAGAATCATCGCCTAAGTCGAAGGTCTTTTCAAGTCCTCTTCTCTTTATATTCTATTGATTTTAATCTCCCAAGTCGAATTTTCTCTAAGTCCAATCTATTTCTTCAGTCCAAATAGATTCGACTTAGGCAAGGTTGAGTGTACTTGTACACTTATCCTGTGGTATGGTTTTCTCTTCACAATTCACACTACACAATATGAATTTGTAGTCATTATACAACACAAAGAAATGTCCATTTTAAGATTCTGCATGCTTACTACTACAGCTGTACAACAATTCTCTATTATTCTCTCTCCTTCTCTCTCTCTCTAATGGGGTACACTGGAAGGAAAGTTGGCGGGCATTTGCTTGAGATGTGAAGAGGACAATTGACCATACGAAGACATTACTCACTTCACTTTCATCCACGCCGAGTATCACGAAGACTGATGTGTACTGGCGAAACACTATCTTCACATCATGATAGTTGAAGAAGGAGCACTGAAACATTATACGAAAAAGACAAGAGGACCACAATGAATGCATTTACTAATGTATAAATATCATAGTGCTTAAATCAAATTGAACAGAATTGAATGGGTTTACTTATTATCAAACTTCACGGCCTAATGGATGAACTGTGTTTGATTTACAATGATAAAAGTACAAAGAGAGAATATATGCTACACAAGGAAAACATTCTTATCAGGAAATTGTAGAAATGATAAAAGTCATGTTTGTATAATAAAAACAGAGATAATTGGATTATGTGAAAGATAGTGCCAACCTAATTTTATACCTGATACACCTCATCACTAATACAATTGTATCACAATTTTGCCATTGACAGTAAGATGGGTAAAATATCGAAAAAATAAATATTGAACTAGAAATGTCGCTATGGCGACTGGTATGCCTCCGCCATAATGCATGATTCTCCTAATAGGTCTAGATAGTACATGTGGACAATGTGTGATTACATTTTTACAAAATTGGCAAAATATTAAAATGACAAGTTTGTCACAAATGTGTTGAATGTTCACCTTCCTTGACCTAGGTTTAATTGGATGAATAGGAGAGCATGTATTTGGGATTTAAGGACTTTAACTGGACTTTGACCCATTCATACGTTTAATATGCATTGAATAATGTTCAAGGTATGGAGAAAAAGTGCAATTTCTGTATTGAATACTAAATTGTTACCATTTTCATCTGGCCTTTGACCCTAAAATTCATAAGATAATCACTGTCAGGCAGAACATGCATAAATATGTAGTACGTTTCAAGATAACTTGAGCCACTTCCGAGATATGGAGGAAAAACTTAGTTCAGCACTTTCACTTAACTTTGACCTTTTGACCTTTGAGGCAAAAACAAAAGAAAAAAAAAACTTTCCAGAGAATCTCTATTAGGTTATACATGCATACACCAAGTGTAAAAAAAAAAAAAAAATCATGCTGGCATTGCATAAACATGATGGAAATAGTAAAATTTTGGAGTGTTGCCCTTGACCTTTGACCCTTGACCTTTGACCCCATGAACCAAAAATTCTCTAGATAATCACTGCCAGTCAGTACATGTATATCAATATGTTCCATCAAGATACCTTGAACAATTTCCAAGGTACAGAGAAAAAAGGTGAAGCTTTAATATTTTTACTTGACCTTTTGACCTTTGACCTCACGACCCAAACTTTCACCAGAGAATCTTAATTAGGTAATACATGTATACACTAAGTTTCAAGAAAATATCTTCAGGCATTGCATAGATATGGTGGAAATAGTGAAATTTTATGTATTTGACCTTGACCTTTTGACCTTTGACCTTGGGCATGTGCACCCAAAAGTTGATAGGCACAACTTCACCTCCTAATACACATACATGCCAAGTTTCATGAGGATACCTCAAAAGGTTTTGATAGTTACCCTGTCCACAAAATTCATTACGGACGGACGGAAGGACAGAGGGACGGACGGACAACCCGAAAATATAATGCCTCCGGCACCACTTCGTGGCGGAGGCATAAAAATAGAGCGGGAGTGAGAAAGGAGGTGGGGGGGGGGGAGAGCAGGGAGAGAAGGGAGGAGAAGTAGAAGGTGAGGGAAGAAGAAAAAGAAGACACCAAAGGAGAGCGCAAGAAACAAAACAATACATGAGATGAAGCAGAAGACAACAAAAAAGAAGCAAAAAAAAAACAAGTAAAAGAAAGTTACAAGGCAAGTCATTCGAACATGCATGACTTTTATGTTGTATTGAATACATAATGTAAGTTTGTTGTTTTTTTTAATACAAAAAACATGTCCTTTTAACATGATATACACCATGAATCATTACACTATCACAATGCTGAATGCATGCATGTAAAAAAAAAAACCAATACAAGGCATGTCATTGAAACAGGATGTAGATTCTTAATCATTACGATACTCCTTAGAATACATTCATACACCAATTTGGCATTGTATACAGATATACTATTAGAATGCCATATGTAATAAAAAATATTTAGTTACTTGATTATTTGAGAAAATAATCCAGCCTGATTACATCCTGATACATACAAGTTGTATCATTAGTGATATATCACAATTCAATCAATGAAGAAATGGATAACAGATCAAGAAGAAAATGGAGAAACAATTGAGAAATAGAGCCAGAGTGAGAAAGGAGATGGAGAGGGGAAAGCAGTGGCGGATCCAGGGAGGACCGCAACCGGCGCACGCCCCCCCCCCTTTATTTTTTGTTGAAACAAAATAAAAAGAAAAAAATGGGGGGGGGGAGGGGTGCGTGCCCCCCCCCCCTTTAATTTTGTAAACGCGCCCCCTCTTTGCGGAATTCCTGGATCCGCCCCTGGAAAGTGAGAGAGATAGAGGGGGAAGAGAAGAGAAGAAAAAGTACCTGGTAGAAGGCAAGGGGGAGAAGAAAAGAAAGGCATCAAAGGAGAGCAGGAAAAAAAAAGAAAAATTGATAAAAGAGATGAAGTAGAAGAGGACAAAACAGATGAGGAAAAAACAAATAAAAAAGAAGATGTAGACTGAGTTATTACACTATTACATTGTGTTGGTTGCAAATCAAAATAATAAAAATACAAAGCATGTTATTCAAACATGATACAGATTCAGAATCATTGCACTATAATACATTGTATCACATTGAATACCTATTTAGCATTATACAGACGTACTACATGTACTGATGGAACTGGGCTGTACTTCATCGTGTTTGTTTTACAAAATAAGGAATTTTTTGACAATGTCTTCTGTTACTTGGATTCTGAGGTAAATAGATTTTGAATTAGTGTAGTTCATTTTTTTTTTTTAATGAACGTCAAATGCCACATGTTCATGTTTTCCTTCAGGGTGATCATGCGTAATTGTGCAAGCATATCAAAGTCAGTGGCGTATCGACAACCAAAGATGATGCAGAGAGCTTTTTAAAAAGAATTATCAATGTTTTGACACTGCTTTTACATAATACCACTGTACAACACCTAGACCTTCTTTAAAGCCAAACAAGTAAAACTAGTACGGTAGGCGAGGTATTAATACTACATTTAAATAATAAGTACACTGTAAATATACAGAAATCAACAGGCATAGCCAGTGGCTGTATCCCGATAGTGAGAATTAACTTGGCCCACTTGTCACCTGGTAAATGTAAACATGGTACCCTGGATAGAGGCAAACTTGCACACATAAACAAGGCATGTTACAGTTTAAAGCACTGTATTTCCTGACCTTTATTTTGGCATTAAAAAAAACAAAAAAACAAGACATTTATTCATGCATCTTCAATTAATATCAAAAGTTCTCTAAAAGAATTAACCACAGTCTCTGTTACTTACATTCTTTGTCTTTCTGGCCAGAATCTTATGGATCAAATCTGTTTCCAGAGAGGTCCTTTCCTGGGGATCTTTGTGTTCAAAATAGTGGGCAAAGCAAGTTCTCTCTGATCTTGATACCATCAACACAAATCTAATCATGGCTGATGTCTGAACTATGTAGACTGCTACAGACCAGGCCTGAAAGATACAAAGTTATATCATCAGACACAAAACAATTAAAACTTGGCAGAAACATACTGTATACAGCAGAGACTCCAACCCAAAGCACCTTCTGAGCTGGAGATTCTCCCGCCTGAAACCCCTAGCAAACGGGAGATTCCAAGTTGATGTGTGCGAAGCGCGATATTCCCAGGTTCTAGATGCTCTCTAGTAGTGCTATCTAAGGCTTATTTATACGATAGAAATAAGTAAGAAATCCTTTCCAACGGGAGACACAGAGCCAGGGCGGGAGAAATTAAATCATAAGCGGGAGAACGGGAGATTTCGCAAAAATGGGTTTTCGGCGGGAGATCTCCCGTCGAAAACGGGAGAGTTGGAGTCTCTGATACAGTACCAGGGTACATGCACTTCAATCTGACTGCAGAGCCCTGCTGCTGTTGCCATTTCATATGCAGGGCTGCTAGTTTCTGTAGATGAAAGAACATACAATTACACAGTAAAATATTAGACATACACTGTATTAGAAACTACAGAGACTCCAACTCTCCCGTTTTCGACGGGAGATCTCCCGCCGAAAGCCCATTTTTGCACAATCTCCTGTTCTCCCGTTTGAGATTTGATTTCTCCCGCCCTAGCTCTGTGTCTCCCGGTGGAAAGGATTTCTTACTTATTTCTATCGTATGTTGAAAAAATAATCCTAAGATAGCACCAGTGAACATCTAGAATCCTAGGAACTTCGCACTTCGCACATCAACTTGGAGTCTCCCGTTTGCTATGGGTTTCGGGCGGGAGAATCTCCCGATCAGAAGGTGCTTGGGGTTGGAGTCTCTGAAACTATATCCCAACAAAAATCATGTTTGTTTGTTTTTGTAATACCATGGTACAGAAAATTGCACATATCACGTACGGTACGGTAATCAAAGTTCAGGAAAATGTGGATGATTTAATAGTGAAGTAAATGTATAAGACATAAAACACGATAGCTTAGTGCAGCTCTGCATACAAGAATGCCTACAGGGCTTTGATTCTGTTGCATACGGTTATAGCCCTTTTGGAGTAATATGTTAACAATTGTGTGATTTTATACCAACACCTGCCAGGAAAAAAAGAGAGAATATTTCCCTGAACACAGACGTAAATTAAGTTTCCTTGAAACATTGAAGACTATCTTAAATATTGATAGGTCAAATCTTTGGATGAAAGATTACACATATTACAAAAAGTTCTAACTAGGGGGAGGAGTTATTCTCAATTCTTTCTTCAAACTGCAGACTTTTTTTCTCCTTAATACTTCCATAGCCAAGAAATTAACCACCAAAAACAAAGCAAAATTAAGCAAAACAAAGCTTTAAAGACTGCATATTTTTAGGGATGCCAAGTTCAAAAAAATTTTATGAGTGAGATTTTCATGACTCGGCATGCCAATGTGCGCGCGAGCGAGGGTGTGGGAGGGGTCCCCCCCCCCCCCCCCCCCGGCCTCCCACGGTAGGGAGCTTTTTCAATTTTTAGCTCTTGATGGTGCGATCAGGTGCATACTTGACTATTTTTTACTTTTGAAAGACAAGAGGGAAATATACCTTCATTTGCAATTGAACTATCACTTTAATCTTTTGAGCTATATACTCATTATAGGCCCAAGTTGCAGACTTCGCCCGATGCGTGAGAAAAATGGGTGCCATGCGTGGGATTGCCCCGAAATGCTTGAGCCTCACGCAGAATGCGTGAGACTTGGTAGCTCTGTATTTTCTGTGCTTACTCACTGGGCTGAATTAAAATTGTGTATCATAGTATCGAAGTACATAAACTATTTGAAATGCTAGTGGAACAAAGTTACAGACACAAAGTGTGCATATTCCATAATTCTCTGCTTCATGAATACAAAATCATAGGGAATAAAGTGGATGTCAGCTGGTATTATTCGATGATTGTACTGTATTTACCGGTATGGCGGTAATGGCGGTATGTATGGACTGGGGATGGTGGCAAAAGTGCGTGAGATGAGACCTACAACATGAAATATAATATTAAGAAGCCGCACATATCCGTAGTTCAGTCGACCAGAGCCTGAGATATCAGCAGGGTGATTTGGCTTATGGCACAGTTATGCTCAAGTTTGTAAATCGTGATCACTTTCCTTGGAAGATCCTTCGCTAAAGCCTAAGAGGTTCAACGAGAGCACCTGCGAGCGGGCGTTACAATAGTCCCACGTACTTTAAAACCTGCAGGGTAGACCGGATTGCTTGAAAGAGCTTTTCGCACAGTTTGGTTGACAGTAGCCTTCTGTCAAGGCCCTCTCGCTGTATGGTGAGGAGCGCCCAGCCGAGGGGGGTGCTCGACTGGCTCGGCTGTGCTCGCTTCGCTGGCCCGTAACCATCTTACGTTGCCAAGCCCCAACAGAACAAAATCACCGCAACAAACCTCTATATGGCCGGATTTTGTGCACCATACACAAGGAATACATAAGGTGTCATTAGTTTGGCCCCCCCCCCCCCCAACTTTTTTTACCCCGGAAGTACGCAAGTGGCACTAAAAAGAAATAGATTGAGATCTTGTAGTGTGAGCGCGGTAAGGTCATGTTTTTGCACTGAAGACATTTTTTTTTTTTTTTTTTGCTTGTCAGCTGAAGAAACCAGGAAGTGGAAGGGGAGAGATGAGCTGAAGTCCTTTCTTTTTTTTTTTTGCTTCTTAGCTCATGAAACCCGACAGTGCCCCCCCCCCCCCCCAACATTTGAAAACGCTCCGGCCCGGCCTGCTCTATCAAACACATTTTATTATTATTATCGCTATTATTATCATTATTATTATTATTATTATCGTTATTATTATTATTGTTATTATTATCATTATTATCATCACCATCATCATCTTTTTACTTGTATGGCTCACCCCATAAGAGGGATCAGAGGGGATTCCGTGAAGCCAGACATTGTCTCTGCGGAACAAACCTATCCCCGACGACAATATACAGACACATCTTTCTGTCAAAATCTAGTAAGGAAATTTAAAATCGATTTTAGCTTTTGATAAAACGGGGCCCTGATCTCAGGCGGGCTTGTGATAAATATGTTGGGATTGGATCGAGTTCACATAATAATCAATGTGAAATAGATCAATCAGCGCAGTATTATCTGTGCAAATATTTATCTTATTTCTTTAAAGTGATTCCAATTGTGACACTAGATCATCATGATGATTAGATAGGCCTACACTGTATCTGTACTCTGATGGCTATATAGTGGTCATCTTTAGGCCCATCTTTATTTTAATATTCGAATACAATCGCAGCAAATTGGTGGTGAAAGGGTGGGCATTAAACATCTTGAAGCTAGACTAATCGGCGGTCTACATGTTGCATGCTGACTGATGATTGATTGATGTTGCACACTGCACAGCACACATCAAATCGCACAACGAACAAAACTTTTCGTTTCTTTTACGATTATACTCATACAGAGTGTGTCAGTGCAGTACAGTACGCGTAGTTGTGTTCGTGTGTGTATGTGCTGTGCTGGCGCGCGTGTAGTACATGTACAAGTAAGGAGGTATACCTCCCTGGTGGGGATGGTACAACTTTGAACTACAAGCCGTCCAAGCCCTGAGCTCTTCGCACATAGTACAGGTGACGACACGCGTACATGGTCATCCGTGGTCAGAGTTGACACTATTCTGCACTAACAGTCAAAATTGTCAGAAACAGGCGAAGAACAGGAATTCAAGAACACGGTAATGTAAATTTTCAGACTATGACATTTATTTATTACTTCTGCTGTCCGCTTGTGTAATGACACTGCTCATATCTTATCATAGACAGAAAGATCCGTCTGTCCGGCCGGAGGACTCTTTTGTATTTTGCCATTATACGGAGGGGATCCGTGAAGCCAGACGCAGTCTCCGCGGAACATTCCCCGACGGACAGATACAGACCGATCTTTCGGTCAAATCTTATCACAGAGTTTGTCATATCATTTATCACAGGTCCCCCGGGCGTAAACGTATGAATGATATTGAGTATTGTGTTTATCTTATGCCCAATATATTATAGAGTCTATTATAAAATCGAGAGGTGGCACTCTAGACTAGTTATAATTATACCAAGGAGGTATCTCATACCTCCTTGGTTATACGACAGACTCTTCAAGCAGGAGGTGCAGTCTGCAGTTGACCGAAAGATCAGTCTGTATCTGGCCATCGAGGAATGTTCTGCGGAGACTGCAGCTGCGTCTGGCTTCACGGATTCTACGGAGGAGAGCGATAACGTGAAAAATATAAAAGACTTCTCCTGACAGACGGATCTTTCTGTCTATTAAAGTCTGCAGTTGACCAAAAAAGATCAATAGGTCTGTATCTGGTTGTCGGGATATGTTCCACCGAGACTGGCTTCACGGATTTGTGTCCCGAGCGAGGAGAGCGATAAGGTCAAAAAATTAAAAGACTCCTCCAGACAGACGGATCTTTCTGTCTAGATAGAGGTGCAGTAACCCCGGGGTGCTCTTTCACACAGTAGACCCATAACCATATGTTATACTGTGGGAGCCGAACGCTTCGCGTTCAGGCTGGTCGCAGTTAGAGGTGCAGCTGCTCCGCAGAGCATCTGGCCCGACAACGACAGGGCTGTGTCATAATAATATCATTAGATAGATAGATAGTTCTACAGTTGCAGAGTAGGGAACCAGATCAGAACATCAGTCGGAGATCTACCTAGTCAATAGACAAAAAAATCATTCTGTCCGGAGGAGTTTTTTTTAAAATCATTTCTTTACTTTGTGGCTCTCCACAGGTTAGGCTGTTAGAAGGGGATTCCGTAAAGCCAGACGTAGCCTCCATGGAACATTTCCTTGACGACAAGATACACTACAGACCAATTTTGGTCAACCTTGAGATCCTGTCTTTTGTGGTCAATTCCACAGAAAGGTTGGATTTTATGAAAATCAAACTATTGAGTATAGATGATTAATGAAGCTTAATTAGATGATCTGGTATTGTTTACTCAAAGCAGCCTTTCACAACGGATATTTTGATACCTCATTTGTGAACATCGGTGAACGTGGAGTGGAGTTATGTTCGAAAAACCTTCATTTTTCATGAAAATTGCAAATTTTTGCAGAATTTATGTATCACTTCTGATACACTATTATGACCATAATACAGCTTGTGTAATTCTCAGATGGCTTATTTTCTGAATGTTCTTTGGTCATAGATTGGTTTTATGATGTTCTAGAACTTGTTCCGGCATCAGTGAAAATGTTTCTCTCAATCTCAAAATGTGGTAGTTGATAGCGTCCCATAAGTCACGTTTTTGTGTCCCATCAGTCACACTGGTTTTCCCTATCCTGCTACTGTACCAATGAGTACATATTCATACCACTTGGCTCAGGGTAAGCACCAACCCTTTGCTACATTCAGGAAAGAAAATATCTTTCCAGAGACTCTGTGTGTAAGAATATTTCAGAACTTACTTTCCCATGTGAAAAACAGTGGTCCTCAAATGTCTCATAAGTCACGACAGCAATTTTTCCTTGCTGTACGTAGTGCAATGATACTTTTCAAACTAAGTATGGCGTTTCCATAAACTGTGATACGATGGATCTAACCATGAACTGAGAAAAATGCATTTGATGCAACTATTTTCTCAAAATACTGGTTTGAAATTGCTGAAAATTGTCACTTTGTCCCATAAGTCACAATGGAATTGACCTTGTAGACAGAAAAATCCGTCTGTCCAGAGGAGTTTTTCATCACTTTTTACTTTTACGGCTCTCCTCAGGAGGGGATTCTATGATTGAACCCAGAGTGGCCAGACATACATAGTCTCAGCAAAACATATCCTACGACAAGATACAAACTGTAGAGTTCTACAGACCAATCTTTCGGTCAACCTGCTTTGTTGATCTAGTACAAATGTAGAGGAGCATTGTTTTCAGCCGCACATAGTTAGTAGTACCATACGATGTAGAAATGTTCTTAAAGTCACTGTTGTATACACACCAAACTTGCCAAATAGTACAACTATACTTCCGGTGATATACTGTACGAAGGAGAAGAAGAAGAAGAAGAAGAAGAAGAAGAAGAAGAAGAAGAAGAAGAAGAAGAAGAAGAAGAAGAAGAAGAAGAAGAAGAGGAGTAGCCCTGCTTTCCACCATATATACACAATATTTTTTTCAAATGTGTGTTGGTGTGTTTTTGCTTGTAAGGGTTGTTGTTGTTGTTTTGTGTTTAGTGTTTTGTGTTTAGTTGTCAATATGATAATGCTAGCCTACATTTCAGCATTTATTTGTTATTTGTTATTTGTTATTTGTAGCAGATCAGTATCTACACATATGTTATTGTTACTTATTAGGAGAGTACATTTGTGCACTAAAATATATTTTTAAAAATGCACTCATTTTGATAAAGTACTTTGAAATTCGAGCAGCCACCACAGATGGTAGATTCTGGTACCAATACAACTTGTACCAGTCTTCATCTGCAGGATGGTTCCCAGCTTGTTAAATATGAGCATGTTGCAAGCTCTAAACGTGAGAATATTGCAGAAATAGTAAACAAACAATATTTCAAGACTTATTTTGTGCTGCTTACATTCTTGTGTACCGTCTTATGTTTTGTGCAAAAATTTTCCAAGTGCCAGTGGTAGTTTGATGTTTCTCAAGTTTTGCACATGTTTGATTATATATTTTTTTAGCATGTTGCTGAGTTTGGAGGATGTGGCACAAGAATTTGAGCATGTTGCAGGGACATACACCCCCCCCCCCCCCAAGACCACCCTGCATCTGTATCATGGTAGTGGTGTGACTATGGCTGGCGCAAGTATAACTTAAGGCAAAACGTGATTGATGCATCATATCAGCATAGAAGCAGAAATCTACACAAAGTGCGTCAGTCAAAAAAACTGAGTCAATATCAACACAAACTTGGCAAAGCTCTGATGCTTCCCAGTCAAATGGCATTCAGATGGTCAGAAGCAGGAAAAAAAAGCAGGAAAAAAAAAGGAGGAGGGGGGGGGGGAGTAACACAGTAATGTAATTTTGAGGCTACGTACAAGATGATATATATCTATGGTATTTTATGTCTGATTTGAATTGTACCGGCCTATATTGCCATTGTGCTTATCAGTAGTCTTACATGGGATGGGACTTGAAAAGTATTTTGTTAAATGCACTGTAATGGTTATTCTAGACTGTAGTAACTGAACTTTCTGCTAATCTATACAGTACACTGTACTTGGTACTTAGATTTTATTTTATTGCTTTGTGTGTGTGGTAAGGTGGAAAAGTGAAAGTGACTCTACTTCCAGTGTGTGCATGGGACTGTGGCTAAACTTTACAGTTTGATACATTTAGGCCTACATGTATGCATCTTTGCTTGCATGTATAATACAAAAAATGTTATTGTATTTTCTTTGCTTGCATGAATGATGTATAATATCTTATTAAAGTGGCTTTTTTAAATTCATTAATTAATGTGCAAACTGACAGGCAAAGATATATGCCAAATCTCCTTTGGCTTTTAAAGTTCTAAATCAGCCAGTTTAATAGTGATGATGCTAGGAAAGATGTGAGTCAAATCCACAGACCTACAATACTCATGCCTCAGGGATGGGTGTTTCTCGATGCTTACGTACCAGACAAACTTTCCTGCCTCACAAAAAAAGAAAGAGAGAATAGTTCAGTCAGTAGTTTATCATTAGGCCCTTTCTCATTGAAAAGTTTTACATTGCTAATCTGTAAAGTTTGACTTTTCAATTTACACTGCAATGAAAATGACAAGTTTTTGGCCCTAGAAAAAAATTGCCATTTAGGAATCTGCTTTGTGCAGCTGACATTTTAATCACTAGGCCTACAATTACTTGCACATTTTACATTTATAACGTGGATATATAATGTGGAGTAATTTACACAGTGGGTGAAAAGTCTCATGACTGCATCGCAAAGGGTTCACATTCCAAATCATGATTTTTCTGGTGAATAATGTCTCTGGTGGCTTTTGAAACAATTGCCCAGCAACACATCGCAGGTTACAGTTTTTCTAATATTGCCATTTTTTACTTTCAGTTTGAATGGACAAGTGTACATAGGCAGTAGTCTTTTGTTTTTCTTTGTAAGAGCACAATAATCTCAACTTAGCCTCCCTTTAAACTACATTATAAAATGGGTTCAAGAATGTAGCCAATAGGAAGCGCTGAAATGAGACACACCTCCTTCCTTTACTTCAGTACAATTGCACTGCCTGTAATCCTATGGTAGATTGCCGATCGTCTGTGCGCGCGGCGGCTCCTTTGATGAATTGCATGCATACGCGCTGTCAATCCTGTAAACAACTTCTAGTTCGGGCTGCCGGCCGGCCGGCCTGTCTTACCTTGTGCATAACATGTGTGGCGTACGTACGTATACTCTACTATACGTACACTTTGTACAGTACAGTAGACCAAGCGTTATGGGACCGGACGCGTACATGGAGTCACTTTGAAGAGCAAATCCAACGATTTAGCAGGTTAATTCTCACGCCGTTTTCAGAGTATGTTGTCTAGTAGGCCTATATGAGGAGTCTATATCAAGTCTTTAAGGTAAAGGGTGCATATTCTATGTAAAATAAGTAAGTTTTCATGCGGGAACTTAAGTGTCCGGAAACCCAACCCCCCATTAGTTATACTGTATGTGCGGGACTTCCGCGAGTGCGACGTGCGTAAATGTTTGGGACGAACATCTTCGGACGTCTTGACCCACAAAGGTACGTGAAAAAACGCTGAAAATGATGTTAGTTTTCGAATTTTCGACCCATTTTATAAAACAAATGATGCACAGGATTATTTCGTGGCGTTAGTGGAGGCGTAGCTCACTCTCGGGTATTTACAATGTAGTGCAACATGCACTCGGCTTCGCCTCGTGCATGTTTCACAATTGTAAATACCCTCGAGTGCACCACGCCTACACTAACACACTCTATCCTGTGCATCATTTGTATATTATAATATTGTAGCTGATGATATACAGTAGTGATGGTAGTGCTGATAATACAAGTCATTTTTGTCGAGCCCACATGAGGTGCGGGGAGTCCGTCCGTCGTCCGTCCGTCGTCTGTCCGTAACGCTACAAAAACTTCAATAACTCTTTACTCTGGGCTTCAATTGCAATCAAACTTGGAGGGAAGAGGGGTCATACAAAGTTTCACATTTTACCATAAATGAAGGTCACCTCAATGTCAAAGGTCACAGGCAGGGGTCAACGAACTTTTAGAGCCCAATGTTAAGTTTTTATGGCGCGTTTGTATTATGGGTCATAACTTTTGATCCATAACTCCATTTGTGACCAAACTTGGATGGTAGATGTCCCTTCGGGAGTGGATGGTCACCACAAGGTCAAAGGTCACAGGCAGGGGTCAACAAACTTTTAGAGCCCAATGTTAAGTTTTTATGGCGCGTTTGTATTATGGGTCATAACTTTTGATCTATAACTCCATTTGTGACCAAACTTGGATGGTAGATGTCCCTTGGGGAGTGGATGGTCACCACAAGGTCAATGGTCACAAGCATGAGTCAATGAACTTTTCGAGCCCAATGTTAAGTTTTTATGGCACGTTTCTATTATGGGTCATAACTTTTGATCCATAACTCCATTTGTGACCAAACTTGGATGGTAGATGTCCCTTGGGGAGTGGATGGTCACCACAAGGTCAATGGTCACAAGCATGGGTCAATGAACTTTTCGAGCCCAATGTTATGTTTTTATGGCACGTTTCTATTATGGGTCATAGCTTTTGATCCATAGTTCTCCATTTGTGACCAAACTTGGATGGTAGATGTCCCTAGGGGAGTGGATGGTCACCACAAGGTCAAAGGTCACAAGCATGGTTCAACGAACTTTTAGAGCCCAATGTTAAGTTTTTATGGTGCGTTTCTATTGTATGGGTCATAGCTTTTGATCCATAACTCCATTTGTGACCAAGCTTGGATGGTAGATGTCTCTTGGGGAGTGGATGGTCACCACAAGGTCAAAGGTCACAGGCAGGGGTCAACAAACTTTAAGGGCTCAATGTTAAGATTTTAAGGCACGTTTCTTTTTTGCCATAAATTTTTACTCTTTTATATCTCTTTTTATCTGTTAAAACTATCTTTTTTTTATGTGTTATATCCCATTCACGTACAATTTCTTGTACGCAAATGGGCGAGACACATTATGGCCCTTGCCTTGTTATAATCTGGAGTGTGCTCATAAGTTCATGCATTCAGGTACACATTTTAACTCAAAAGAGGTTTATGAAGTTATTATAAAGATGGAATGATAAGCATGACACAACAGTTAACCTTCACCAGACAGTATAGTTTGCCTTGAATGTAATGACCTTTCTCTATATTACAAATGTCGTGAAAGTTCTGTTTACCTTTGGGAACAGTGATTTATAAAATGTTCAAGATATCACATTTGATGCATACATTCGTATGTATAGGTCTGTTTTATCACAAAACATCCTACTATAAGATAAATTCTTTGCAATAAAGCCTAACATATAAGGAGATATCAGTATTTTTCTTATTAAACCATAACTGTAGATGGTTTAGTCTAGCAACATTTGTATTATAACTAGCAGCACCCGTGGAAATTCACGGGTCTGAGGGGTTTTATTTTTTCCTCATGATTATGATTTTGCACATTTTTATTGATGAAATAAAAAGACAAGTTTTCTCGTTCTTTCGTCACTTGTGCACATGCTCTCTTCTACCCATGACCACCACCCCCCCCCCCCCACACACACACACATTTTGATTCCGCTAAAAACAAACAAACAAACAAACAAACAAAACATTTAGGGAAAAATTACCAAAAATGCTTATGGGCAAGTCCAAGATAAGGTCCCCTCAGAAGGCAAAATTTCATCTTTGCTCAATATTGACATGTTTGGTATCATTTTGAAGCTTATGAGTTGAAGTTTTGATTTCCATGGAGGAAAAAATGATATTATGTAAATTCATGCAAATTTCAAGGGCTTCATTTGCATAAATGTGAAACACAGCGTTACGTATCAGATGGGACATTTATAAAAATTCATATTAATTCAAAGGAAAGCAAATAATATTTGATTAATATGTGGACATAAGAAGTTCATCACATAGTTTAACTTGGTATGAAAATTTAGGGATTATGCAAATGATTATGCAAATTAGCTCGTGTCCTATCATGAGATGTCCCATACGTAACTAAATGAGGTCATTTTTTTAGGTTTTTTCTGAAATTGCTAAGGTTGTTTTAATGCCCTTTTGGAAAGTTCCAATTTATTGTTTAGAGAAATTAAATACCAGAGAAAAAAGAAAAAAAAAGTAAAAGAAATATTTTTTGTTAGGCATTGAAATAATGTTACGTATGGGACAAATGCGTTACGTATGGGACATCCTCATACATATTACATGTGAATGCATGTAGCTAGCTGGGAAGGTCTCTCAGTTAACAGATGGTCAATCATCCTGAAGAAAGCATCCCAACATTGTAGCTACTTTTTGAGTTTATAGACACTTGAAACAATACATGAACTTGACTGAACAATTTTCAGAAAGGGGGAGGGGAAAATGGCAAAATACACAATGAAAAATCAGCATTAAAGGGATGATATAGTTTTTTGTAGAAATGGGGATTCAGTTTTCAACATTTAAAGAGATGATTGGAAACCAATTATATGAATTACTTAAGAGCATAAAATCCTAAGACTAGAGGAATTCAAAGTTTATGTGATGGAGATCCAATTTGAAATGATTGTGAAATATACAGAAAAGAAATAAAAAGTAAAATGATTTTTTTTTTTATTGCAAGTGATACTCAAATTGTCCTTATTCAGTTTTCAGTAGTAGCCACAACAAAATTCATGGGTATACATACTGAGTTGTGACTCGAATCAATGACCCGACTGCTAGACAGACATCGTGATATCTACTCGATCACTGGGGTTCTACGAAGCAGGTATTGCTTATTTATTAAACTTAATATTTCTTGTGTCAAGTTGTATTTTATTGAAACTAAATGGCAAACTGCCCTTCATCAATGGAAGTAAACACTTTAAACTATTCAATTTTTCAGTAGTAACTATCATGATAAAAATAGGGCATACATACTCAGGTTGGTCATAAAAAATATAGAATATGATTGAATGTGATTATGATGGTAAATATCTGGGGAATATTGTTCCCTTGTCAATCTGGATCAGTATTTGAGTAATTTCAACTAATTCCACCTCAATAATTATGCAAAAATTTGTTTAAATGAGTATTTTGCAAAATTATTTTGCAAAATACCCATAAACATGGTTCTCCACACACTAAACGAATGGGGGACAAAGGGCATGCATACCCAGGTTGGTCATAAAAATATAAAAATATGATTGAATATGATTATGATGGTGAATATTTGGGGAATATTGTTTCCTTGACAATCTGGATCAGTATTTGAGTAGTTTCAACTGATTTTACTTCAATGATTATGCAAAATACCCATAAACATGGTTCTTCACACACTAAATGAATGGGGGACAAACTGTCCCATACGTAACACGTCATGTCTGTCTTTGATTAGAACCTGTAATTAGAGCTTTTTGCCTAATGACATGAAACTTACCTGTGATAATCTTGAGTGTTGTGACTTTCATCACAGTGAGTTACAAGTTGTAGAATGGTATACTTTCAGAGAGTTTTGAGGTTGAAAAAAGTGTTCAAAAAAACAAAATTTTTCTGGTCCCATACGTAACGGCACATATTTTCTCTTCTAGAATATAATTGTCAAGGTCATTTTTCTCAAGTTTTTACATGATTATACTTCTTCTAGATATCAATCACCATGATGAAGTTCAATATGATCAAAGGCCATTAACACTATTTTTCAGGTCATAAAAGTCTCTGAATGTCCCATACGTAACGTGTGCGTTATCTTGGACTTGCCCATATGAGATTCTCCGAAAGTTCTGCCCACAGATTCTTCCCGTCGCAACAACGGGAGATACCCTTGACTCTATGACTTTGATATTTATTACCCCCTGCTCTTGCCTCCATTCAGGAATCAACAGCTGGTCTCAAGGCCTCCCATTTTTTTAAAATTCTTATTTCTTTTCCCACGTTATGATAGAAGAATGAAATATTTTTGTCTTCATTTGCTCCCTCCTATATGTTTTTATCACCGAAAACTTTGATAGATCATAGAACCATCCGTTTATCTGCTTCACACTGTGCATCACCATTATTACTATCATCATATTATCATTGTTATAATAATAATGATAATAATAATAATTATTATCATTATTATTATTATTATTATTATTATTATTATTATTATTATTATTATTATTGATATTTGGGGAGGGAGATCATAGTCATTAGGTTTGTTAAGTATTAGGTACCCGTGGGATTTTTTTTTCTTCAATATTTCTTCACCCACGTTATGAGAGAAGAAATACAAGAAGAAGGAGATAGCTGCACAAAAAAAGCACAGGAAGGCATGGGGGCGATCCTTCTCGATTATAATATAAGACTATTGTTTACATTTTGTGTATTCAAGAATACTTTAATAACATTGATTATACCGATTCAAATTTTTACAGTCGTTGTTTCTATTCCAAACTCACATTTTGGAACTATTTTAAAGCACTATTGCTGGGTTTTTGTTTCATCTGCAAATTATGATAAATTATGCCTTTAAATGTCCATGACCTACAAATGTATTAGTCTCACTGCCTAGCTCACTAAGTAGTAATTTGGAGTTTCTGTAGGGCTGCAAAAACAAGGCTACACCTGTGCATGTACACAATGTATTTACTGACTGAAGCCATCAGTGATCTAGTTTGTACTTACCTCAATCTCCCCACCCCAAACAACAATGATTAAATCATACTTTTGAGGGTAGGTTAGTTCATTTCATGACCATTTGCCCATTTAATTTCAAGATCTCTCACGATGCAAATTGTAAAGGCGCTTGAGTGTACTGTGTATCTCATGCTCAGGCTGTGCAGACAAAACAGTTGTCAAGAGATGTGACACAATTTGCTCGTAAATCTTGATCAGTCATTTCCATGCTGAGACACAATGCTTGTTCACTCCAGATTATACAGCAATTATAGGCTGTCATTTTAATTGTATGATAGGCTGTGGTCAATGAAACTGAAAGCTGTGCTTGTGTAGAATTTCTCAAAACTATTAAGAGGGTGTCTCTTTATAGACAACCGGCAGATACTTGCATAGTGTATAATGGATAATGTACAGGGCACTTGGAGAAATCCCTAGTGATACTTACATTGCCAAATGTGTCCGTACATTGATTGTATATATTGTAATATGTTATGCATTTAGTCTCTATGTACACGCTGTATTCATATAAGAGGAAACATTTGGAGGACCAAACAACCAATTTGATGGAGGGTCTCCTTGCGTTATGAAACTACCTCGTGAAGTGGTGAATGCATTCATGGTTTGAATATTGAACTTTACACTCATTTTAAAGGTCTAGGGAAGTCAAGAACATGTCATTTTTTGTCATCAGACATCATCCTGTGGGTAATTTTCCTCACTGATTGTGATTTTCACACTCTGGCAATTTTGAGTGAGGAACGCGATATTGAGGAAGAAAAACTACAATTGGGAACGCCCCTCAAAATTCTGCCAAAACTCGACCATGCAACCACATGAAGTGCCAGGCGACATCATCTCAGGAATGAGCTCTATGGTGAACAACAAGCACGCATGATGTGCACTGTGTATTGATTTATGCTGTCCTTTGTCTTTGAACCTTTGCCAATTACTACTTTTTATGCCTCCGCCATGAAGTGTTGCCGGAGGCATTTAATGTTTTCGGGTTGTCCGTCCTTCCATCCGTCCGTAATAGATATTGTGGACAGCGTACACTAAAAAACATTTGAAGTATCCCAATGAAACTTGGCATTGTATGTATGAGTGAGCGAAGTTGTGCCTATCAACTTTTGGGTGCATATGCTGAAGGTCAAAGGTCAAGGTCAAATGCTCAAAATTTTACTATTTCCCCCATATCTATGCAATGCCTTGAAGGTATTTTCTTGAAATGTAGTGTATACATGTACTATCAAATGAAGCTTCTCTAGATAGAGTTTCGGGTCATTAAGTCAAAGGTCAAAGGTCAAGTGGAAATATTGAAATTTCATTTTTTTTTCCTCCATATCTCAGAAGTGGTTCAAGGTACATGCATATCTTCATGGAACTTAGTACATACACTGTATGCATGTACTGACTGGCAGTGATTATCTAGGGAATTTGGGGGTCATGGGGTAAAAGGTCAGGGTCAAAGGTCAGGCGTAACTCCTCAAAATGTCACTTTTTCCCCTTATATTTATGCAATGTCTGCAGGACTTTTCTTAAAACTTAGTGTTACATATATGTTTTACACACTGGAGATTCTCTAGGAAGTCTTTCGCCAAAATGGTCAGAGGTCAAAATGTCAAAGGACAAGTGAAAGTGGTAAATTTCACTTCTTCCATATTAGGAAGTGGCTCAAGGTATCATCATGAAACTTAGTACATATTTATGCATGTTCTGCCTGACAGTGAGTCTCCTTGGAATATTAGGGTCATAGGGTCAAAGGTCAAGGGTCAAAGGCCAGGTTAAAATGCTAACAATTTACTATTTAATACTGAAATTATACTTTTTCTCCATACCTTGAAAATTACTCAATGCATATAAAACTTTTTTTATAAAAGAGTCAAAAGTCCAGTAAAAATCCTCAAATCCCCAACTACATGCTCTCTTAGAAAATATAGCCAGTCACCCAATTCAACCTAGTTCAAAGAAAGTGAACATTCAATACATTTTTGACAATCATGTCATTTTGATATTTTGCTAGTTATGTTTAATAATCTGTCATCACACATTGTCAAGACATACTATAGACTTATTAGGAGAATCATGCATTATGGCGGAGGCATACCAGTCGCCATAGCGACATTTCTAGTTTAGTGATTTTTTTTTTTTTTTTTGGGGGGGGGGGGAGGGGGGAAGATGTTAGAAGGTTTGACAGAAGAGAAAATATTTCATTCGTTACCAGCCAGAAAATATCGAGAGTTATAGACCTTGAGCCAGAAGTTGTGCTTATGCAGCCAGTAGCAGGAGTCACGAAGACAAGGGAGATAGGGCCTACGAAGGCCTATGATGATTCTAATTTTTTCAAGGATCACAACCACGTGGTAAGAAGGCTTCTGAAGACGACAGAAGTTGGAAAATATTTTTTTTCATATTTATTGTAATAAAAAAAACGAATAAAATTGATACTTACAGTGTCTTGATTGAATAAATGTTGTTCGTGTTGGCATTTGCAGCACCACAAGCAGACTGTGCCAGGATTTGGGGTACCCAATTGAAATGATGCATAGTGGTAGCCTGTCACTCCTGGTGCGTGCTTCAGGCCTAAGCCCTGCCAGAGATTTTGCTGTAGTGCTACTGCTTGGTTCAATTCACTATTGTTTGTGATGTCTCGAATCACTCTGATAAATATCATAGTCACACAGTCATGTCAATTCTGGAAAGTGATATCTAGTTCTATTTGTCTCTGTTTTTGCTAAGAAAGTGTTTCTGAGAAAATATGTCAAAGTATTCATAGGTCTAATCCATGTAGGTCTAGATCTAGCCCTAGATTTAGAATTTTGTCTAATTAGCAGCATGGTGTAATTAATTGTAAGAGTGATGAAGGATACTGCTGTAAGTCACACGGTCATGTCACTAATTCAATGTTTCAATTTGCTACAGAAAAATTATATCGACTTGTCTCTGCTAAGGTGAAGGAAATGTTTCTGATATAAAATTTAATTTGTTGCTATACTACAGTCTATACATGCCTCTTTAGGCTAGCGTCACTGCAGCAATACGCGTTGATGTCGCTCAGACTGCATTGAAATGCAGTGACTGGGGACTCTGCTCTCAGTCTAGCCAAACTTAACAGATAATGGTTCCGAATTCCAATAGTTACGTTCCCAGACAACAGGCCCTAACCTCGAGGTTTAGCTCTTGCCCCCTAACTACGACGTGTGTCCACACGACGAATCTTAACCTCGAGGTTAAGCTTCTGCCCCCCGTAACTACGAGTGGGTCCCACTCGATGTTAAAACCACAAAACCGGAAATTTCAGCCCACACTGCTAACAAGGCATCTATTTATTCTTTAGTCCAACCCTGTCGGACTCGCTTACAGGTACTCTTTTTCTCTGTCATGGTATGCAGAGATAGCACTGCACTGATGACTTTATGCCTTTATGAAGATATTCGTCGAAAACATTTTTTAGCGTCAGAGAAGGATATGCATTTGTAGAATACAGTAGTGAGTTTGACGTGTTCAGTTTCAGAGATCAAGCGCATGGGAAGAAAAGATGATGTTGTTATGTCGTGCGTCATAGGTTTTTCACGTGTAGCGTATTTGTTGTGTACGTTTGGGAGGTTTAGAAGCAGGGGGAAATTGTGGGGGCTGGGAGTTTACGGCGAGGTCACTCTTAACTTCAAGTTCATCGAGTGGGAACCCCCCGGTGGTTAAAGCGCTAACCATAAGATTTCTTGTGGCTTGAAACATCGAGCAAACCTCGAGGTTTGCTAACTACGCGTGCGTCTTCACAGTCCCTAACTACAAGCTCTAACCTCGAAGTTTCCTAACTTCGAGGTTAAGGGCTCCCGTCTGAACGTAACTTATGTCATATTGATTTGTAGACAGATGGTATCTGTCTCTCCCCAGGTTTCTTATCTGTCGTTGGTACATGTAACATGGTCTGCCCCCAGCTCCCAAGTAGAGACAGTAAAATCCCCTCATATCACTTTGCTATGCAAAACTACTGATCTGAACCTATCAGTAAAATTTTCAGCTAAAAATGCTGTAAAAAGGGCATTTCAGCCTCACTGAATCAGCTCTAGTGGAACATCTAGGTTGGGTCTAATCTGTTCCCAATGGATGTTTGCCTTAGTCCTACCAATTTTTCTAAATTAATTTTTAAAAAAAATTGTCGTTGTTTTCTTGTTTGCACAGGTCTCACAGCTGCCTTCCAAAACACAGCGCCATTCAAATCAACTACTGTGCTGTGCGCGCACCAAATTGATTTCAGTTCAGTTCAGTTCTTTATTTCAACACTTTCATAAAAAACATCACAATTGATACACAACAAAAAACACATTAACACATTTACAATCATACAATCCTGTGCAGGACAGAGGAGAAAATGAAAAAGAAACGTTATAAAAGTGTGAGGGCACAACAGGAAGGCTGTTTGCCTTATATGAAGTTGGACCCTGATGACAAAATAATTCATTCAGATTTGCAGATTAATACACACACACGCACACACATACATAAGTATGAGGTGACACATCGCTTTATACGTGGCAAAATCATTGTAAGTTATATAAATCTAATAAGTACAACTTATATCTCTTCTTGAATTGATTTAGTGAAGAGATAGTTCTTATTTCATATGGTAAATCATTCCATACTAAAGGGCCTCTATAGAAAACAGAATTTTTGAGCATAGAGGTACGTACGGACGGGAGATGATAAGCAGTAGAATTTCTTGTATAATAATCATGAATGGACCGATTTAAAGTGAAATATTCTTGCAGAGAAGTAGGGAGGAGGTTGTGTGAACACATAAACATAAAAATAGCAATTTGGAAAATATGTATATCATAAATATTCAGAACTTTTAAAGAGGCAAACATTGGCTGAGTATGGGCATAATATGAAGAATTAAATATAATTCGTATTGCACGTTTTTGTAATTTGAACAGTCGACTCATATTTCGTTCTGTGGTACTGGCCCATGACGTAATACATTAGTTAATATGGGGTGCAAAGAGTGTATTGTACGACATCAACAATATATTTCTAGGAAAAAATCTTAGCTTGTTCAACACTCCAGCACTCATAGACAATTTATTGCAGATGACGCCAATATGTTCATTCCATGATAATTTTTCATCAATGGTAACACCTAAAAATTTTAAACTTGAAACACGTTTTATCTCCTCACTCTTTAATGTAATCTTAACATCATTACGATCTATACATCTGTTACTAAAAACAATAAAATGAGTCTTTTTTACATTCAATACAAGTTTATTTCTTTGAAGCCAAATCAAATTTTTTTCCATTTCGTCATTAAGCCTTGATGTTTAATCTGTGAATATCTGTATCAGAAATGAAAATACTGGTGTCATCCGCAAATTGAATAATATCCAAAGCAGGAGATATATTGCACATGTCATTCACATATATTATAAACAATAGTGGTCCCAGTATTGACCCTTGAGGCACTCCACATTTTAAGGAAGATATTTATACCCCCGCCAAACGAAGTTTGAAGGGGGTATATAGGAATCAGCGGACGGTCGGTCGGGCGGTCGGTCGGGCGGTTGGGCGGTCGGGCGGTCGGTCGGGCGGACGGTCCGTTGCAAATCTTGCGTCGCGAACTACTTCCTCAGTTTTCAACCGATTCCCATAAAACTTGGCACAGATGTGTGCCTTGGGTTGTAGATGTGCAAGACGTATTTTTTGACAGTACCCAAAAGTACGTTGCCATGGTAACGGCATATTATGGGCAAAAATGGGTACAAATCTTGCGTCGCGAACTACTTCCTCAGTTTTCAACCGATTCCCATAAAACTTGGCACAGATGTGTGCCTTGGGTTGTAGATGTGCAAGACGTATTTTTTGACAGTACCCAAAAGTACGTTGCCATGGTAACGGCATGTTATTGGTAAAATATAGGGCAAAATGCTTCATGGCAAAACTGCTTCATCAGTGTTCTTCCAATTCTCATGGAATTCATATTGAATGTTTGTCTTAGGATATAGGTCAGCATGACACATTTCTTGACAGTGACAAAAAGTATGTTGCCATGGTAACAGCTCACATATTATGAGCCAAAATGATGGAAAATTTTGTGTTGCAAACTACTTCCTCAGTTTTTGCCCAATTTCCATGAAACTTGGTACAGATGTGTGCCTTTGGTTGTAGATGTGCAAGACGCATTTTTCGACAGTACCCGAAAGTACGTTGCCATGGTAACGGCATATTAATGGCAGAAGATCAAGGAAAGATCTTGCGGATTTAACTACTTCCTCAGTTTTTTGACCCAAGCTTATCAAATGTTGTTTTGACCAAAGCTTATGAAATGTTGTTTGGCGGGGGTATAACCAGTCGCTGTAGCGACATTTCTAGTTCAGACTGTATATTATTGATTTCAACAAATTGCTTACGATCTTTCAAATAATTTTCAAACCATTGTAATACAATGCCTCTGATACCATAAATATACAATTTATCAATTAATACAGAGTGCTCTAATGTGTCAAATGCTTTGCTCAAATCTAAGAAAAGTCCAGCCATAATCTGTTTATTTTCAAATACATTAATAACACGATCAAAACATGAATCAAAGCAGAAGATGTGGAGTGCCCCGTTCGGAAACCGTACTGAGACTTATTCAATATATTGCATACGTGTCTAAAAATTTGGATAATCTATCATACATACATTTTTCTAAAACCTTTGAAAATACAGGTAATATTGAGATTGGTCAATAGTTTGATATCTCTTCCTCAGGTCCAGATTTATATATTGGAACCACTTTAGCTAATTTCATTTGATTCGGTACAATGCCACTTGTCATAGACAAGTTGAAAATTTCACATAAAGGATAACAGATAATATGAATAACTTTTTTTACCAAATCAGTTTTCACACCATCAGACCCAGAACTTTTACCATTAGCTAAACTACAAACAATATCTATCACTTCTTTTGTAGTGATAGGTTTAAAAAATGCAGTTGAATCATTTTCTTTCATATACTTCTTATGTTCATTTCTTCTTTCAACCAAGGGATCCTCACATTGACGAGACAGATTAAAACCAATATTTACAAAAAAATCATTAAAAGAATCACATATTTTTGATTCATCAATTGCACATCATTACACAAAAACCTATTGAGATCAAACAAAACATTGCGTTTATATTTGTATCCAAGAATACCGTTTATAACTTTCCATGTATTTTTCATATTACCTGAAGCATCTTCAAATTTTCTCATATAACTCATCTTCACACGTTTAACTTCACGGGTTACCATATTTCTATACTGTTTGTATACAGTGCATCTATATTCGGTAGGGTTTTTAAGGTACTTTTTATATAATTTACATTTTTTTCTGCACAATTTCAACAATCTTCTAGTAAACCAAGGTTTGCTTGAATATTTCTTTTTTACTCTGGTTGCTTTGAATGGAAAACATATATCATGAATGGATAAATATTTTGCTAAAAAAGCTTCGTAAGCTTCATTCACATCATTGCTCTCCACTCTCCAACAAGCTCTTGATATCTCATTTACAAACCTATGAATATTTTGTTCAGACATGTCACGTTTTTGTAAGATTGCACATGACCGAAAATCATTGTTCTGGTTGGTTGGCACAGAAAATGGGAAAGTGATCACTAATATCTGCAAATAAAACACCAGAAGTTACATAACTATTACTATTTGTAAAAATGTTGTCAATCAAAGTGGATGAGTTTCTCGTAACACGTGTGGGAAAACGGATCAATGGATACATCGAATATGACATCATCAAATCCAGAAAATCATCTTGGCAAGAATTTGCATTAAATAAATCAATATTAAAATCTCCGATAAAATATATATCAATTTATTCTCTCTATTAACAATGTTAAAAATTCTCGTCAGTGAGTCAAAAAAAAGATTGTGCAGATTGATTTGGTGGTCGGTAAATTATGGCTACAGTAATATTCTTCTTGTAATGATTAATTTTTACAAACATAGATTCCATAAAAGGCTCGCTTATTGATAAATCGTTCCGAACTTGGTACAGTACTCTCCGCATAATTGGGTAGGCTCGAGCAGAGCGTTTCTTACCCGATTAAGCGGAGTACCCGATTAACAGAAGAACACGTCTAATTCACAATTGACACACACAATGTGTATATATACATGCATTGTACACTGCACCAAACACCTACACTGTATGCTTAACATGCGTGCTTCACGGCACATTATACATACCCTACACCTTGCTCAGTCACGGGCAATAATTTACACTCGTTTTATGGACAAATATGTCTTCAGAAAACTGTCGTTTGACCATAGACTCCTCGCTAACAAGCAGGCGTTTTCCGACATGCACACGACTCTTTGCGTGCACTAGCCACGTAGAACATCGGGTTACTTTTCGAGAAGTGACTGGGGAAAAGTAAAAGGAAAATTATGGAGCTGGTGCATGGCCTGATTTTCGTTGCAAACTTCTCGTATTGTGAATGTTGTTGTGGAGAAAGGGAGGAGCGCAAGTGTGTTCAACTCCTGTCTGTCTATGCAATTGTGAGTGCCAACGACTTGTGTAATGTTCGTTTACGTGTGGCAATATGTCGGTACTGGTACATGTGTCAATCACTCCCCAAATGATCGGTCTTCATTGCAAATTAAGCAGAGAATGCGATTAGCCGTGAAAAATTTGACATTCATGATTTATTATTCTTAAAGTGTTATACAATTGTATCTGCGATAAAATGTGGGTAGAAATAAGATTAGAAGAAAATTATTTACCCGCTTATGCGGAGAGGCAACCCGATTATCAGGTAATTTTAATGTGCATTGGAAGTGATTTTGACATTACTACCCAATTAAACGGAGTACCTGTTTAAGCGATACCCGATTTCGCGGAGAGTACTGTATTTCAGATCATTTCTTATGTATACACCAACACCTCCTCCTCTTTTTTCTTGACGTCCATTCATAACAAAGTCATAATGATCAATGTTGAAGTATGAGTCAAACTCTTTCAGCCATGTTTCAGAGATACCAATGACAGAAAATTGCATTTGAAGTGTGCCTAAAAATGTAAGAATATCATCAAAGTGTTTGTTCATACTTCTGGCATTAAAATGAATACAAGAAAACTTGGAAACATCAATTTTCTGGGCGCCTACATTTACAAAATGATTAAATTCATCTGGGGTATATATCAGTCGGTTAAATCCCATATCATATTCTCTGTTTTCTGGGAATAGAGATCTGGATATTGCACATAAATCTAGTGAATTAATCAAATGAGAATATTCTTTATGGTCAAGCATTATAACATGTTACCTCAGTGGGACACACACACAACTACACACACACACACACACACATCAAAGAACGTAAAGTGATACCAAATACAGAACAATGTAAAGCAAGTGGTTCAAAAAGTGCATAGCCGCGAGGAGCTCTTAAAAATACAAAAAATAGAGAGCATGACATCAGTGTATCATACAATTTCAAAGAGTATTCAGCGGTCAAGTACTGTAACTGCTATCTCAGTCACAGATAATGACATACGTACAAAAGGCAAGAAATAGCAGGGTAACCAAGAAGATGTATAAATACGCTTATAAATATGTGGCTTACAGATAGGAGTATGACACAAGTTCTAAAAGAATAAATATTGATGATACCTGTTTAAAAATTCATATCTTTTGCAAGTCAGCCGCACAGGTTATCAAGTGTTTGGCTGATTTCCCTGAGCTTGTCTTTGTAGTCACAAATATGCGTCCGTCAGAAGACCACGAAGATGTCACGTTGTCTGCTTTCTTGGCCATTGTCAGTAGCTCGAAATTCTTCGATGACAAGTCTTCGTGGATAGAAATGCCAGAGCCTTTCAGCTTACGACGGTTCCTGATTAGCAGTTGACGCACACGGTAAGAGCAGAACTTCACTATGATTCCGCGACTCTTATCCCTCTTGTCTGTTGTTTTCCCCACACGGTGACTGCGTTCAATATCAGGAGTGCTGAGGTCCACGCCAATTCGTTGCGCTACATCACAGACGATGGCATCGGTATTTTCTCCAGGTTGTTCAGGTGGTGCTCCGAAGATTCTCAAGTTGTTTCTTCTGGAATACTGATTTTGCTGTTCCATGCTGGTGGTGAGTCTTTCAATCTGGTTTTTCCTGCCTTCAAGGTCTTTCTGAAGGGCTGCAATCTGCTTGTCCTTGGTTTCGCAGTTGTTTTCTAGGTCCATGATGGTTGATTCTAGCTTCTCACACCTTGTGGACAATTCATGTCGTGTTTCCAGCATCACTTGTTGAAGTTTAGACACGACTTTATCCGTTTTCTTTGCTGCAGTTTCAGTTTGGCTTAGGTGCTGTTCTTGCTGATTGAGCCTCTCTATTATTTCTCTGAGCTTTCGCTCGACAGCATCTGAAATGGCTCCAAGGAAGTCCTCACTCACAAGGACGTCCTTCAAGAGTGCTGACACTGATTTTGGAGGCATTTTAACTGATATTGAAAGAACAAGGTCAGGCAAGAAGAATGGCAGCGGTAGCAGATGTAAACAATACTAACATATGGAGGCAAGCGTATAGCAGAGTCCACGACGGGTATACATGTATGCAACACGAATAGCAACACGTGGGACTGCGTAAAGTTTCACCCACACATGCATGACTAGACCTACCGGCAATAAATTGGATAATTTGTCACATTCTCCAGAAGTGTTTCCACAAATCGCTCCTCATTCTTTGCGGCAAGACATTGCATGATGGAGTTACATAGTAGCGACACAGCTCACGAGTCCACAAAGGTAAAAAAGAGTATAAGTCTTATCGAAAAGAAACCACCTCCACCTTCAATGTTCAATGTACTCTATTTAGGTACTTAGTTACTTTACTGCTTTGGCATGAACATTTAAAGATAGCTCACAAAGTATTCTCTAAGACCCCTGTTACACATACGAAAAAGCCGACCTGAGGCCGGCCTCAGGTCGGCTTTCTCGTATGTGTAAACGGTCACACAAAAGTGGGGCCGGCCTCAGGCCGGCTCTACTTCAGGCCACCTCTGGGTAGGGAAAGGCGACGTGAGGCAGGCCCATGTGTAAACAGGGTCCATGAGGAGCGTCGTTGCTTGAGCCGACCCAGAAGCTCATGGTATGTGTAAACGGTCCACAAAGCGGCCTCGGGCCGGCCACGAAAAGCAGGCCTCAGGCTGCCTTTCATGTGTAACAGGGGTCTAATTCACCAGTAAGGATATTACAATTCACAAATTACAGCAATAAAAACAATCTCCTCAGCTGGTCCAAGAACAAACTAATGACCCTCATTCTTCACATATATACAGTTAAAGGACAAGTCCACCTTCACATACGTAAGGATTGAGAGAATGCGGCAATATTAGTAGAACACTTCAGTGAAAGTTTGAGGAAAATTGGACAATCCGTTCAAAAGTTACGAATATTTTAAGTATCTGCACAGTCACTGCTGGAAGAGAAGACTACTACAGTGTATGATGTCACATGCGTACAACTATATAAGGAAAATAAAAAGAGAATTTCACAAAACTTTACTTTTTGAATAAAGTGCACAGTTCTTCGACTTGCTACTGACGTATACATGTTAAGGGTAATATTATTCCCCCTGCCTTCTGAAAGAGAGAAGTCGAGTGTTCTTTTGTTATGCGAGAAAAATGAAAATATGTTGAATTTTCTTTATTCTTTCTTCATATCGTTGTACTCATGTGACATCACAAGCTATACTAGTCTTTTCATCCAGCCATGACTGAGCAGAAACTTCAAAAATTCATAACTTTTTAACGGATTGTCCGATTTTGCTCAAACTCTCACTGATGTGTTCTACTAATATTGCTGCATTCACTCAACCCACATGTCTATGAAGGTGAACTTGTCCTTTAACAACAAAATTATTCATACCCCTGAGAAATTATTAGTTTTAAGCAGATTTCTTACAAGTGCAGGATGAGTGATAGTGATTAGGTGTTAACTTTATACTTTAAGTTGTCCTCTACTAATTGACATCAATTCCAGTTTCACCTCATTTGCATAACAATAGAAGTGTTGAGATATTTGAATTTGGGCCTTTACAGAATTATTCATACACTTATGAAAACACTGTCATTGCCATTGATTTATTCATTAGTGCAACTTTGAAGAGTCCTTTTACTTTGCCATTGAGTTTGTGCAGATCTTCTAAAGACATTGGTCCAGGCTCTTGTCAAAGGGAACCTCCAGTATTCCAGTAACTTGAGGTTTCAGAGTGTCCATGCCGACATGTGATCTCTAGAACTACAATGCATATTCTATTCATTCAATACCTTGGAAATAGTTTGTCTACCCCAAAACATCAACAGTTATGTCCTGAGACCATTACTTGTAAATATCGTACCAGACTATTTTGTGCCTCTGCAGGAGGAGAGGCTCTTTTCTGGTTATTGTCCATGGAATCCTGGACAGGGAAATGCTCCAAGGAGTTTGTCTCAGTATAAGTTGGATCTATTCCTGCCCAAGATGCACTTGGAATGTCCCTGATGTGATATTCAGGTCATTGTCACTCATTAGCAATCTCTCAATGGTAAAGAAGGTGACAAATTTGATGTCCGGACACACCTTGAAGGATTCTGCTCCGTACTGAACAAAACGCACACCTTGGATGTATGCTGTTTAAGACGTTCGTGACTCTTGACCACCTCATATCACTACAGACATGTCTTTAAAGGTCTTTCATCTTTGCTGGGAGATGCAGTGTACTACTGTTAACCAAGTAGCCTGTTCCATGAGAAAGGAATGTGAACACTCTTTGTCATAAATGTCTGTAGTTTCAATATCAACTACTGTTTCAAGAATGGACAGTTTCACATTGTGACGAATCTCTTTGGATGTGTCTGGAGCTCAAGGGTAAAGCTTTTTATGGCAACACTGGAATAATGCCATCCCAAAGATCACAATCAAAGCTATCCAGAACTATCTCAAAGATAATAGAGTCAGACTATTGGGAGAAGACTTCCACAAGGATGTCAATACAGCAATTGTCTTCAAGGAGAACAGCCACTTCAGAGTCACTTGGCCTAACCCAGGTGCAAAATGGTGACACGACATTTGCTCCTGCGACAATTGCTCCGGTCTTATTTTCTCTAAGGACTTAGGGTTAGGGTTAGGGTTGTGATAGGGTTTTAGGTTTAGTTTGATGTGAGAATTAGGATTAGGGTTAGGGTTATGTTTATGGGTTGAATTTACGTTTGGCTTAGCATGCAGATATATCATGGGAGTAATTGTCGCGGGAGCAAATGTCATGGAACCGTGCAAAATATGTGGGTTTGATGTTGAAAGTAATGTTTATGGGGCATTTACAGCAAATGTACTCCAATGTATAATTAATTTCTACATTCTTGAAGCAATCTTTAATGTGAGTTGGGAACTAGATATCACATGTTGCCATGGACACTCTAAAATCTTATGCTAATGGAGGTCCTCTTGGCAGAAAGAACAACAAATGCTTTGGTGGAGACCTATACAAACTCAGTGACCAAACACAAGAACACTTCCGTGTCTGTCCATGACCATGACATGGGTATGAATAATTCTGTAAAGGGCAAAATCTTAATATGTCAACATTTCTATTGTTATGCAAATAAGGTGAAACTGGAATTAATGTCAACTCATAGAGGACCAATAAGAGTAAAAAGTTAGCACCCAATCACCATCACTCCATCCTTTATTTGTAAAAAATCTGCTCAAAACTAAAAATTTCCAAGGGGTATGAATGATTTTGTTGTTAACTGTATATGCAGACACAGCTAGCTGGCCCAGCTAGATCAACAGTGTACACCATAACAAGCACTAGCTCTGCGTACAACAAGGGCTAGAGCGTGCAGTGAGCGAGTGTGTGAATGATTCATCAATGAACTGGCCGCGTGCCTGGGTACATAGCAGGAGATAAAACAATACTGTGGGCTTCTAAACCAGTGGTTGTCATTTTTCGGTATTTACATTTTTATCCACATAAGTATGTTTGACCAGTGGAACTACTGGAATTTGGAACACATGACAGAGTGATGTTTTTTCTCCCAACATCCCTGCCATGGTACTATCACATATTATGCGATATTTATACTTTTTGTTAGCACTTCTTACCGTACCTGCGATTGCAATCGATAAAGGTATCGCTCACATCTATCGGCCACGGCCTAGTCCATTGGATGTGCCAACGCCATCATCCGTGCACATCACACAATTATCAATACATCAGTATTGCTTGTTATCATAGTCTCATTCATTCAACTGCTGTGGACCGCGGTTGTACCACCTGTATTGAATATTCAGCACGATTATGAAATAAAAGTCTGCGTGGTTGATAGAGTACATTTTTATTAAATCTCAAGTTTGTCAATCGATGTAGGATATTTAGTAAAGCAAATAATCATCTCCTATCTCTTGGGCAATGAATACAATCTAACTTCGCCTTGGTGATCCCTAGGTGTCTATTAGCCCTTGCCTTCAGCTCTGTCTGAAGACACCTCGCAGATCACCTCGGCGATGTTAGATTGTACCATCGCCCTCGCAGTAAATTTGCTTAACAATGCATTGCAAGTTGGCCCAACTTGCCCTCCAAACTCAAGAAATGACTGTGCTGAGTCTACTATAACAAACCGTCTGCTCGTGACTTCCCTCATAAAGAATGCCCCCGGAAACTCTTAAAAATCATACCCAAACTACAATACGAAATGAAAGTATTTTTTAATAGGCATGAAAACTGATGCAAAATCAGTCATCCAATGGCGTTTGTTGTCATTTCAACAGCTATGTGAAAAATCACATGATTTTTAGGGCTTTACTACACGTACAGCTGAATGGCTAAGAATATCTGACATGACATCACATTACATCACAAGCCACGCCTACAATTTAGTCTTTTCTTCTTCTTTTTTTCGGGAAGCTGCTTTGCAAGCATGAAATCCTTTTTAAAAAATGGTTTAATAGTATTTTTCATTTTTTACTCAAACCTAAGATTTCCACAGGAATATAAGCATGGATACCATACATTTACTGTTATTTGAATATTTACAAATTAAGGCCTTATAGTGTGATTTCCCTGGAAAGTCGAGTCATATGAAATCGTAGGTATATATGTGGTGTACTGGTGTAATATTCAAGTCATTATTTATATGAGCCATGGTTGAAGCAGGAAAGTGTTTTAATAGAGAAGGAGTAGAATCTCTTAAGGCATTTTCACATCAGCCCGATGTTTCGAAATAGCATGCTATTTTCTGACTTGGGAAATTAACCTGATCATGAAATAGCGCGCTATTTGATAATGTGAATACAAATTAGCGCGCTAACTTTATTGCTCTGATCGAGAAAACTTCTCAAGTCCAACTTGGGAAATTTCCGAAATAGCGGGATAATTTGCGAACTAGCATGCTCTTTGATAATGTGAAATCGCCTCACGAAATTAGCGCGATGCATCCCATCATGCCTAGCATGTGTGACCCGATCGATGAAGGCAAACTGCACACAAATCATGAGTAATTTTTGAAAGTGCACACTTTACTGATGCTGTTTGCACATGCTCAGCTGTCGAATAAGCTCGAAAAGAATTCGGGCTAATTCTCTTCGGGTTGATGTGAACAGGAAATGAAATAGCGTGCTAATTTGCGATCGCGAAAAATATCTCGAGTTTGGATTTTTATCGGGCTGATGTGAAAACGCCTATTGCAATTTTTGCAAATTTATGCACAGGTTCTATCACATGACAATTGAATGCTTAGCATTTCACTGGCTTTGATGTTCCATGCTCCAAGCTGCTCTTCCATAGAGGTTAGATATGAATGCCAAAGAAGACTGTCTAGAGGTTCTTGATTTTAACGATTTTAAGCTGTTTTTCAGAGGAAATGTTGAAATGCTGTATGGAACTTGGTGGTAATCTTGTACAGAACAGCTTCATTGTACATACATGTGCTGCAAGTTTTTCTTCAAATCTCCTGTTACTGATGGTCCCAGACTGAAATTTTAGTATTTATTTCATAAAAAGCAGACATTAACCTTATTGAGCACAATTGTGCATAACATTGTTTGCCAGGTTTAGAACTTGAATGGTTAATCTTTTGAATTAAGTAATTGACTAATACATGTGTTTGCATATATTTTGTAGTATTTTGCAGTTAAAGAAGTATGTTTTTGACTAATTTTTTTGGCATGCCCAATACAGGCGCAGCGATATGGTGCAATTAACTCCGCGATAAGAGGCCAAAGCTTTTGAATTCGTAACGATCATCGAAGCACTGTGCGGAGTGAAGGACAGAAAAATCTCGCAAGTTCACCTCCTCGTATCTCTGTTATTTTACCACCAAATCCCTTGAAACTTCACACATATGGATATATCATCCTTCATATGATTTATGGGTGAAAATGCTGATGTATCTTTTGAGATATGTGTATTTTTCTGTTTGAGTTGACCGTGGGCAAGGTTTAGGATTATTTCCCAACACAACTCTGTGCCTGCATAAATATGTATTTGATTAACATATTGCTAGTCTGTATACACCAGACTCACTACCTGCAAAGTTTCGTGTTTGCGCAATTAGTAGTTAGGTGAAAATCAGAGCAAAAAGACAACCGAATTTAAGAGAAAATACTGGACATGCACAACTAGATCATCCTCCTGCGCATGCGTTCTCTACTGGTCAGCGCCCACTTACACAGTAGCCAATCAGCGGTGTCAGGTTCAGCGCATGGCGACAGGGTTCGGTTTTCAGTCCACAGGGTGGTGAGTGGGCGAGAGACAAACCCTGCAATGTGCTTCAACTGCTTCATGCTGCACGAAAACCGATACATCGGACTGTGTACTGCTTGCGCTATGGATTTTGCGTTGGTCACCAGTGACAGTGATCTCGATTTTTTCCCAACATAACCGTGTGCCAAATGATACAGAAAAGATATTTGGAACACAGTATGGACATACTACCATAAGTCATATAAATACCGAAGTTTCATTTATGGGCAATGAAGGAAAATGTGAGAAAATAACACTTGTTTAGAAACCAAATTTTCTGTGTTGGAAGTTAAGTTTTGACGTTATTTTCACAGGTTTATCCTCAATAAAACCCAAAATAACTACATTGCGAGTTAGAGAATAGTTTCTCCTTCAATTTGCTGTATAGATTTAATCATTTGATGGCTTCTGAGGTGAAATATTGCGATTTTCCTGCAACACTTCCCCAGCGGTTTTGCGAACACAAGTTGTACTTTATGCAAATGAGGCTTTGAGGTCATATGCTTTTGGCGAGTGAATTGCACCGTATCACTGCACCTGAATATTCTTTGCATACTGAACAATTGCTGTCAAAAATAAGGGGGACAGCGAATTGCTGTTGGCTAGGTATGTTGTATTTAGGAATGATGCATACTTGATATAGAGTGCTGTCTTTTGTCAAAGCAATTTATTGATACCTGCAATAGAGCGCATAACTTCTCAGATGCACTGAGTATGGGTACAAAGTAGAGATTCTTGTTTGTTCTCCTTCTGAAGGGTGGTACAGTTTACCTAATGGGGGAATAAAAAAGGGGGAACCAATTTTGAGTACCGGTATACTGCCTCTGGCTGAAATATGTGGTGGTGTTCACTTTGATCAAACCAGCTCTCCTGATGCGTAGACAGTGATGAATGTTGGTATGTACTAGTAGGTAAATAGGACTTCTTCAGATTAGGACATTTTAGGTCCTATGCACATCTGGCCGATTTGGTGAGTTGGAAAAATATTTAAAAAAACTCTAGTCGTTATCATTCCGAGCTTTCACACCTACCAAGAGTATTTAAATAATTGTAATGATGCATCACTAGAATCATATTTCAAATTAATTCTTGCCATGTAAATGCAAAGTGGATTCGCAGAGGGTGATTTGAATAGGGCAAGATAACGCACACGTATTGTTAGATGCACGCGAAACTTGCCTAAATCCTTGTCTGCCTGGAGAAATAATCCTGCATGCTGGAAAATTCCTACAAGCAACAAACCTGCATAACTTGCCTAGAAAGTTGCGGCAGGGCCTAAACATGGCTGCGGGTAAATAGGACTTGTGTGTGCACCTCCAGGCAACTATGGGATACGTGCTAGGTACTGTCATGTGCAGGGCATTTGCAAGGACCTCCGGGAAACAAAATTGTTCCCTGCAAGTCGTGTGCAGGGTTTACCTGGAAAGGTTTGACAGGGCCTTTAGGAATTTCAAGAACATTTGGAATTTATATTAAATCTGCAATGCAAGTAGGTATCATTTTCATTTTGACTCAAACTTGCAAGTATCCCCTGAGATAAAAACAAGTGTACAGGGAATACAATCTATTGTTCTTGCACCTGTTTGACACCTGTTTTCATGCTGGCAGCATGGCACAGGGGAATGAGAATGTCTTGTCAAGGAGGTGTGAGAGAATAGCCGGGTTCACACGTACACCAATTAGCGGGATACAAATCTCGAGATTTGCATCGTGATCGTCATCTCGAGTTTTTTGCACGTGTGGACAGAAAAAATCCGAAAATTAGCGGGATAAGCATCGCGATGCTAATCCCAAGAAATCTTGCGCTGGTTCGTCAATTAGTGGGATAATTGGCCCCGTGCTGGTACGTGTGAACGGTTGGGATTCGAATCTCGAGTTTTTATATCCCATCATGCAATGCGCACATCACAACAGCGAGGCCTCTGCGAAGAGGTCCTTCACCTCTTTGGAGCACAAAAACAACAGCGCGCGAACCACACAACTGACGCGTAAAAGACAATGGACAAAGGTAAGTGCGCACAGGCAGTGATAGAGAAGGGCGCTGTGTGACCCAGTTTGCAGTCTTTGCTGTTATCTCTATCGGCAATTAGCGGGATAATTTGGTACGTGTGGACGCTCGCCAAATTAGCGGGATACCGATCGCGATCACTATCCCACTAATTTGGTACGTGTGGACACTCGCAAAAAAACTCGGGATGTGCATCGCGATCGTCATCCCGCTATTTTGTACGTGTGAACCCGGCTACTACCTCCTTGCTTGCAGCTTTGTGCTTCAAGACCTGTGACTTAATGCCTGTGTTGCAGATTTGCCAATCATCTTCCAAATATGGTTCAAAATCACCACAAAATGAGTGTAGCAAAACTTAGCTAGATTGTTTTCTGTTAAGTACCAAATGAATTTAGACCTGTAGTAAAACCATAATGCTGATGTTCTTACTTCACAAAACCTGTGGTCATAATTGTACCTTTGTCAGTATTGTTAGTTTCTGGCACAAGGTTTGTTTGTTTTGTTTTGTTATTTCAAAGGTAGATGCTTTATCAAAAACAGACCTATATTATGTGTTGATTTTACACTGAGTGAGATTGTACTTTGGTCCAGCTTTATGTCCACATTGTGTATGAAATAAAACACCTCTAACAAGATATAGATTTTTTTTTTAAAGTGACTTAGAAAATATCTGCTCTCTGTCCAAAAAAAAAAAAAATCAATTACATGGTACTATGATTTACACAAAATAAAGCATATTACAATTGAATAGTGTGAATGTCAGTCATTTGATCACTTAAACTGAGGTCTCATAAGAGATTCCCTTATCGTCAACTTACAGAACTGCATATCTGAAATCCTCTATCTTACCATCATGAAATGGGATGAAACATTTTGTCAACTGTTTTACTTAAACTAAATTCCCAGTCCTCAGAACGGACTTAAAAGACACAGTCTTGAGACAGAATGCCCGACTGTGTCCATTTTCCAACATGGCCAAAGGATTTCTTGTACATGGTTGTACATGGATTCAGATCTGGAAATTTTCCAGTGGAGAAGACAGAACACTTGGTTGCACAGCATATGGCCTTGGGGATTACGTGCAAGATGAACACAGAATGAGCGTATGCTCTGTAGCATGCCAAAATTGTGTTCATTGTTGTTGCTTCTTGATTGTGTTACAGTCGAGGTGCTGATCGTGCTCCTTGGACTTGCATGTAGTATAGAGAGTCATGGAGTGAATAATTGTTGTTCAATCCCATGTGATGGCTACCTTAAAATGATTTATATTTATTTGTATTATTGTTGTATGCCACAGGTACCAGGTTTGAGCATGCCCTAAATGAGGCTGGCTAGGGGAAAGCCAGGTACCCATCTGAAGGATAAGAGTACACTGTAGGCCTACATGTAGACTGACATCATGGCAACCAAGGAGATGGCTGGACAGAGTGGTCTCCTGGACATTGCCTCTGACAAGACAAACAAAAGAGCAAGTTATTTTGAGGTAAGAGATCATTATAATAAAAAAACCTTGGAGTTGAGCATCATGATGAAAAGGTTTCATAATGATAAATACAAGGAACTATTTAAAACAACAGCAACAAGTCATTGCCTTCTGCATTATGTTTCAGGACTGGCCAGCATTTCGCACGTCTGTGACAGGACTAAACTGTACCGTTTTTGTTTTTTGTTTTGTTTTGTTTTGTTTTATGGAGGGGGGGGGGGGGGCTCACAAAGAATGTGAGTTGAGCTTTAAAGTTACAATCAACTTATGCCCCTGGTTTCCCTATTCAGTTAAAGCCTTCCAGAATCCACTTTTAAATTGTTTTCATAATTCACAGAAAATTTCTTTTGTCACTATTTTGATCTGTATAACTTGTTCCTCCGGCAATTCTCAGAGCACCTTCAGTGCCCCAAACAAGATTCTTTTTGCAAGTCAAGAGAGAACGGACAGGTTGGCAATCCACCTGTGCGAAAGCAATCAAGTAGTACATTATACATGTACCCCCTTTCTATGGTCAACTAGTTGTACATGTGCCATCAAACAATGGAAATATCAGTTGGGTGGAAGGTATGAAAAGAGTATGTGCTGATGGCTCACATATGATCATGGGGTCAGCAAAATAAAAAATCTACTGAGCTCAACCTTGAGCACTATGTACATCTTCATATGAGTTTTACAGCAAAACAAGCGCAAACTATGGAGAAAAGGCAAATAATACTGCGATACATGCAGTTTTCATACAGAGCAAAAACAGAAATTGAGAGAAGAAACTGTAATCTTTTTATGAAAGCTATTTTTCTGGGCAGCAAAATATAAATTGATATGAATTCATAGGCCACAAATGCAAGCACACTTGTGTACATTTTGGGAACCTGGTACCAGTATACCAGATTCCTGTAAGGAACTGGTTAATGGCTACTTCAAAAAGTCTTCAACATTTTTGCTTTCATTGTGAAATGAGAATACTTATTTAAGACCCACACAACATACCATAATTTATGTTGTTGTTTATTTCACATGTTAACCTAAATTCTTTTACAAACAGCCCCTGGGTATCAAAGTCTCTTGAGGATACCTTGGATTCAGTGATGTTGCATTGCCAGTAGCCCTACCTAATCACCATGTCACTTTTCCTGTGTATATTCTACCATAAACAGTTATTGACAGATTTCATTCAAATATGCTATGGATGTGTAGCAGTGGAAAATCTAGCAGCCTATCTTTTGGTGATAGTGCCCTCAGTGTTTCAGCTTGTACATGCAACACTGTACAGGGCAGAGTTGGGAAATACAGTACCGCCAGTATGCATGTGAGGCTCTATTACAAGTTGCATAGAGGTGTACTATGGATAAGGGGAGGAATAAAGTTTTAATCATTACATGACAAATTTCATTCAAACTTGGTAGGATGAAGTAAGTTGATAATAAGCAAATAATCAACGTTGGTGAAGGTGATGGGACAAACTATCACGTGCGAGGCGATCTGGATGTAGCTATCTTTCCGAAGCGCAGCTGAGTAAAGATAGCGTACACATTCAGATCGCCAAGGAAGTGATAGTCTGTCTTCATTATGAGAATGAAGTTTGAAATGAATAAAATGAGTCTTTTTTATATTCAAAGAAAGTTTATTAGACTTAAACCAATTTGATACTTTACTAATTTCAATATTTAAAGTGTCATTTAAAATCTTAAGATCTTTATGAGAATAAAATATATTCGTATCATCAGCAAATAGAACAAAAGAGAGAAGAGAAGATGTATTTATGATATCATTAACATAAAGAAGGAATAATAATGGGCCTAGAATTGAGCCTTGAGGAACACCACATTTAATTAAAAGGGGGTCAGATTCACAACCATTAAAAATAACATATTGTCTTCTATTAGTTAAATAATCTTTAAGCCATAAAAGTGCTTGTCCTCGAATACCGTAATGACTAAGTTTGGTGAGTAAAATAGAATGATCAAGAGTATCGAATGCTTTACTCAAATCGCAAAATATACCTGCAACATGTTCTTTGTTTGCAAAAGCACTCGTAATTTTGTCATAAATTTGTATTAGTGCTAAATCAGTTGAATAATTTTTTCTGAAACCATATTGATTGGGAATAAGTAAATCATACTTATTAATAAATTTAAGAAGTCTATTATAAACAATTTTTTCTAAGATTTTGGATATACTAGGCAATAAAGAAATAGGACGATAATTGCTAATTTCATGAGGATCATCTTTTTGATGTACAGGATTAACTTTCGCTATTTTCAGCAGGTCAGGGAAAATACCTTGTGATAAAGAAAGATTAAATATATAACTTAACGGTTCTGCGAGTGGATAAACTATTTCTTTCAATAACATCATACTTATTTTATCAGAACCACAAGATTTAGAGCTATTTAAAGATTTAGTGATACTAATGATTTCACTGGGACTTGTTGGGTTAAAATAAATAGACTCTTGATTTTGGTCAAAAAGATAATCTGTAAAATGAGCAGAAGTATTGCTAATTTTAGTAGCAAGTTCTGGACCGATATTAACGAAAAATGAGTTAAATGAATTAGCATACATATTAGGATCATTTATTTTAATACCGTTTAATGTGATATCATCCGTTGGCGGAGAATCAGGCTTTTTACCTAGGACCTCTTTAATAATTTTCCATGTTGCATTAATATTCGAAGAAACCTTTTTCATTCTATCAGAAAAATATAATCTGCGGGATAAACGAATCAATTTTGTCAATTTATTTCGATAAACTTTATACATATTCAAATAAGATTCAGTTGGGTTACGAATATGTAACTTATACAAAAAATTACGAGTGTTTATGGATTTCAAAATACCTTTTGTAATCCAAGGATTTCTTGGTTTATTTCGGTTACTTTTTATTCTGCATAAAGGAATATTATTTTCATAATAATACAACAATTTATCATTAAAACATTTATATACCAAATTAACATTGTTAATACTATAAATATCTGTCCATTCCTCTAAAAATAAATTCTGTTTCAATAATTCCACATTACGTTTTGACTCTTTATAGTACCATATTTTATCATGTAATTTATTACGACCCACTTTACATTCACAAATTGAAAATATTGGTAAATGATCAGAAACTTCAGAACATAATATACCCCCCATAATTGTATTATTATACACATTCGAAAATATATTATCAGTCTGAGTTGACGAGTGTGGATTTATCCTGGTGGGTTTATTGATAATCGACATAAAACCATATGAATACATTAAATGCATAAAATTAAGGGAATTATTGTTATCGGATGTGGGGGAAAAGTCAATGTTGAAATCACCAAAAATAAAAACATGTTTGCTTTCATTACCTATCTTATGGAGATATAAATCCAATTCATCACAAAATAATTCACAATTCAGATCAGGAGGTCGATAAATTAAACCTATAATAACGTTTTTAAAGATTGGGTTCTCAATTTCAATAAATAACGTTTCTGCATATCTTAACGTGATTTCAGAACGGATTTTGAACTGTAAATTTTGCGCAATATAAAACGCAACACCGCCACCCCTTTTTCCTTGACGATCAGCCCTAACTAATTTATGATTGGGTAAATTAAAGATATCTGGGGAGTTTTGATGTAACCAAGTTTCACTTATTCCAATAACAGAAAATTCAAAATTGTTTAAAGAGTGCAAAAGATTTTCCAAATATTCAAAATTTTTATTCAAACTCCTAGAGTTTATATGAAGAAGTGAAATATTATCTGAACTATACGATACAATATCATTGAATTCAAGGGGTGTGTAATATTTACTGTCGCGCATAGGCATAATGTCAGCAGGAATATCGGGGGTATTCACATGTGACGACGCCATTCCGTAATACAGAGATGTAAATTACCGGAGATTTGAGAGACAACAACTGCATAGGTGCTAATGTGCATTTTGCAAGTGCATACTACTGTGCAGGTGTGTGTGCAAAGTGCAAATGTGTGTGGGGTTTCAATATACAATACAAAATTTGGTACAATTAGACCCATCTTGGTCACACTTACAATAATTACTAGTACGCAATTACAACAGATCACCAGGGGATAGCCGGACCACTCAGTATAAAGGTGTTGTGTTTTAAAACACGTACAGACAGATGTGATGGGCAAAACTTGTACGTTTTATCACGTGATCAGCCCTTGACCAATCCTATAGCAAGATTCTTAGTATGTGGAATATAATACTTGATAGTTCCTTTCCTGTAATTTTCTGGTGATACTGCCCTTTTTGTTCCAACCTTTATAGGCCACTGTGTCACATTTGATGTGTGTCCTCCCCCAACTACAGTTCTTGTGCTGGATTTCAGTGGATTTGTGTGTGTGTGTGGGTGTGTGTGTGTGTGTGTGTTCATCCCTCCACCATGAAGTGTCGCAGGAGAAATTACATGTTTGGGGGTTTTCCGTTCATCCTTCTGTCCATCCGTCCATCTGTCAGTCCTTCTGTCCGTAATTGATTTTGTGGACAATGTAAATGATTGAGGTATCCAATTGAAACATAAATTTGATGGGTACCTTTTGGGCCACAATGGATGCACATGGATAGTAAAGTAAAAGATGGATAGTACCAACACGACAAACGCAAAGAAAATGGCTAGTGCACAAAGACAGATGATCATTCAAGTATGTGCAAACATGTGACTACCAGTCAGAGTAATCTCTGATATATTTGCCAGCAGGTGACAAAAGTAGGTGCAATAAAAGTGCAAACATGTGTCTTCAGAATGTGATACAAGTACATGTATCAAATAGCAGTCACAATGTATGTCCATGTGCATTTACTATAACAGGCAAGAGAAATGGGTCTGATAGTCCCTAGCCTGGCATTAAAACAACCAACAATCCACTTTGTAATATGCTGCAGACATATATATGAAACATCTATGCCCAATTCATGACTTGTCATTCTTTGCTGGTGTGTTGACAATATCTTGCTGTATAGTCAGTCCTCCATTTAGATTTTTCCTTACTTCTATATTAAAAGATACTCAGTGCAGCATCCTCTTTCAGTTACCTTATATCCTTTGTCTCACTCTAGGGGAAGACTGTACCTATCAGCTCTGACTTGAATTGCATTGCATAATCCTCATCATATCGAATGTAGTCACTGGATGCAATTCTATTTCACCTGGGTTTGATTGCATTAAAGGACAAGTTCACCTTCATAGACATGTGGGTTGAGTGAATGCAGCAATATTAGTAGAGCACATCAGTGAGAGTTTGAGGAAAAACGGACGATCTGTTCAAAAGTTCTGAATTTTTGAAGTTTCTGCTCAGTCACGGCTGGATGAGAAGACTACCATAGCTTGTGATGTCACATGAGTACAACGATATAAAGAAAGTATAAAGAAAATTCAACATATTTTCATTTTTCTCGCATAACAAAGAACACTCGACTCCTCTCTGTCAGAAGGCAAGGGGAATAATATTATTTCCCTTAACATGTGTTAGTAATGAGTCGAAGAAATGTGCACTTTATTCAAAAAGTAAAGTTTTGTGGAATTCTCTTTTTATTTTCCTTATACCGTTGTATGCATGTGACATCATACACTGTAGTAGTCTCCTCATTCAGCAGTGATTGCGCAGATACTTTAAAAATTCATAACTTCTGAACGGATTGTCTGATTTTCCCCAAACTTTCACTGATGTGTTCTACTAATATTGTTGCATTCACACAATCCACATGTATATGAAGGTGGACTTGTCCTTTAACCCATCCACGTACGGGCCTCTGTGTAATCTGTAAGTTTGTGCCTGTTTAGTAAGTCGGCAGTGAACTTGGGCGCAATCTTCCCTACGGCGCGATCTACACGCGAAGGGCATTCATACGTCATTGAAAAAATGCCTGTGTCATTCCCACTAGGCAGGAGGGTTGATGCGTGTACACTCGAGCGAATGTGCACTTAGTTGACTCAATACAGCGCTAGTTTGTGTGAATTATGTGAAAGAAAATAATAAAATGTATGAATTCTGAAAGAAATGTTACGTTTGTGTGTATTTTTTTCGTATTTCCTCTTCATTTCAACCCCGTTGTTATCACACATTACCCATACGTAAATCGAAGCGTCCACAATGTCCTCGACTCCCTCGGAGACAACTGTGGGACATTCCATTCAGTCACGGGGGTTTTGTTTTGCAACATCATGAAGTAACTCTAATAAAAGAGATTTTTTGCGATTGCTAATCTATTTTATGAATGAATCACGATATATTTATGCTTAGATAACATATTTCAAATTTTTAGAGACACACAAAAAAAAGATTTGTAATACAATCACGATACGTTTGACTATTCATTCACCCTGTGCAGAAATCCGCATGTCTCCCACCACACGAGTTATCGCTCTCTCTCAATCTTCGATCGCGATAGCGTGGGAAAACAAAGACCGTACATGTGACGCAGTTGTAAACACGTGGGTTATGCTGCTTCGGAAAAACGAAAACGTGGCATGGTACAAAGGAATCCGATGTAAAAAAGCCACACTTTCGAAAGCTAAAATGAATAGCGAAATCAAAATCCACTAAAACGATCGCCAAACGGTCTTAACACTCTAATGTAGATTCCCAGTTCACGTTTGGCTGAGTTTGAGAATAGTATTTCTGAGTTTTCCTCGCACGACGAGATCAAGAATGAGATCGGTGAACTTCATACAGCTACCAATACAACAGCGTGTGTACTGTACTGTAGAACACGTACTGCATGAAGTGAAGGTGCTTTTTGTCATGTGGCAAAGAACGCAAGGAATGCACCAGATACGGTGTGCTACAGATTCTTGGGGCGAAATTTGCCTTGATAGAAGCCCTCCCTTTATTTCATATTTGGGTGGTAATTCCAGTTTTTTATAGAATCGTAAATATGAATACGTTATATATTTATTGTACACTTTTGAAACATAATGCAAATATTTTTGAGGGTTTTCATTCCCAAAATTTCTCTCTTTTCGAATAACAAATATAGTAATATGAAGAGTTCTTGATTCGAGTCTAAATTCAACGCTCCTTTTTGCAGTTACGTCGCGCGATCATGGCAACGATGCATAAGTAATCAGCTGTTATGTAGTCGTACAACTACTGCAGTTCCTGTGAGATGTAAATGTATGCCAATGTGATTTTATCAGTGGCATTACTGATTTTACAATCTTACCTTCTCTGTTTTTCTTTTACAGAAATTCAGGCATTATCAGATGAAGCAGTCTTTGTCAGAAGTACCTGTCATATCACTTTTTACCACGATAGTTTTCAGGTTTCTCTTGATCATTATCAAACTATGTTGTACTACTTGTACATTTGAATGAGCTAATAATAATATGGACAAATATAAGTCAACTATTAGAATTCATGTTTGCACTATAAATAATTTCATATAATACAAGAAATGTCTTATATCATAAGAAATCATTTATAGTCCAAACATGAATTACAATAGTTGATGTATTTTTTTCTTTTATTTCCAAATACCATTAGAATTATTTTGTAATCATTATTATCTAAATTATTAAAACTATTATTATTATTATTATACCTATTATTATTACAGTATTATTACTATTATTATAATTATCATAATCATTATCATTTGCTTATTAGGTTCTAATATTTACAAATGTCATGATATTTATACCCCCGCCAAACGAAGTTTGAAGGGGGTATATAGGAATCAGCGGACGGTCGGTCGGGCGGTCGGTCGGGCGGTCGGGCGGTCGGGCGGTCGGGCGGTCGGGCGGTCGGTCCGTTGCAAATCTTGCGTCGCGAACTACTTCCTCAGTTTTCAACCGATTCCCATAAAACTTGGCACAGATGTGTGCCTTGGGTTGTAGATGTGCAAGACGTATTTTTTGACAGTACCCAAAAGTACGTTGCCATGGTAACGGCACATTATGGGCAAAAATGGGTACAAATCTTGCGTCGCGAACTCCTCCCACAGTTTTTGATCAATTCTTATGAAATTAGGTACAGATGTTCATCTGAATATGTTAATGTGCAAGACACATATTTCCGCAGTGGCAAAAAGTGCGTTGCCATGGTAACGGCATGTTATTGGTAAAATATAGGGCAAAATGCTTCATGGCAAAACTGCTTCATCAGTGTTCTTCCAATTCTCATGGAATTCATATTGAATGTTTGTCTTAGGATATAGGTCAGCATGACACATTTCTTGACAGTGACAAAAAGTATGTTGCCATGGTAACAGCTCACACATTATGAGCCAAAATGATGGAAAATTTTGTGTTGCAAACTACTTCCTCAGTTTTTGCCCAATTTCCATGAAATTTGGTACAGATGTGTGCCTTTGGTTGTAGATGTGCAAGACGCATTTTTCGACAGTACCCGAAAGTATGTTGCCATGGTAACGGGATATTAATGGCAGAAGATCAAGGAAAGATCTTGCGGATTTAACTACTTCCTCAGTTTTTTGACCAAAGCTTATGAAATGTTGTTTGGCGGGGGTATAACCAGTCGCTGTAGCGACATTTCTAGTTGATGTTGCTATGTGTTCTGTCTTTACATGGCAAAGTAGGATTTTTTTGTCCCCGCCGAACGAGTTCGAGCAGGGGACTATGAAACGGGCTCCGTACGTGTGTGTGTCCGTGTGTCCGTCCGTCTGTCCGTCCGTCCGTCCGTGTGTCCGTGTGTCCGTGTGTCCGTGTGTGCGTCCGTGTGTGATCAAAATCTTCAATTTGCTACTTCTCTGTCATTTATGAGCCAATTTTGATTCTATTTGCTTTATATGATAGCACTACATGGGAGCTTTGAAACTTCTACACAGAATTTCAGTCGTGACCTTTGACCTTGACCTTTGACCTATATTGTACATTTTGCTACAAAATGCTACTCCTTCGCCATTTCTAACCCGATTTCGATTCCGTTTGCTTTATGTGATGGCGCTAGGTGAGGGCTTCAAAACTTCTACACAGAATTTTGACCTTTGACTTCTTTGACCTTTGACCTTGATTTTTTGACCTATATTGTACATTTTGCTACAAAATGCTACTCCTTCGCCATTTCTAACCCGATTTCGATTCCGTTTGCTTTATGTGATGGCACTAGGTGAGGGCTTCAAAACTTCTACACAGAATTTTGACCTTTGACTTCTTTGACCTTTGACCTTGATTTTTGACCTATATTGTACATTTTGCTACGAAATGCTACTCCTTCGCCATTTTTAACCCGATTTCGATTCCGTTTGCTTTATATGATGGCACTAGTTGAGGGCTTCAAAACTTCTACACAGAATTTTGACCTTTGACTTCTTTGACCTTTGAACTTGATTTTGACCTATATTGTGCATTTTGCTACAGAATGCTACTCCTTCGCCATTTCTAACCCGATTTCGATTCCGTTTGCTTTATGTGATAGCACTAGGTGAGGGCTTCAAAACTTCTACACAGAATTTTGACCTTTGTCTTCTTTGACCTTTGACCTTGATTTTTGACCTATATTGTACATTGGCTACAAAATGCTACTCCTTCGCCATTTCTAACCCAATTTCGATTCCATTTGCTTTATGTGATGGCACTAGGTGAGGGCTTCAAAACTTCTACACAGAATTTTGACCTTTGACTTCTTTGACCTTTGACCTTGATTTTTTACCTATATTGCACATTTTGTTACAAAATGCTACTTCCGGCGGGGACATATGTTACGCACTGCGTAATTTCTACTTTTCCTTGTTTTTTTTCATCCAAGGGCAAAGAAAAAAGAGAGAAGGAAATGAAAGGGACAGCATGGAAAACACCTGCTCTGCAGGCTCTCTTTATTATAGCATTCCATACAACATAACTATACATGTACAATTGTGAATACAATAAACAAGTAAACAAGCTAACATTTCAAACTGGACCTAATACAAATTTATTGTCTAGCTTTTAGTTGAATTAATTTTTGAAGTGAACCTGAATAACTGAACAAGGTAAAAGAAAATAGGAAGTTAAATTCCTGCAGTGATTGCTCATATGTGAATTAGAAAGGACATTACAAAACAGAGTAATGTGAAGTTTTTGTTTTCATGTTACCAGTTTGATAAATTTTTCCTCAAGGAAGTCCAGTTTGAAATGTTACATTGCTTTTACAATGAATTACCATAAAATATTTACAAACAGAAATGAAGCGTTATTTGGAATCCTGACAGCACTGACAACTGAAAATCGATCACAGTGAGATGCCACTCTCAAACAAAACAGAACACTAAAACACTATCTACCACCCATATGCTGCAAACACATCACCACTTACACCTCATGCTCTCGCTGCTCTCTCCTGCACCATCTACCATCCATGATATGCTGCAAAGGATTTGCTGCACATCACCACTTCACACCTCACACAGAACGTTCGGGTCTCACAACGCCGCCTCTCTCTCTTGCACGCCTGGCACGCTCGCCGAGATGGTCCCTTCCCAAGAGCATGACCACCATGATTCTGGTCATCACGACCGTCATCACCATGGCAGCTGAGGAGAAGTTTTGCCAAACGCTTCCGGAACTCAAGCTGAGTCAGCGGTTTTGGGCGTCCACTTCTGGTTTCCCTCTGATGGGCCTCAGATTCATTCATGAGAATGAATGCATTAGCTACGGCCACATCAAAGAGAAACCAGAAGACATACACCCACCACCGCCGACTCGCACGGAAGGTTGGATACTCCGTCCTCAGCTGGTCAGCTCGGTCGACTCCTCTCATGAAGTTGTTATACTCACGGAGAGCGACAGGGCATGGGACCACCCTCTTAGTCCCATCTTGCTGCTTTCGATCAACAGTTGTCTGTGCTGTAGGATCATCGGCTGAAGAGAGCAGGTTCACAAGATGCTTGTCCTGCCAAGCATAGGCTGAAAGCTGGCCACGCTGGAGTACATTGAACTCACCCTGTACTTTCAGCCTAGGCTCGGCAAGTTCAGCATGTGGCAAACCTCGACGGTTGCGACGAACCGTCCCTCGAGCAAGGGTGCCCTTCTGCTGGAGGCTCTCAAACAGGTCAACCGTGGTGAAAAAGTTGTCCATGTTCACCACATGATGCCTCCCCCGAAGCCGTTCAGTCATCTCAGTCACTACACGTGCTGCCAACCCTCTCTCACGCCCTCTTCTCTTCTCTTTCCCAACATACACCTGAAACTCATTGCAGTATCCATTCACAGGGTCAGCTCTCATCCACACCTTTATCCCATACTTCGTCGGCTTGCTTGGAATGTACTGGCGGAATCCGAGACGGCCACGGAAAGCAATCATGGCCTCATCAACTGAACAATTTTGGTGAGGATTGTATTGCTGCACACAGTTTGCCAAAACTTCATTCAACACCGGTCTAACCAAGTGCAGCTTGTCATGATTTGGATGTTCTTTTGGTCGGTGTTGAGTTCGATCATTAGCATGAAAATTCACGCTAATTCCTTCAAAACGTTTCCGAGACATGAACTTAGCGATACGGAGATGGCCAAAAACATCATCGGAGCTCCACATCCAGCGCATTTCTGGGAGAGGCATTATGCTGAGGTACAGCCGAATACCAAGGTAACACTTCATTTCTTCCACCGACACAGGCTGCCACCTAGGGAGATTTGGGTTGGCTTGCCGCTTTTGTGCAGCATACCGATTTGTCTCCTGGACCAAGTGCTGGATCAAAGTCAAAGGAAACAACAAGAAGAAAAAATCCAGCACTGTAGACGTTTCATTCAGTTTTGTTGTCGGTCCAGGTGGAGGTCCTGAAAAGGACCTTGCCAAAAAAGAATGCAGGTCTCTAGACCACTCCTGAGCGTCAGCTTGTGTGTCACTGTCAGTGTCACTCTCATCATCATCACCAATGACACCATCACCATCATCACTCGAACTTTCACCAACATCACTGTCATCATTAGAGTCATTCCCACCAATCTCATCCACCGCAAAACCCTCAAAATCACTCTCATCCTCGTCACTCAAACCAAACACATCAGCATACGATTCATACCTCGCAGACATATTGCAGCACAAAAATGAAATGGAGGTGGAAAAATAATAAAACACGAATACGATCGACAACGAAGGCAAATTACCGTAGAAAAAAATATACAGAATATCTTGCACTGAAATCTAAAAAGGAGAAGAAAAACTACAATGAGAAATACTACGATGAAAACACGAAGCTTGATGACGAAGGACGGAGCTGCTGCGGAGACACTTACGGTAGGTAGAAACGAGTACAGTACAGTAGGCTACATGAAAAGTACGATGGTCACACACACACAACGACGTTCAATCAATCAACCGACATTCGAACAAAAACTCACCTCCAAATTGCTGCAAACGAAATAATCACGCAACAAAAAATGGAACACAACACGATCAGATGTACGGCTGTACTCTGAAAATAAAGGGATAGAGTGAAATGAAAGCAAAAGAGAGAAAAATGAGAGAAATGGACGAAACCCTACAGAACTTATGTCACACTAACGTAATGCGACACAGCAATACCTTCGTAACCACAGTGAGTAAACAGGTATCGGGCAACAAGTCTCGACTGCTATCGATAACACGATACCGCGCGTAGGAAATCACTGCCGTTGCTGGAGCAACAAAGATGCATGTGCGCTGTAAACATGAATATTGATTAGTTTCTCAGCAGGCTCGAACCCCTGGTAGGTGTTTTGGCCAATAAGAGACATTCTAAAATAGATTTCTATGCATAGATTATTTTTCAGAGTCCCAGTAACGATCTCTGTGATCTCTGGTCATAAATAATAAAACCCACGATATATGTGGGATGTGACGGGGATGGGTTAAATACACAAAGTTTATAAGGTTCAGTGCTGTAAGCCATTTTCCGCTGTAAATCTGTAGTCCTTTCTTTGGATGTTGTCCTGTGAAAACATTCTTACCAGAGGTCTTGTCGGAGCTATTTTGCAAGCTATGAAAACTACATCATATGTGTGGATATTGAAACAAATTAAGATGTATTGCCGGACAGTGCATCATGTATAGTCCATTAGCAGTGTGCCCATCATGGCCCCAGCTTCAGCATGCCACATGACAGCTTGCAATCCGAAGCTAGAACAATACATGTAGATGTACTGTAAAAGTGGATATTTTCGCGCGACTAATTTTTTGCACTTGGCCGGGTCAGAAGAGTTTCACATGTTTTTAATTTGGCGGAATCAAGATGTCACGCACAGGAAGATATGGCAAGCAAAAAGATTCGCGGGCTTTTATTTTCATGCTAGTTTCTGGTTGTGCGAAATGCGCGAAAATTTCAACACCGTGAAAATTTCCACTTTTACAGTATTATGAAACAACTGGCAAGTGATGATGATGATGCATAAAAAATTTAGTGTGTAGTATATTTCAACACCATCAACTGACAGGATGAATAAAACAAAAAAGAAGTATCTTGAGCTACCAGCTGGAAGGGACTATTTTATTTGAAAAGTTGATGAAACCATAACTTAAGCAACAATTGTTCAAGGGTCTATTGCAATAAATTTGCACCCAAAATTGATATTAAAAAAGCAAACATGAATTATCATCAATTAATACATTCTGGTATACATAGATGTGGACTGAGCTTGTTGCTAATATCCATGTGTGCCCAAGCTATAGTGTCATGTAGGCCCATGTAATGAGCTAAAGTGCCTGGTGTACATGTTGGTGACCCAATGGTTAACCTCGTAATTCCTGACTTATCCTGATTAAGTTACGGCCACAGTATGCTGTACACTAAGTTGTCTTCAGTAATCGGTCAGCAGCAATAGCCCTGAACCCTCCATCAGCACACACTAGCCGGTGGCAGTTGAGAAGAGGATCATTCTGTTCTCAAAGGTGAAATTGGTACATGGGGTTGCTTTCATGGAAATGATCGGTCATTTGTAGTGCTGCATTCTTTAAAAATTGCTGTTGAAATGTGTATTGTCATTTTGATTTCATAATGTTGCTCATGGATTGTTCCTATGGGTGGCGAAATAAGTGATGGATTGCTAGAATTCAATGCCATAGCAACAATCCCTAATCAATCCTATTTGTGGAAAATATTTAATGGAGACAATGAAGAAACACTAAAGTTGTCAAAAGTATGGGGGAAAATATAGTATTAGTATAAGTGGTATAAAATAAGTTCAGTTTCTAGCCAAATCACTGTGATCAATTTGCTTTTTATTAGCTCACCTGAGCCAAAGGCTCAAGTGAGCTATTGCGATCGCCCTTCGTCCGGCGTCCGTCGTGCGTCGTGCGTCGTGCGTCGTCCGTCGTCCGTCGTCCGTCGTCCGTCGTCCGTCGTGCGTCGTCCGTCGTGCGTCGTGCGTAAACTTTTTACATTTTCATCTTCTTCTTGAAAACCCCATGACCGATTTTCATCAAACTTGGCAGGTAGCATCCCTAGGGGGTTAGGAACTCAATTTGTTAAAATGGGCACCATGCCCCACCCAGGGGGCCCCCAGGGGGGCCCAAACCCCCCAAAATTAAGGAATCTGTAAAAATCTTCTTCTCTAGAACCAGAAGTGATAGAGCTAAGTTAATACTATGAGTTAGTACATTGATGACTGTAGTTTCAAGTTTGTTCATGGCAGAATCAGGGGTGCCCCCCTTGGGACCCAGGGGAGGGGGGTGGGGAAGGGTTCTAATGGGGCCTAAATTGTACATTTTCATCTTCTTCTTGAGAACTCCATGACCCATTTTCACCAAACTTGGCAGGTAGCATCCCTAGGGGGTTAGGAACTCCATTTGTTAAAATGGGCACCATGACCCACCCAGGGGGCCCCCAGGGGGCCCAAACCCCCCAAAATTAAGGAATCCGCAAAAATCTTCTTCTCTAGAACCAGAAGTGATAGAGCTAGGTTAATACTATGAGTTAGCACATTGATGACTGTAGTTTCAAGTTTGTTCATGGCAGAATCAGGGGTGCCCCCCTTGGGACCCAGGGGGGGGGGGGGGGGGGGTGAGGAGGGGTCCTAATGGGGCCTAAATTGTACATTTTTATCTTCTTCTTGAGAACCCCATGACCCATTTTCACCAAACTTGGCAGGTAGCATCCCTAGGGGGTTAGGATCTCAATTTGTTAAAATGGGCACCATGCCCCGCCCAGGGGGCCCCCAGGGGGCCCAAACCCCCCAAATGAAGGAATCTTTAAAAATCTTCTCTAGAATCAGAAGTTATAGAGCTGAGATAATACTATGAGTGAGTACATTAATGACTGTAGTTTCAAGTTTGTTCATAGGAGATCCAGGGGTGCCCCTCTTGGGGGTGGGGGGGGGGGGTGGTTGGAAGGGTCCAAATAGGGGCCTGAATTGTACATTTTCATCTTCTTCCTGAAAACCTCATGATGGATTTTTGTCAAACTTGGCAGGTAGCATCCCTAGGTGGTCAGGATCTCAATTTATCAAACTGGGCACCATGCCCCACCCAGAGGGCCCCAGGGGGCCCCAATTCCCCCAAATTAAGGAATCTTGAAAAAATTGGGCCCTTCTTGTACATTTTCATCTTCCACTTGAGAATGCCTCGTCAAATTTTGGTAGAGCTGTGAATAATTTAGATTAGTGACTGCGTGAAAGGTGAACTTGCGATACTCAGGTGAGCGCTAGACCCGCGGGTCTCTTGTTGTTATGTACAGTTGTCTGCAACATTATTCATATCCCTGTTGTTGTTTTTTCCATTCATGCCTTGAATTCCTAATAAACAATAAATTTACAGTGGCACTTGGGCATCTGTTTAATAAATTACAATGTAGGTGGTCATATTAAAATTCATTTTATCTCCAGTTCATCTCACTAGCGTAACCAAAAAAAAAAAAATATGTAAGGATATTCATTTTAAAGGCTTCACAGACTTTATCCAAACTCAGACATTAGTCATCAATATTGATCACAAGCCATTTGTTTGTCATTGTAACAGCATTCAGTACACTGGATTTCACTATGTCCAGCGAGTATTGTTACATTCGAATATAATATAGGCCTACAATAATTGATGACAGCCAAAAATGCTGAAATATCAATGTTTGTATTGTTTAAATGCAAATGAAGTCAAACCAAATGTTTTTTAATTTGTAGGTGATAGAATATGATTACTCTATCATTCACTTATCAGAAAGAAAAGCACTGAAAATGTCCAAGGCTAGGGTATGAATGATTTCGTAGGCAACTGTATGTATTTCATTTTATTTTATTTTATGTTATTTTACTCTCTTTTTTTTCTTTTGCTTCTGTGTCTGTGACTTTATGTAGGCAACGTGATATTGGGTAACATGTGGAGGTATGTCCATAGTCTGGGACAAGTGTTTTTCAAGCATTCATGTGATATAATTCAGTACTTGTCTAGCACTCTGTCTAAAGTACAGTTACATTCCTTACAGTGTACTGAGGCTGAAAACGTATGTGATTTGAAATAGTGTTAAAAAGGAACTTCTGGCATTTTATGAATGTTTGCTACACCATACAAATTTACTATGTGATCATAATTAGAGGAACGTATGTATCCCCATACTAAAACTGTTCTTGTCACAAAGTTGTTTTGTTTTGTTTTGTTTTAGGACAAGTTCACCTTCATATATGTGGATTGAGTGAGTGCAGCAATACTAGTAGAACACATCAGTAAAGTTTTTGAAATATCAGTCAATCCGTTCAAAAGTTATGAAATTTTGAAGTGCCGACATTCCCATCTCTGGATGAGGAGACTACTACAGTTTGTGATGTCACATGCGTAGAACAATGTAAGAAACATACAAAGAGAATTCCACAAAATTTCTCCTTTTTTTTGGGGGGGGGGGGGGGAAGCACACATTTCCTTGACTTTTGATACTGACGTATGGAAGGGTAACATAATTACCTCTGCCAAGGAAGGATGTTGTGTTTTCATCAGCGTTTGTTTGTCTATGTGCAAAATGACTCAAAAAGTTGTGAACAGATTTGGATGAAACATGCAGGAACAGTTGATAATGACGCAAGGAACAGATGATTGAATTTTGGTAGTGATCTAGGAATTTTCATCAATTTTTGGAGGATCTTTGATCTTTTGGCAGGTAGGGTCAATGAACTTTAGGAGTGCAAGCAGTGCATACAGGAGTGTTACCCGCACTAAAGTGTATGCTCTGCTTGGCCGATGTACGAGCTGCCGCGTAGCTGTAAGCTGATGACATAAACAAAAGGCCTCTGTATTGGGGAAATTTGGAAATTTTCAGCTTGCGTATCGGGGTGAAAATGAGCTGCTTGGCAGAGGTCTGAGCCTTCTGAGTGCTTTTCTAGTTCCCCTTGCCTTCTGAAAGAGGCAAGTGGAGTGCTCTTTTATTATTAAAGAAGAGTGAAAATATGTTGATTTTTAAAAAGTATTTTCTTTATGTCATTGTACCCATGTGACATCACAAACTGCAGTAATCTTCTCATCCAGCAATGACAGCACTGAAATTTCCTAAATTCATAACTTTTGAACAGATTGTCAGATTTTCCTCAAATTTTCACTTAATTATGTGTTCTACTAATATTGCGGCATTCACTCAATGTTTTAGGGTGAACTTGTCCTTTAACTTGTAAGATCTGAAATATCAACTGCACATGCAGGCCGAAACAGTCATAAAGTTGTGTAGCAGTGCCAAGAGGTTGAAAGGAAGACAAAGAAATGATGCAGGGAAACTTCCCCAATCGGGAATGGAGGCAAGCTTGGGAACAGACAGAATGAAAGACGGACTCTGTGAAAGAGGAAGGTGAAGTACTGAGAAAGGAAGCACAGCAGGGAACACAATACTCATTACTGTTGGCAAGCATTCATTTTCTGAAGAAGCATTAAATAGCAAACAACCTGTCAGAGGCTAAAGTGAAGACCTTCTCACTTTTCATGCTACAAGGAACATGCAATGATTAAAGGATTGTTTCTTGGCTTGGCCTGGCACAATGCCGTGTGATTGTCGATTTGTGATTTGTAATGTATTACAGAATATGTCTACAGACACCCATGAATTAACATGAGGGGCTGGCCATGTGAGACACACTGTATTTGGTAGCATGTCAGAGTATGGTGTACAACAAATAGCTCCATCTGTTAATTGCAACTCCTTTGTGCTTATATTGAGCAATCCTACTTACATGTCGTACATCTTTATTATTTCTCATAGATGGAGTAAACTGAATGCTGTATGCACCATATATTTTGTGGGGATTTTATTTTCATGAATTTCTCAAGGGGTTTGAAAAAATCATGTTGGACTGATCTTTACATTGTGATGCAAAGTGCAATGATTGGTGACGATTTGGTGTTCGCATACAATAATTATCAGTTTTGTTTGGGGGTGTTTTTTCCCCATCACTTTAATACTTTAAAGGACAAGTTCACCTTCCTAAACATGTGGGCTGAATGAATGTAGCAATATTAGTAGAACACATCCGTGAGAGTTTGAGGAAAATCGGACAATCTGTTCAAACGTTATGCATTTTTGAAGTTTCTGCTCACTCAAGGCTGGATGAGAAGTCTACTATAGCTTGTGATGTCACAATGCGTACAACGATATAAAGAAAGAATAAAGAAAATTCAACATATTTTCATTTTTTTAGCATAACAAAAGAACACTTAACTTCTCTCTTTCAGAAGGCAGGGGGAATAATATTACCCTTAACATATATGTCAGTAACAAGTTGATGAAATTCGTACTTTATTCAAAAAGTGAAGTTTTGTGAAATTCTCTTTTGATTTTCTTTATGTCGTTGCACGCACATGACATCATACACTGTAGTAGTCTTCTCATCCAGCAGTGACTGTGCAGATACTTTAAAAATTCAAAACTTTTGAACAGTTTGTCTGATTTTCCCCAAACTTTCACTGATGTGTTCTTATGATATTGTTGCATTCAATCAATCCACATGTATATGAAGATGGACTTGTCCTGTAAAACCAATACCTGTAACTGATTTTTAAACACTTTTTGATTAGGGGTAGGTATTGGACCTATATGATCGTATAGTTTCATTTTAAGCGCTGTTGATGGAATCATGATATGTCTTCTTTGTCCCAACAGTTGTAGACAATTTTTACTCTTTGTCTGGGATGGTTCGTATCAATTATCATTTACTTATCAATACACTATATGTAGGCTGCATTCCAATACAGCGCTGGTTACAAATCAGAGCAACAGGTAAGAACAATTAATACTATGGATTACAAGATCTTTGAAGCATTTGTTCTTTTGCATCATTTAGTGAGTTATCAAAGAAAAAATAAACACACATGACCCTGCACACTAAATTCAGAAAAAGTTGTACCTAGGCTGAGTTGTCCAGTATATGATAGGGATGATAATATGTGACCCGCTACAACAAAATGATCCTAAAGTTGGGCGATGTCGATTATTTGAAAATTGTATTATATAATCCCCTAATCTTTCTGCTTTAAATTGATATATAACACATTTTATAAAAATAATCATCTGCGGAGATATCGATGTTTAAAAGAGAGCATGTCGAGACGTCTTGAAAATCACTGTTTCAAGAAAAGCGCCCTAAAAGTCTTCCTTTCGATGCAATCGCGATCAAGGGACACGCAAGTCAGTTTTCACCTCTGGACAATAGAAGGTAAGCCCTAGCAACCCCCAAAGAGTTCATTCAAGCACATCAGCGTCGGCGGTCTCCTCACCAACCAATCAGTGACCAGGATGTGAGAAGCGGCTGAGCATAGCGCACCCCGCCCGCATGCACCAGTCGACTGGGCAGTGTGCGAGCTTCACGCTTCGGTTAGCAGCAAGCAGCAAGCAGCAAACTGACCAATGAGATCACTCTGGTCATTGTTAGGGGCGGAACCTATCTGTGGCGCTCAATCCAAATTTTCGAACCAGTTTCTGCTTCGTTGAAACGCAAAAAAACATGGCTCAGAAAAACGCGGTTTTTTAATCTTTCCTTTGATCATTTTGCTTCAAAATTTCGACAGATGATAGGAGACATGTTAGACTCCAATAATATATCAAAATCAGAAAATCGTAAGTTTTGACCCATTCTAATGCTCTGACTTCAAACTCAATTTTCACAGCTTCGACCGTGCGCGACTTTAGGACCTTTTTGTTGTAGCGGGTCACATATGTAATGTGGATGATCTCCATTGATTTGAGATTTTCTGTGTCTTCTAGTTCCCCTTCTATCCAATTTCAAGCTTAGAAGCATGAGAATTGAGATAAAACACATGTCCATTGTTGTGGTTTTTGTAGACTGTTCTTTTTTTTTCTGTCTCAGGTTGGTTTCATTCATTTTCTGCATATAAAGTGGTATGCAAGGGTACATGAAAATTCCAACAAACTATTAAAGCACATTAAGCTCTGCCTTTAAACTGTAACTGTATTAAAGTTTATTGTAAAATATCTGTGAGAAATCTGAGAGTGTGAGGTTGCTCCCATACACAGATATTGAATTAAAAAGATCAGTCCCCAAATACCTAAAATTACAGGTGCCGTGATCTACAAGTGTATATCATACATGTAACTAGTTGTCTAGCATTATCGATTACATTCAATTATAGTTCAATAACTTTCTGTGCAAACTTCTATGTTTGGTATCGCTTTTCGAACCCCCAGACACATGCACGTATGTGTAAGTATCAATAAGCTAGGCGATACCAATAGAAAGCATTCAGTAAAGATGTTTGCAGACAGAGGCAGGCAAAGGAAATGTGCAAATGCCATTTAGTACTACGCATTTAAGTGAACTGGATACTAATTAAGCATACATGGTTGCGCTTGGATATTAAGAATATTATTATTTCTCTTTTATGGGTATTTTTTTTGTGATAAACAAGAACTTTCTCAGGGTACTGAGGACATGTTCTTACACCTCAAATTTAAATTTCAGGGTACAGATGCACTTCAATGCTCTGACTTAATTATGAATAAAATGTTAATTGGTATACTAAATTTCCAGTTCATCTAGTGATTCCTTGTGCAGTGCTCAAAGTTTTAAATCCCCCTTTTGTTTAACACGTAAGAATGGATGACACTGTTTTTAAAGAGACCCTATTTCAACTTCTAAGCCACTTGTCTCAAGGTAGCATTCTGGCATTAATGTTTAATTTTGCATTATTCATTTTAGTTGGCTACAACCATCAAATTTGGTTTGTAAGGGTTATTTGTGTTTCTTAGCTGGCAGTCTCTTCTGTCAGAATTTGAACTTTAATCTATCAGTTTCGCTGCCCAATTTCATCTGATTTGCATTCGATTTAATGATGCAGTCATTCATGTTCAAGCGAATTTAATGATCATCGAGATCAACATTGAAAAAGCTAACTATTTCATTCAACTTGATGTCATCAGCATTCTATTTCATGATTTTTTCACATTTATGAACATTTTAAAAGTACATTCAAATTTAAATTGCATGCGAAACGCATTCAAATTTGCGTCAGCATTGCCATGATGAACGTGAAGGAATTCAATTCCACGAAAAGGCAATCATTTACAGCATTTGGGCAGTGCTTTTCATTTCTGCATATTTTCCATGTACATGTAGTAACTCATCTCATTCTGTTTGAACAGATAATCCAAGCTTAATGTGTGGTATCTTTGACTTATACTGATATTGTTAGTTCCTTTGATAAACCGTCATCTGAATCAACAACTTTCATAATTCATGCATACATACAACAACTTTCATGAGCATACACGTATGCACTTATATTCATTTATACAGAAATTTGAGAGATACAGTGTATGACCATTCCATTACAGATAATAAGGTGAAACTGGAAGAAAGAACAGAAAGAAGAGAACTTTGACATAAAGATGAAAATTGAGATGGGAATTTGATATACTGTATAAATGCAGTATTAGTCCCATAAAACAGTGCTTGTTTATGTTGATTGAATTCTAGTGTTTAAAGTTTGAATTTTTGTGCCTATAAATGAATCTCAATCTTGGGATAAAATTGAATGTCTATCCAGCTGGCACAAAATTGAATGCAAACTTTGCATTGTTCAATTCAATGAATTTCTCTCTAAATGAATTTCTCTGTAAATTAAATGATAATCAATTATAAAAAGAAATGATATGAGAGCAGAATGTTGACATAAATTGCTTGAATTTGAAAGTGTCATTAATTCAAATGCAAATCTAATGAAATTGGGCTGGAAAACCTATATTAAAAAAAAAATAATATATATGGTATTTTGCTGCTAGGTCCCATACATTGGCATTGAATGAAGTGGAACATACTGGGTCAAAATACTGGGTGAAGCTTCCATCTACAGTGTATTTTTGGTGTGTGTGAGTATACCACTACAGAACTGCTAGTACCTCAAAGATTGCACTCTGCTGACATTGTATGTTCATTAAAAAGGAAATCAGCTTTTCCTGTGTTGGCATCTCTCTCTGTCATTTCAGTATCTAAATCCATCTACCAGGGGGAGTATTGAAAGATGAATGGTGTTGCACATCAAAAACTATGGAATGAGGATGTTGAATGTTACTTTTGTTTTGACATTTCTTTGCTGAAGGTATTAATATCTCTAGCCTGTATGACAGCTTGTTCGTTTTAAAAAGTGGGAAGTTATCAATCCAGGGTAGGAGTATGATGGATTCAAGGCATGTAACTAGTGCCAACTCACATCCCCAAATTAGTCTGGTAGTACCCAGGTAACTTTATACTGCCAACGTTACCCAATACACAGGTGAAATATGGGTCACAGGAAGTTGGATAAGGACATATAGTGTCAACTCGCCACCCTGAATTAGTGCATGAGCTCATCATCACCAGCCCCGTGGTGGAATGGGAAGTGGAAGCGGTTTAGTACCTTGGATGGATTTGTAGTTGTTGTTGTTGGTTTTTTTTTTCTAAGGGGGGGGGGGGGGTTGGGGTTGGTAATGGTTGCTGAGTGAATCCGCTTTTGGTCTGACAAGCTTTCCCATCAGACACCATGACTCCAGGAGTGATATTACTCATATCTATGGGTAGTGGCAGAGGAGGATCACTTAATCCTAGGATAGTCTGCCCATGAAGAGAACCTGTGAGCAATACATCAAGTACTTTGCACACATAGAGGACATATGCCAGGGACTGAAGGTGTTCAAACTGGGAATGATGATTGACACCCATGGCTCAATTGTGAAATGATCCTACAGTAGGTCTTGGATTTCATAGCCCTCGTTGGTCCTCTGTCAGACTGTGGAAGTGATTGCAAAGTTCAAGTATGCAGTTATGCAGACGTGCATTGGCTGTATGTAGCACACAGTGTTTACTGGAAAGTAAAGGTCCATCACTGCTTGCTAGAATATTTAGGTAATTGACATTTTCTGCCGTTTTCTGTGGAACTTCCAGGACAATCGCAAAATTTGCTCTGCAGTTTTCTCTTTTCATGCCAACATGGACAGACAGTGAGATCATGCAGCACTCATGATTCTTGGACCTACAAGTTTTCTACATGACTGTGATGAAGTCAGTTCTAAATTAGAATGAGATTGAGTTTGAATTGCAGATGTTATGCAATCTCTGAAGCTGTCTGAACACTGAACATAAATCCTGATGAGGAGGCTTCTTGTGTCAATGCTGTGAATGCATTTTACATTGGAATAAAAAGCTTCCTCTCTGCCCATTCCAGGAAAGCATAGCTAGTGAGCTGAAACTTTAACTTGAAGCTATTAAGTGTCATCTTGAGCAATGTTTGACAGGACATTATCTCACCAATGTGCTGCTGCCACCAAACTTGTGATTCACAGCAATATGTTGAGGGGAAAATAGTCTCACCAGTCGAGTGACACCCAGGACAAGGCCTGGCTTGTAACTGACTCAACTCTGCATACTGTTCGGAATTTTCCCCATCTGATGTATCACCTTAGCAACTGATGAAGAACAATGTCACAAAATTTGTGTCACTCCTCTGGTATTTAGGTGACACAGTCTCACTGAGCAAGGAGAATTTCTGTGACCATGAGCAGTGAATCATAGAGAAACTGGTGCTTTCAATCCTTTCAGTTGTGGACTTCAACAGAGAGATGGCTTAGCAGGCTGCCTTGATACAGTATCACTTGATCTTGAAAGCTCAGCTTATAAAGATCATTACGTACACTGGACAGTCAGATCAAGAGTAGATCGAACATCATCTGGCCGCTTGTGGTGGATAATGGATCAGTTCAAAATTACTCTGTGTGGACATCATAGAGTCATTCTGGCCTATAGATCTGTTCATGACAAGAATTCCTGTGCCATACCTGCACACTCTTCAGGAAAAATACTGTGATTCAGAGCATACCCGGTAGTTCCCTTGTGCTGTATCTGATCATGTCTGCATTGGACAACTGAAGCAGCAGGAGAGCAAGAGAAATAGGGCATTTTTTGCTGTAATTCTTTTTTGCTGCAAATATTGTGTGTGAACTCCATTGCTATGACTGGACCAGCATATAGTAGTTGCATCATATGTTTAATCACATGTGGTTTTCATTGGAAAGTGCTACCTGTACTGTCGGACCCATTCTCTTTCTTGCTACAATGTAAATAATCTGCGGATGATATCAGGAGTGGCAACATGCAGTGTTTGTAGATGGACATATTCAATTTCCAATGTGTCTGAATTTTATATGTGCCAGTGGACATAATAGTAAGAGTCCTCCGACTGAACCCAGTGTACATGTAGATGTATTTCATGGGATGAGGATGGCTTTGAAGACTACGCTTCCCACGATGGCCTCAAAGAAAAGTACCTTTCAGTGGCCAGAGAGTGACCGCCACTTTTTGAGCCGGATACAGTCTCTGGAAAATGTATGTAAACTCACTTATTACCTGTGTGTAATTTCATTCATAAGCAAAAGTTGTGGTTACGGTGTCATAATTCAAGGATGCAGCTACTCAGTAAACTATTGCACTTGAGGAGAAACTTTGGCAGTATTACTGTAAAACCAGAAACATGCACAGCATGAAACTTTTGCGAATTGAAACCGACAGTCTTTTTGTGGCATGAAACATTTGTGAATTGCCACTGGCATTCAATGCATTGAGTGCAGACAAACTCCTGTTTGTGCATTTACTTTTGCAAATTTTGCGAATTTCAGCTCGCGAAATTTGCCAAAGTTTCATGCATGCAAAAAATGTTGATTTTACAGTATATAGCAGGAGTATGGAATGTGCCCAGTTTTACCTCAAAGAGAAGTAACACTTCATACTGGCATACCAATCATGGTTCAATGAAATGATGGCTATGGTCATCAGAATACCTTGTACCGAGTGTTGATTCTCACAACCAATAGGTTTCGCACTGAAAAATGAAAATATTCTTCTAGTTCCATTTTAATGTTTTCTCAAATTTTACCATTTATCAAACTGTTTTAAAGATCAATAGGCAGTGCTGCACTACATTTTTCCCAAATATGAACATTCTCTGTGCACTAGCGGACTACAGACATGGTCCATAAAGTCAGTGCTACAATGAAGACTGCACTGAGATATCTTGCTCATTTGAATACCTGTTTTGGTACCTAGATGGTCTTCATGCTCCCCTGATTTTTCATACCCAGCATCCTTCATAGGACATTCAACATATTCTCATACACCCTCTTATTTCTCTTGTTAATGGTACAGATTTTTCCTAAATAGTGGTGGTTTTTCCTCTATTGAGTGACAAGTATGAGTTGCTTATATTACCAGTGCGCAACAATTGTTTTTTTCTTGTCCAGAATGGTTGTTGTTGAATATTGATGTCATTTAATCAATTTTTTTTTAAAGAGGAAATCCACCCCAAAATGAATAAACTCCAAAAGAAATGGAAAAAAAATCCCTACAGAGTGCTCCAAGAATGGCAAAAATCAGATAAGAGATAAGGAAGATATGACATTTTTGGAAAACATTTCTTGACTAGTCCTTATGAATATTCAAATTCACACGAGCAAGTTGATGATGCCATGCCCTCACAATTTTTCATGTATAATGCTCCATATATGAAATTCAGAAAAAAAAATTATTTTTAGCTTATGCAGGTAATTTAAGCATATTCCCATACCAAGATATATCAGAGGTAACTTTTGCTGTTGTTTATTTTGGGTAGTTTCATGGCAAGTTTTATATCTATACTGCTGAAATATGAGATTTTTGTCATTTCTGCATATGAAATTATTAACGCGTTGAGGACGAGTCCCGGTATACTCAGGCAGGGGTCTATGCAAAATGCGTGTTGTAGCAAAATCAGCCCATTCTCAACGGGTTAAGAAATTGTGAAAACATGACATCATCAATTTTCTGATTTGAATATTCATAACAACTGTTCAAGAAGTGTTTTCCGAAAAATGTTGAAATTTCAGAATGTCATAATTTCCATATTCTTTATCCGACTTTGATCCTCATTGTATTGTTTTGCAGGGAATTTTTTTTTCTTTCTTATGAAATTGATAAAATTTTGGAGTGGATTTCTTCTTTAAGGTAAGTTGACTGTAGCGCAGACAAAACATTCAAGCTGGCTGTGCATGTGAGAAGTGCTGCACATTGGAAAAGTGCTCACCAGTCAAGGAAGTATTATGTTATTCCAATGTGTGATGTTTGACAGCCAAAGACTGAGCATTCAGATGAAAATCTTGCCCCATACTAGGGTTCAGGTCATGATCACAATTGCGCTATTTCCCACAATTTTCAGTGCTACACTGCAAAATAACGGCAATAGTGTGTGTGTGTGTGTGTGTGTGTGTGTGTGTGTGCATGATTGATACGTAGCCTTCACATCATATGTGCCTTCTGACATTCAATTTTTTGTCACTCTTTTTCTGGTTTCCATGCAGATGCTGTCCAGCATCACCAGTGAACTTGATTTTATGCTGAAAGACCTGAAGAAAAATGAGACGTTCACTCAGTCCTCTCCCAAGTCGCCCCTTATCGCCTCAACTTCCAATATATCCTTCGAGAGCAAGGACAGGTAAACTGACATTTTCCTTGTATCTTGCTACTTTGTTTTGCTCACTTTCAGAAGTTCCAAGGGTGACAACAGTATGCCTATAGAAACATGGATTATATACTTCAAGAGGTGGGCAAAATGGAATTTGAAATATATTCTCTCATGTCTTTTGATAAACTACATGCATTGTTTTTCTCTTCTACGTGTACAAGGAAATTTATCTAAATATACCATTATGTTGCATTCAGACCTATTGGTACTTCAGTAAAACGTGATAATTTTCTTGGTTGGGGGGGGGGGGGGGGGGTCAGTATGATCTGAAAGAGGACTCCTTTTCCTTTTTTTTCCTTTTGTATATAATAGCAGAGTATTTGTGTATGCCCAGAGTCTTCGAAGTTGCAGACCTTATTGATAAAATTTTGTTGAATTGCATCGTCATAATGGCTCAAATTTTCTAAATGCTGAGCAAATATGAAGCATTTAAACATGCATGCACTTTGAAGTCAATTTGTATTCTGGCAACTTTACTGCTTCACTGTATTTATGCTGTAAGATCCAGAGGCAATGCCACAATAGCAAATTAACAGTTGTTTATGCATATAACAGAATTTATTATCATACAAATGTTATTCGACTATACTGTCAATATGATTGAAAGTGCTAGTATTCCTTAGAGAAAAAGCCTAAAGATAGCACAATTGTTTGTCACAAAAATCCTCTGGCTGTTTGTTTGTTTGTTTGTTCGTTTTTTTGGTGGAGGTTTCTTAGATGATTTTATGTATTATGTTGTCAGCTATTAAGGTTTACATGAAGAAACTTTTCCTTCAAAATTTTGACGGACAATTACAATCAAGTGCCAAGCAAGTCTTGTATGCTCTCGTAAAGACCTTTGAACTGAGTGTAGGTACTTCATGTGGCAAACAATCGAGTAATTGTAATATACATGGGATAGAACGGTTGTGCATGAATATGTAGTCCATACGATGTTCTTCTCATTAATCTATGCAGGAATGTACTGTGGAACAGCAAACAAGGAGCCATCCAGATGGGTACTGAGAGTGAAGAGGTATGCTTATTGTAAATGTCAAGTTCATAAAATTGTCAGACGTATGGTATTGGCCTGTTATTAACAAGATAGGGTATTTGTTTTACACCCAGTAATCCTGACTCATCAATGCTAAACTGGTTTGGTAGTTTCATTTTGGGAATGTTTGTAGCACATCTGCTGAAGGTAAGTTTGTTGCTGTTGTAAACCATGTTCACCAGTTGACACATCTTATGGCATGTTAGTTTGCTGCTTGGCTCAGATGTCCAGACACAAGCTTTTGATTTATAAAAATGATGCCATTTTTATGTCTCAGGATAGCAAGGCGCTTGCAAAGTTATTCCACAGCAGGTGTGCCTAGCTTACATAATGGGTAAGTTTAAGGGGGATTTACCAATGCCAATCTAATTACTAAGCTCAGCAGTTTATGGCTTAGCATAAATACTGTACAACATACGTAGGGACTAAGGGCATGAATAAAGCACATCCTTTTTACAATTTGTACACATTTCCTTTGACTAATGATGATATTCTATTTTATATACCCCAGGACAAATTTCGAGTGTAGTCTTTAAATACATTGTAAATGTTGAGCTGTGATTTCTAAAGTACAATTCCACATCATAATCAACTTGCCTGTGATACATAGGGTACTATTAGATGAGCTCTGTGGTAATGAATGGTTTCATGTGAAAATGGACCTAGAACAAAGAAGTTACAGAATTTTTAAATTTCCTTTGTTCTTAATGAATGTGTGATAGTAGATGCTATTTCACATTTAAATTGGCATAGGTGATGATATATATTCACCTCGTAAGATCTTCAATTGAACTATACACATTTTGAGTAAAAATATGTCATTATTTGATAGGAAATCAGTAAAATGCATCCTTTACATCAAATTGTGGCCTTTGTAATAACATAGCAACAATTATGTAAGTGTAGTCTTTTAAACAAGATTTTGATGACATATACAAGTGTTGTTTCCGTACGTGTGTGTGTCCGTGTGTCCGTCCGTCCGTGTGTCCGTCCGTCCGTGTGTCTGTCCGTCCGTGTGTCCGTCCGTCCGTGTGTCCGTGTGTGCGTCCGTGTGTGATCAAAATCTTCAATTTGCTACTTCTCTGTCATTTATGAGCCAATTTTGATTCTGTTTGCTTTATATGATAGCACTACATGGGAGCTTTGAAACTTCTACACAGAATTTCAGTCGTGACCTTTGACCTTGACCTTTGACCTATATTGTACATTTTGCTACAAAATGCTACTCCTTCGCCATTTCTAACCCGATTTCGATTCCGTTTGCTTTATGTGATGGCACTAGGTGAGGGCTTCAAAACTTCTACACAGAATTTTGACCTTTGACTTCTTTGACCTTTGACCTTGATTTTTTGACCTATATTGTACATTTTGCTACAAAATGCTACTCCTTCGCCATTTCTAACCCGATTTCGATTCCGTTTGCTTTATGTGATGGCACTAGGTGAGGGCTTCAAAACTTCTACACAGAATTTTGACCTTTGACTTCTTTGACCTTTGACCTTGATTTTTGACCTATATTGTACATTTTGCTACGAAATGCTACTCCTTCGCCATTTTTAACCCGATTTCGATTCCGTTTGCTTTATATGATGGCACTAGTTGAGGGCTTCAAAACTTCTACACAGAATTTTGACCTTTGACTTCTTTGACCTTTGACCTTGATTTTTAACCTTTATTGTGCATTTTGCTACAGAATGCTACTCCTTCGCCATTTCTAACCCGATTTCGATTCCGTTTGCTTTATGTGATAGCACTAGGTGAGGGCTTCAAAACTTCTACACAGAATTTTGACCTTTGTCTTCTTTGACCTTTGACCTTGATTTTTGACCTATATTGTACATTGGCTACAAAATGCTACTCCTTCGCCATTTCTAACCCAATTTCGATTCCATTTGCTTTATGTGATGGCACTAGGTGAGGGCTTCAAAACTTCTACACAGAATTTTTTTTTTCTTGACATGGGTAATAGTGTGCAGTTTATGACTAAAATTCCACAACTCTTGTTTTAAGTCCATTTGTAATGACACTTTTTCTATTGTTTTACTGATTTTACTCTGTTTAAATAAGTAATTTGACAAGACATTATTTTGACTGATAATCAGTCTCTTCTCAAGTAGGATAAGGGTTAAATTATAAAATGTTTATAAACTTGATATACAATGAATCCTTTGGTCAGGTGACACTATGAATGATCTACTGTACACAGAGCTCTATAAATGTTACAGAGTGTCATAAGTTGTGGTTTCAGTTGATATGTGTTGAGATATAATAGGTCTACTTATAGCCAGTGTTGTGCTGCAGTGCAAAGACTTTTGAATTATATCCCAGAGGTGCTGTAGACATTGTTTGTCACATCAGTTCACTGGGATGCAGTTGGTGCAGCACTGCAGGTCATATTTTGTATTGCCCATTCAACTGAATGTATTTAAAAATATGCTTTAGCAAACTAGGTTTTCTTTTCTCTTTCCTTTTTTTTTAAAGGAAGGGAGATATGTCAACAGCTGTACCAACTATTTTCTATTCACAGATTGGTACATTTCTGTCCTAGTGGCATATTTGTCTGTGGCAGATTACCCAGAATGTGAGAGCTAAGAGTGCAGGTGCAAGCTCTGTTTCATTATGTAACACACCTAATGATTTACCAAAATGAACCATTAGGCGTTTTCACATCAGCCCGATGTTTCGAAATAGCGTGCTATTTTTGACTTGGGAAATTAACCAGATTACGAAATAGCGCGCTATTTGATAATGTAAATACAAATTAGCGCGCTAATTGATCGAGAAAATTTCTCGAGTCCAACTCGGGAAATTTCCGAAATAGCAGGATAATTAACTAGCGCGCTATTTGATGATGTTCAGGCTGATGTGAATAGGAAATGAAATAGCGCGCTAATTTGCGATCGCAAAAAATATCTCGAGCTTGGATTTTTATCGGGCTGATGTGAAAACGCCTAATGTGCTACAATAATTGGGGGGATGACAATCATAAATTATGACGAATGCTGCTTGGGGCAGTGTAATAATTGTGCTGTAACAGACTATAGGTTTCAGTCTACCCTATTTTCTGACTCCCCCCCCCCCCCCCCCCCCCCCCAAAAAAAAAAAAAAAAAAAAAGAAGAAAAATAAAATTACTTAAAGATAAGGACAAAGATGGGGAACTATCATACTGTGAAAATCATTGATAAACCAAGAATTACAACAGATGAAAGAAGGTTTTTTTTTTTGGGGGGGGGGTTGGGCAAGATTATTTAACAACATTGTCACCATCTGACAGTAGATTCAATGTTTGCATCATAAGAATTAATGTTAGTATTTCAGATGCTCAAGTAGATGTCATATTGAAAGAAATTACCTATTTTTAACTTTAATGCATCAGCTAAGCATGAAACAGAATTTCTTGACTGCCCTCTTAAATGTGAAAGTTGTGATCAAAGATAATCAATTCAACTTTTCAATAGAGTTTCTGGGTATAAGTTTGAAAGCATATGAATTTTCTATGAACACTGCAGAAATAAATTATTATAACAGGTTTATGGACTACTGCTTAGAACTTCTGATATTATGTCTGAAGTTGAATGAATTTGAGATGAGACATACATTTGTACCAGTACAAAATGATTAACTCCTAGATGGCGGCTCATTGAGCAGAACTTAATGTAATCGTGGTCAGTACACTGTTTCTGTAATGTATTACAATTTCTGGATGTTTCTCTGTCTCAGCCTAGTAACAAAGCATTTCATTCACCTGCTCCCTCCCATTACGATATGTAGGCTGGAATTTGCTTAGTTATTGCTAGGTAGGGCAAGCCTCTGCCAAACTTTGTGGTTGTTAGGGGCAACTTTTGTGAGCAAAGCATGCATAAAATCTGAATACAGTACAGAACCTGTCTATTCAAGCACATCAGAGCTGGTCAGATGAATCAGATAGCAATGGGCAAAAGCATATGTGTATATCAACAAAATTTTATGATTTCTACACTCCTCCCATTCAGACAGACCATGTTATGAAGAAAACCCTGCATGAAAATTAAAGTTGTAGCAACTTATCATATGAGCTTGTACTTGCGTTCATGTCTGTATCATGCTCACATTCTTATGGCATAGAACTTTACCATAAACTGCAAACTATGTGTTGCTGCTGTAAATTATTTTCATCACACTGCAGTATTATAGGAAGTATGTTCATTTCTAAACTAGTGTTGAACCCAAGATAACTTCAGTGCAGTCATTATAGAGGCATTTCACAACTTGTGACCTGTTCCTGAACTGAACTCCCAAACATACACAGTGAAACACAGTGTGCCACCCATTATTTCCTGCTTGGAATTGAGCAGGTTCAAGTGAGTTCTTTTCCAGATGGGGAGAACAGATAAAAGATTAAAGAGTGGAAGAAAAGTATTTTTCCCCGTGAAATTATAGGTAAGTGGATCTGACATCATAACTATGTATTAAGACTACTACATTTTTAGTTTTTCCTTATATTCAGTCTATTTGTGCGTACTAATATAGAGGAATATCCGTCAGTTGCAGAATTTTATTGAATGCTGAGCATGGTGACAATGTTTATTTGTTTGTTTGTTTGTGCTTTCAGATTCCCAAATTGCAGCTGCCTCCCAAAACTTCCAAGCAGCACCCTGCACACCCAAGCTCACTAGAGGTTCCGTCCAGGCCTCTCCAGCCAGTAGTTCAGGGGGGATGGGAAGCCCCCAAGGGCACCCCTGCCCCACCCGCTCCAACCTTGAGTAGCCTAATGGCAGAGTTTGGCCCTCCATTTGAGAGCGATGTGCTGACCATGAAGACCAGGCTGGTGCACACCAAGGGACTCTGGTTCCTGCCATCAACACAGAGGGCAGCAGCTGCACACTACCTCCAGGGCCAGCCTATTGGGGTGAGTTCAGTGGCTGTCACTTGAATCCCTCTACACTGTCACGGATGTCCAGCTTACTCATAAACTAGGACCAACGCATGATATCCTGTTAATCCCAACATTACTGGAATGGCCTTCCTGTGGGGCTGTGTCATTGTTATGCTTCACCAGGTGTTATCCTGAACCCAATCATGGACAAGTTTGGGAGGGAATCAACTGATTGTCAAGAAGATCAGCACATCTAGGCATTAGGGTATAGGTATCCGTACACTCTTCCACTTGATGACAGTGCGCTTCAGAAAATTTGTACAAGTGTACAGGCCAATTATTCATTTGACCTGAGACAACCTTATGTTCATGGTATAAGAATACCTATCCAACCCTTTGGCTTTATTATTGTGGACATAGTTCATTACTTGCTCACTGCAAGAATCATGATTTGAAGTAGGTTGGAAATTTCTTCCATTTTGTGATTAAATAGAATTGTTATACTGAAAATATGTCAGTACTATTATTTTGATCTTGTTCAGGGCTATGGGTGTGTGTTAATGTACGTATTGTGTGTGTACATGTATGAAATATAATAAATAAATAAAATATTGATTGAGATAAAGAAAGTCGTGAATCATAACCAGCATTTATGAGGAGAAAGTGGGTTTTACCCGGATAGGGCAGCTTGATTGTGGACACTGCTTGATGGCAACATTCAGGCTGTGTATGTGCAGATGTTTTCCCTGGACACAGGTAAATGTAAACACGGATGGCTGAGACAAGACAATGTGTGATTTCAAGTTTGGTGCTAGTGCTATTGCTAGTGTTGTCTCCCAAACAACTGCCTTAAATCAAGCTCTAACACCAACAGTCAGATTTTAAACTCAAGTGATACCAATCAAAATGATCAATCCTGACAGTGGGTGTTACCATCACACAACAGCGAAAAAGTGGCGGTAAATGGTTCTAGTCAAATATAAAAAGATGTAGTCATGACTGCTTAGTTTTAGAGAAATAATGAGGAAAAGAATTGAAATGCCACAAATTTCATTCCTTCTCCAAAACACAATGATCTTAATTTTGCTCCCAGGCTCAAAAGTATGTAGCCATGTCTAGAGTATTTAAATAGTGTACGTCAGCGATCATTGCATTAGCATAGACTTTGCATCACAACGTACATCTATTATGGACGTGAATATTGGTCTGCACAGCAATACTAACACCAGCATCAAGCTTGAAATGGCAGAGATAATAATCCCTAGGGGCTAGTGTTAGCCAATGGGAAAATTAAAACAAACACATGAATAGCCAACACAAATGGTGAAGCTCGATTCAGCAGACAGCATTCAACACCAGGCCCAACACCAACTATCTGAAATACATGTGTACAACATACGTCATAATTTTTAGGTCAACCTCCCAACACTGACTGATTTCAAGTTTGGTCTTATTTGCCAGTGCTGGTTTTGAGATAGTACTAGCACTAGCACTATCACTGGAACTTGAAATTATCCATTATTGTGGCAGCATTTCCAGGGCACACTAATGTTAGCACTGCAATTGGACAAGCCATTATACTTTGTGTAGTATTCAGATGAATCAATTTTCTGGTCTCGGTCTATCAGGGCAGTCACCCCGAACAGTTGTCCCAATGAAGATGTGGTCTTCTTGTAGTTTATTTGAAAGAGTCCTTAACCCATGCACATACCAGATCTCATTAGAGTGTCCAGTTCCTGTGTGTGAAGTCTAGAATGTAATTTTTTAACTTCAGATTGAGTCAGCAGAGAGACAAAAGTAATACAGAAAACCAATGTCCTTATATGACTCTGCTGAATGTCTTGTTTTCAGAAGTTGATCTATTGCATACCTTTGAGTAGGATTGCAAGTTGAACTGACTCACACAGGAATAGAAAGTATTCAAGTTTTGCGGAGTTTCAGGAGGGATAATTGTAAACTTGCACAACAGGTTCTATAAAGTAGATGATGCACATGACAATCTATAGTATGTTTCATAGCATCGTTGAAAGTAAAAATGGAGCTACTGTATTATTGATTACACATTGAAGTGGTTCAAGGATCGTTTTAGTGCAATTTATAGTGCAGCTTGATATAGAACTTGATAGATACAGTACTGTACACAAGGCACATTGTGCAGTTTTGTTGTTGTTTTTTGTGAATTTTGTGAGTTGACTGATAGAAATGCAAATAAAAACTGGCATTTAAACATTATTACCCACAACACTAATGCCCTATTGTGTCTCCAAGATGGGAAATCACTACATTTTCCTCTAAAAAGGGAGAAATCTTATTCCTCTTATCACTGTGGTTCTTGATTGAGAGGTCAACCACTCACTGAATTATCTAACAAGTCCCAATTCATGAAGTGTTTTACTCACTTCATTTGTAAATAATCTATTCATTCATTTGTAGTTAAATTTGTACTAGGTAATCTGTTGTACTATCCCAATATGCCTTTTCACCTGTTTGATGTGCAAATTATCATTTCATAATAGTTTTGTGTTATTGTTGATAAGGAAAATGCTAGAATGAAATGAAATGTTGTAGTCACAAAGTATGTGTTTTATAGAGTAGATTATGATTTGTAGTCAAATGATTATGACTTCTGCAGTTTTATAATTTTTGTAGCTCACATACAGAGGTATATGGCAAGGACTGCTGGACATTGCATTGCATTTGCATTTCATCTGTTGTCCACTGTATGTTATGCATCTTGCATTATGCTTTGCCTATCAACTTTTACACATTTTGTCTGCTGTTTGAAAATCCATGGTCTGATTTCATCTTGAATTTGCAGGAATGTTTCAATGGAGCTGGGAGGACAGTTGTTCATTTGATACAAGGTTAACAATATAAGTTTTTGATGGTACATGGATGTAGTGACGGTTGTGGAATATGAGGGGTCCTAAGTGGAGACTTTGGAGTAAGGCTCCTGAGCATCAGACTATGATGAATTTCAAGCATGATCTTGTGTCTATTAGACACATTTTTTATGCCTCCGCCACGAAGTGGTGCCGGAGGCATTATGTTTTCGGGTTGTCCGTCCGTCCGTCCGTACGTCCGTACGTTCATCCGTCCGTCCGCTTTTGTTTACGCGATAACTTGAGTAATATTGACTGGAATTTTACCAAACTTGGTCCAAGTATACAGTATGATGGGGCAATTACTTGATTAGATTTTGGGTGAAATTGGCCAAAGGCCAAAGGTCAAATCATGAAATTGTATCCGTTTACGCGATAACTCAAGACTGGATCGAGGAAATTTCACCAAACTTTGTCGGAGGATGATGTATGATGGGACAATTACTTAATTAGTTTTTTAGTGAAATCGGACAGAGGTCAAAGGTCAAAGATCAAGGTCAAATCCTAAAATTTATCTGTTTACGTGATAGCTCAAAACTGGATGAAGCAGATTTCACCAAACTTGGTCCAAGGATGATGTATGATGGGGCAATTAGTTGAGTAGATTTTAGTGACATTGACAAGAGGTCAAAGGTCAAAGGTCAAGGTCAAATGCTAAAAATGTTGCTATTTCCCCCATATCTATGCAATGCCCAAAGGTATTTTCTTGAAACTTAGTGTAGACATGTACTACTGTGTAAAGATTCTCCAGAGAGAGTTTCATGTCATACGTGTCAAAAGGTCAAAGGTCTGGTGAAAATGTTGCAATATCACTTTTCTCGCAAATGGTTCAATGTATCTTTATGGAACTTGGTACATATGCATGTACTGACTGGCAGGGATTATCTAGGGAATTTAGGGGTCATGGGTCAATAGTCAGGGGTCAAAGGTCAAGGTCAACTCCTCAAAATTTTACTATTTCCCTCATATACTAGTATATGCAATGCTTGCATTATTAGTTTTAAAACTTAATATATACATGCATTACCTAATGGAGATTCTCTGGGAAATTTCCAGCCAGAAGGTCAAAGGTCAAAGGTTAAGGGTCAAAGGCCAGGTTTCAACCCCCCCCCCCCAAAAAAAAAAAAAAAAAAAAAAATCTATTTTGTACTGTAATTACACCCTTTCTTCATACCTTGGAAATTACTCAATGCATAAACTTATAAAAGGGTCGGTCAGAAGTCAAGTAAAAATTCTCAATTCCCCAAATATGTGTGCCTGCACTTTTAGACAATTATAGCAAACCCAGTTCAAGGAAAGTGAACATTCAAGATATTTCTGACAAACCTGTCATTTCAATATTTTGCCAGTTATGTGAAACTGTCATCACACATTGTGAAGACATTGTACTGTACACCTATTGGGAGAATCATGCATTATGGCGGAGGCATCAGTCGCCATAGCGACATTTCTAGTTTTCTATGTAGTCTATTTAATAGGTAGAGAACTATGACTGCTTAGAGGCCCCTGAAGAGATAGCAGTGGTTACAATTTAATTGATGAAGGATCATCGGAGGAAAGTTACATCAAAGTCAACTATGCTTTGGTTTTGATTTCCACCCTCACAGCACTCTCTCACCCTCGAGGTTTGTGAATAAGGAAGGATGCATGTAACATTAGACAAGCTAGCATGTGCCTATCCAGCCAGTCATGGCCGTGGTTTTCCCCAGCTCAGAAGGTGCAAAATGAGCACATTTTGCATGGCAAATTTAGTGCTATCAAGATCAGGTGGCGATATTTTCCTGTATCATGAAATTCACAACCCAACAATAATTTGCAAAATTCATGAAATTCAAACCCTCAGAGGAATAGAATAACAGCTTTTACAATAAGTGACAGTATGTTTTGTTGCATACAAGTTCCAAAGGACGTAGATTTCTTGCTTTGAAGAATAATGATAGTATGTAGTTTGTGTTTCAATGCTTACAGCTACTCTTGTGTGTTGTATATTCGATGTGACTTTTTTTGTCATTTTGAATATAATTTGTTAATATGTTTTTGTGATGATATGTGTGTGTAAAATCGTGAGTTATTGTAAAGCACGTAGGGAACATTGATTTGTTATACATGTAGGTGTATGGGCCATAGAAGCTCTATCGTCATTATTATTGTTATTAAATTGTTATCATTATTGATATTATTATCATTGTAGTGCACAACTTCTTTCTTTTTTTCAATTAAAGCAATAAGTCATTTACGTGAAATATCAAAAAGAAAAATGTAAAGAAACCTAAAAGATAAAGCAGTATTAGTACATTTTCTTTATTTTCTTTATTTGCTCAACAAACTCTGACAGAGTTCTGTCAGAATCTTGCACTGATTTGTGAATAAAACAAGACTGCCTGCATACACACACAATATCAAACTAGCCTTCCCAGCAACATTTTATGGCAGGTGTTTGCTGCCCTCACTGCTCACATTTGTATATTCTCTTGTGAAACTGTATACCGTCTCACAGAATGTCCAGTGAATGTTATTACAATGATAAAAAAGAATGAAACACCACATTTGGGTAGCAGACCAGCTCTTTCAAATGCTTGCAACACTAATTGTTTCTCAAACTATTTCTCAAATTTTTGGCCATTCACAAAAAAATTTGGCACATATGAATGAATCAATGTGAAGTTTTTCAAGACACATTACCGGTAAGTGCATTGCCATAATAACAGTGCATTATGGCCCCTAAATCAAGAAAAGCCTTGCAAAATTGAATTCTTCTCTAGTTTTTTATGTGATTGAGAAGAAATTTGGTGCATTACAAGTGTAGTAACTAATATACAGTTGCACAGGACAATTTTTTAATGAGTACTGGAAGTGTATTGTTGTGGTAGCAGTGCCTTATGGCCCCCACATCCGGAAAAGCCTTGTAGATTTAGATTTTCCTCCAGATTTTTATGTGACTGAGGAAAAAAATTGGCACACATGGTGACTGTGATATAGAGTTGAATAAGACAAATTTTCATTAAGAGTGTCAGAAGTTCCTTGCCATGGTAACAGTGCATTGTGGCCCCCAAATCAGGAAAACGCCTTGCAGATGGAATGTCTTCAGATTTGTTGCAGTTCAAATCAAATTTGGCAAGCTTGTTGAACATATGCAAAGTTGTACAGGAAAAATTTGTTCGAGTAGCAAAAGTATGTTGCCATGGTGACAGTGCATTGTGGTCCCCATATCAGGAAGAAGCCTTGTAGATTGATGTTCTTCACTTTGTTAACAACACCTGGTGAGTGTGATGTAAAGTTATGCAAGACCCATCTTTCAAAATTATCAAAAAGTCTATTGCCATGATAATAGCACATTAGTTACTGTTTATCATTCTTGGCAGTGTAACAGTGAAGAAGTGTTAGGTGAGAGTATTAATCACCTTAAGTGATATTTCTAGTTGTTTCCAGCTTATTACATGACTTCTGACAAAGGAAAATTATGAAATTACCCAGTATATGACATGTTTTACACTGTAATAGGGGAGCTTCTAGTCACCCTAGGCCTCTCCTTGAAAAAATTGTAAATGTAGAGGGTACTGCATGGTTTGCAGAAAAAAAAAAAAATCTATATATTTATGTATACTTCATTTAATAGGGAATTTATGTCCAAGAAACTCATCAGTTAGATTGAAAGCAGTGAAACAAAAAGAAACTATGACAATTTTATGATATCATATGCCATAAAGCTAGAAAACAAACAATCCAAAAGTGCTCCAAGCCATTCAAAAGCCAGAATATCAAGAAATGGGGCATGCTCTAGGGTTGACAGTATACAACCCCCTATTTTCATAACTTGAAATGACACTGATATTACTAGTTCTAGAGAGAAGATTTTGCTGGATGTGAGTCTGAAATACATGCTAGGGACTGCTATTTCAGTTTCTTTCAATACAGAAGCAGTTAGTACTGTCATACAAATCAGAAAAATGATACGAAATTTGTTGCCATTTCATGTTTTGAACACAGAAGGAGATGAGAGACATAATTATACCCACAGTAAGTCATGAAACAGTGATGGCTATGCTGAACAACCAAAAGAATAGCATTGGTCATTAACTGACATTTGCTAATAAAAATTTCTTGCTTTTGTCTCATCTTTCACATTGAACCCATTCAAACTGTCGAAAGAATTTGTTGGTAAATGTATATTTTCATTCTAATCAAGTTATTTTCACATGCCTCAAAGCAAACTTGAATCATGTTCTTTCTAATCAAATCACGATTGACCAGTCATGGTTTTGAGGTGTTTTCCTTTCAAATTTTGCTTGATTCTGGTTGTACATTGATTGTCATCTTAATTGTTTGAGTTTGAGATGATGAGCTTAAATGGACAATTCTAGTTTCATCCAGCAAACCAGCCATGTGTTCATTTGACACGCACACATTTTCCCTTCATTTGTGTGTTCTGATACTAGAAGCTTCGTGTTTAAAATGTGAAGTTAATGTCACAGATGCTGTATGGGATGACATTTGCAATGTGAGATTGGTAGGGAGAGTCATGTAAGTGACTGAATAGCCTGTGAATCTTAAGTTGACTAGAAATGCATACATATGTATAAAAGAAACATGATTTTAAATATTTTTTTTTTAGAAAAAAAAACATTTTCAGTCTGAAAGTAGACTATATGTACATACTGCTTTTATGTGATGGTCCTCTTGGTGGCTACACTGTATGCATGTGCTTCATTAGCCTTTTCTGTGATATATGTATTTGGGACATTGTTTCTCTTATTCTCATTTACACACCTGCACCTCAAGGATACTTAATTGTCTTTCTTCTTTCTAATCCTATTTTTGTCAGCTATATTTTTTTTTTTGTCAGCTTTAATGGTGATACCAGACAGAAAGTAGATTTATGGTGCATTAAAACCTATATTAGAAGGAATAACCAGCAAGCCAAAAGACCTGTTAGTTTAGTTTCAAAACATGATATGAGAGTAAAACTATGCTCTCTTTGCCATGTTAATAAAATGACCACCAAAATGTTGAGTACCTCAAAACTCTATAGGATGCATCAATCTACCAGATTCGAATTCAGCACCCCCAAAATAGGCTGAAATTGTCATTTAAAAAAAAAAAATTATTTACCATGATAAGGAAATACTTTGATAGGAATTTCAATTTTTGGCTGTCATTGATATATCAAAACCCTAAGAGATGCATGAGTTACTTCAACCAGATTCAGATGCGACGTCCTTGAAATAGGGTAAAACCATCAATTTATTTTCCATTTTTACCATTTATTAGGAATATTTCCAACTCCTCAAGGATGCATCCAAATCATCCAGATTTGGATTTAGCACACTTGAAATATTTATAGGTTAAAACATCTTTTATCTCTTTAATTTTTCACCATTTATAAAGAAATAAAGTGTATATAGGATTTCAGATTTTGCCGACCATATTGGTGGCCATCCTGAATATCATATTAAAGGACAAGTTCACCTTCATAGACATGTGGGTTGAGTGAAGGCAGCAATATTAGTAGAACACATCAGTGAGAGTTTGAGCAAAATCGGACAATCCGTTAAAAAGTTATGAATTTTTAAAGTTTCTGCTCAGTCACGGCTGGATGAAAAGACTACTATAGCTTGTGATGTCACATGAGTACAACGATATAAAGAAAGAATAGAGAAAATTCAACATATTTCCATTTTTCTCGCATAACAAAAGAACACTCGACTTCTCTCTTTCAGAAGGCAGGGGGAATAATATTACCCTTAACATACGTCAGTAGCAAGTCGAAGAAATGTGCACTTTATTCAAAAAGTAAAGTTTTGTGAAATTCTCTTTTTATTTTCCTTATATAGTTGTACGCATGTGACATCATACACTGTAGTTTAGTCTTCTCTTCCAGCAGTGACTGCACAGATACTTAAAATATTCGTAACTTTTGAACGGATTGTCCAATTTTCCTCAAACTTTCACTGATGTGTTCTACTAATATTGCTGCATTCTCTCAATCCCTATGTATATGAAGGTGGACTTGTCCTTTAAACTCCTCACGGAGGAAAGAGGTTGCATTTATCTAACTCGTGAGAAAGAATCACTTTTCAGAACGCGTTCAGAATGGCGTTTTACATGGTTTGAAATGCATTTCTTGGGATGCGGCATTTATAGAACCACCATATAATCACGGTTCGAGTGTTATCACTGCACAGCTTCTTTGCGGTGTTTGACCTGGGAAGTAGAGGTCAACTGCGTGCCACCAAACATGCCTTCATCATTCACGCACAAACAATGGGTAGAAAACACAAATGGCACACACTTTTCTCTGCTACCAGAAACAGAAGTGACTGACACTCTGTTAGCCACTTGTGGGGAGTCGTGATGGGAAGTGACAGTGAACTGAAAGGGGCATCATTAGCACTCCTGTGCCCGACTATGTATAAATGGGGCATGAGCTGCAAGCAATTCATAAAATGTGCTATCGGCACATTGATGAGTTGATCGTAGGTTTCTTTTCATTGTCTGTATGTTAATGCTTGCATTGCACATCACAACATGCGCTGAGACTCGAAAGATGACTGCTGTGATGAAGGTTGCTGGAAAGATTTTGTCAAAACTTTACAGTTATTTAAAGGGAGCCCAAACTCAAAGAGCAATGTGGATTGAGTGAAAGCAGCAATATTAGTAGAACACATCAGTGAAAGATTGAGGAAAATTGGACACTGGCTTTTGGGTGCATTGCGTGAAGTGCCCTTTAAAATCCAACAGCAGGGCAACTCTGACCTGCTCTTAAATGCATAATTTGTTTGTTTATAAAATGCATTATACAGGTATATGTGAATAAATCACTAGGACTCTGCAGCTGCAGTCAAAATGACAAGCACTGAGCATGAGGTATGTTGTGTGTCGCTGTGTTTGTGTGTGTGCATGGTGCTGACTGCTTATCTTACAATATTTGAGGAGCTTACACAGTTTGAGGTAGTAGGACTGGAGGGGATTCCATGGGGGAAGTCTGATAAACCTGGAAAAGGAAGAGCAATGCTCCAAACCGTTTCCTTAGCTCCTCGTCACATACCACTCTTGGCAACAACCCCCTGCACGCACCTCAGCTCAAGTTAAGTTTGACTATCACATTCTGACATGAAATACATTGTGTATTGGAATAGTATATCTCTGTTCCTGTGTGAATTCTCATCATTTAAGATCATCCTTGTTACCTCCGCCAAGGGAGGAGGTTATGTTTCCATTACCGTTGGTTTGTTGGTTTGTTGGTTTGTTTGTTAGTTTGTTTGTCCGTGTGCAAAATAACTCAAAAAGTAGTGAACTGATTTGGATGAAACTTGCAGGAAAGGTTTAGAATGATACAAGTAACAGACGATTAAATTTTGGTAGTGATCCAAGAATTTTTTGGAATTTATGAAGGATCTTTTATATTTTGGCAGGTAGGGTCAATGAACTTGGGAGTTCAGGCAGCGCGTATTTGAGGTTTGCATGCGCGCACTAAAGTGTGTGCTCTAGTTTCTGCCAAAGTGAGGCGCGCCGCGCAGCTGGAAGTTTATGACGTAACGAAAGGTTTCTGTATTGGGAAATCGCGCGACTTTCAGCACACAATGCTGTAAGTACGTATGGGTGCAAATCACTGATATCTCTATGGAAGAACAAGATCAGTGGTGGAAATGAGCTGCATGCTTGGCGGAGGTCTGTGCTCTCAGAGTGCTTCTTTAGTTTTCTTAGATTCGTTTACAAATGTATAATTTTGACACACACACACACAACAGAAAATTGCATCAAACAACATCTCATACTAAATGTATAACAGAATATGTGCTCTACATAAAATATGTATATTTCAATCCTTTATTGTGTTTTGTAGGTGAAGAAGGAGAAGATAACTCTCTACTGCTGTACTTACTAACTATGATGTATGTAAAGGTAACTTTGTTATGTCTGTTTTCAATGCATTTCAGAATTGGAAGAGTTAATACATATGTCTAAGAACAAAACAGTCTACAGTAGGATTTCAAGGGAAATTCACAGAGGAAGTTTTTGTAAATACAGAGGTATTAGAGTAAGCCAGAGATTATGAAAGTCACAGAAAAGTTATACATGAGATTAGAAGCTTGGATTATTAGCTCACCTGAGCCAAAGGCTCAAGTGAGCTACTTGCGATCACATCTTCGTCCGGCGTCCGGCGTGCGTAAACTTTTTACATTTTCATCGTCTTCTTGAGAAACCCCTCAACCGATTTTTCACCAAACTTGGCAGGTAGCATCCCCTAGGGGGATAGGATCTCAATTTGTTCACATGGGCACCATACCCCTCCTGGGGGCCCCCAGAGGGGCCCAAACCCCCCAAAATTAAGGAATCTTAAAAAATCTTCTTCTCTAGAACCAGAAGTGATAGAGCTAAGTTAATACTGTGAGTTCGTACATTGATAACTGTAGTTTCAAGTTTGTTCATGGCGGAATCAGGGGTGCCCCCCTTGGGACCCAGGGGAGAGGGGTGGGGAGGGGTCCTAATGGGGCCCAAATTGTACATTTCATCTTTTTCTTGAAAATGCCATGATGAATTTTCACCAAACTTGGCAGGTAGCATTCCTAGGGGGATAGAATCTCAATTCCATCAAATGGGCACCATGCTCCACCTGGGGGGCCCCAGGGGTCCCCCTCCCCTTAAGATTAATTAAAGATTTTCTCTAGAACCAGAAGTGATTGAGCTAGTTAATACAATGAGTCAGTATATTGATGGACTGTTGTTTCAGGTTTGTTCATGGGAGAATCAGTTTAGTTTTTAGCAAAAGTTTACTTTTTACCAAAATGATTGAATTAAGAACAAAAATTATCAGTGCATGTTATAAAATGTACATAGCTTAGATTGACAAATGCATTGATGTGAGCATGATCAGAAAGAGATGCTATCATTCATTCATTCATTCATGTTTTTATTTTCATTTCCAATCAATATACATTGCCAATACAAACGTCAAATGATGATATATCTTGTGACATATAATACATATTGTTTCATAAAGGACTCGGTGGAAATGAAAATTGAGAAAATATCTTCAGAACGTACATCATAGATTTGTAGCAGCAACAAGAGACAATTGCGATCCCTTTATGCCATGCTCAAATAGCAGTGAGGATATGTGCACAATGTATTGTAACCATTTGCTCAAACTAGAACAGATCTTGTGGGAACTTCAAAAAATAATTAAAAGTACTTCAGAAAAGTACCTGACAGCTCTGGAGGTGATTGCCCTCTTATGTGTGCACACCCCCTCTCTCTCTTTCTCTTCCTTTTTCTCTTTCTGTCTTTCCTAAGATTGCATTGTATCAGAATAACATGCCAGTTATGAGGTTAAAGCTATAAAGAGAATTGAAGTCTCTTAATAGTGTTCTTTGTAGTGAGATACATTGTATGTTGATTTTCTTCCTATCTCTTTCTGAGAGTAATTGTTCGGTTTTAAAACTGCAACATGTTCACAGTAATGAATGTATGACTGAATCAGTTTGACATATTTACTGCACAAATCATTGTTCCAAGCTGTAAATCAGCCCTCACTTTCTAATGCAGCAACAACTCGAGACAGTGTCACCACAGATGCATGTTACTACCCTCTAAATTTATTTCCGTCATTGTTGTATCAGTAGATGAAATGGAACCATGTGTTCTTCAGGCCTTTGTTCGTTGCAAAGGTATCAGTTTCCACTCCTATGCGCTCTGCCATGGAGATTTGGCATGTGAAATCCATAGCCATTGCTTTTAGTTGATGACATTTTATGATCTTTGACCTGTTATGAAAGTAAGTGGAGTTTTTTCTTTCTACTCCTAGGGTATCGATAGACTGTCAATCTCCATGTGGACTTTAACCCAGGATGTGACCAAAGACTTCTAAGCTGCTCTAATACGTGTTTTCTCACCTGCTGCTCCAGAATGTCTTAGAGCTGATTGGAATGTATTACTTTCTTTGGCTCAATGTTTAGTGTCAATCTCATATTTTTTTGTAAAGTTTTGGCTTTGCAAGACTACTCCATGCTCAGAAGTGGGTATTTTCATCAGAGGTGTACCCCAGGTCAAAAAACCAGCGGGGACTGGTGTGCGTAGTCATGGTAGCCCCATAATGCATCGAAGGAAACTTGTGAGAGTGATAATTGAGTGATGAACACTTGCAGGAGCGATAGTCTTCTTCATCTGGCACTTTTCACCATGCCATTTCATTCCATTCCCTGGTGGCAGAAGCTGTGCCATCTTATCTGGTGTAGGTGATGTCCGAGATCTGGATTGATAATTCCCTTTCCTCATCCGCTGTGTTTGCTGGAATGCATCATGACCATTGCATGTCATGGTTTGTGTGGCAGAAGAGTGGAAGTTTGCTGCAGAGTCTCTGTCTATGTAAGGTCAAGGCGAAATGTGTGAATGCCTATTGGATGACCCTGGTACATTCAGCCATGGATGAAAGTGACCTCATCACGCTGTACATGCAAGTGTTGTGGGGATGCTCAAACATCAGATCTCTGCAAAAGTTGGTGAGAACTGTCTCTGTAGCTAACTTAAGTCACAATTTTGAATTGTTAGGAATATATTATCTCAGTGTTAACTTTGGTTCTTTTTTTTCTTACTCCTGCGCAGTCTTTTGAAATTTGTTTTTGTATGCAATAGGCCCCTACCTGTATGTGACAAAACTCCACAGAATAAATATGGTAGAGAATTGTTGTCCCTTGTCTTCCATGATAGATCTGTTCTCTCTATCTTACTATGGTTATGATAAACCTTATATTGGAGCCTTGAGAGCTGAAAACATACATGTAATGTCAGTCATCATGTTGGCTCATTCACGAGATTTCATACTGTAAACATAATTCAGCTTAAAAAATATCAAACAGCTGTGAGATGTAGGGGCCTTGCTGAGAGTAATGCGAACAGTTACTGCTAAAGTCCAGTTTCCATACATATGTGGATTTTTATGAAGAGAATTGTTGAAAACAATTTTTATTTTCATTTTGATAATATGTATCAGCCTTCTACATTGTTAAGTTCTCAATGCAACTGCAAAAGATGTACAGTTGTATGCATCAAGAGGTAACCTGTGGTATTTGGATAGCCAATAATTGTGCACAAAATCTCTCTTTTTGCACTCTTCTGCATTAGAGTCCTTGTGAATTGAGTGATTTCATCTCATAGATATTGCTAGTGATGCGAAGAAAAAAGTTTGGAAGATAAGGCAGATTTAGAGCTTGTGGGACAACTAAAGGCAACGAGATAGAGACAAATTCAATTTGACTGCAAATATGTGGAAAGGATACAGACATAAGAGTGTTCAAGATTTTTTCTCTTTCATTGCATATCTGCATGAGGTCTTTATACAACGTATGGCATGGTTGGAATCGAGCTTATACCAGTCTTGAGAGGAAAGCAAACTTGGCAGGCTGCAAGCTGTGCAAGCCTCCATTGTCATGGAGTTAGTCACATGACCCTTGCCCTATACTCTGTGTGTGCCCATGTAGTCTTACTTCAAGAATTGAGAGAGGGGGAGCCAACAGGCAAACTGATGAAGCTATTCCATGTTGTGTGTCTTTGGACAGAAGCTTATACCCCATCTTAGCAGACCACAAAACTTGGGTTAGCATTGACTGTACTCACATTTATGAATCCGATTGCTCAAAATAGTCCTTCCTTTCTTAATTACTTGTCAACTTTTGTTTTGTTTTATTTTGTTTTGTTTGTTTGTTTATTTTTTTGCAAACCAATGGGAGAATTGCTTGGTGACAATTCCATTGCTGCAGCTAAATTACATGTGTGCTTGAGACCAATATAATGATATGATGCAGTATTTGGTACCCTGAGGTACAAAAGAGCTGTATCCTTGATTACTAGGATATGGGCAAAAGCAATTTTTAGTGATTTATAGAAGATTTTGTAGCACTAGTGTACATAAACTTCATGAATTCCTGTATAATTATGGATGTTGGGCCTCCCAAGGTACTTTATATATTATAAAGTAAATAAAGTGTCAGTTTCTTTCTTCTAATGCAGTAATGCTACAGTTTAAGTTTGTGCACTCCCTTTTCATTCCCTCAAAACCCTGCAGTACCTTTGGCAAGATTTTTGTTTTGTTTTGTTTTGTTTTTTGCCATAGTGGTCATTGATATTGTAGGGATAGATCAGAAAGTGTGTCCATTTCATGTTATGATTTGAAAGTTTGGCCACGTCATGTAACATGCAGAGGTGGATGTACTATGATGTAGACATCGCACCATGTTCCTAATACGCATGATCTATCTAACTTCCCCCTCAGCCCCCCCCCCCCCCCCTTTCCCCCTTCAAGTTTGGAACTGATAAAACACACATCTTAGGGGTGTATTGGCCTGAATTACGTCAATTTAAAAAAAAAAAAAGTATGTTACACACCTTATACAGCAGGCATGGAGAGTTAAGGGCAAGGTTTTCCCCATCTACAGGTAGAGTCACTTCGTATCACAGATAAAGAAAAGAGTTAATCTACCACTTGTCACTTGTAGACTGTACATCATGACTGAATGAAGATGACAGAAACCAGGAGTGGAAACTGCTCACCTTTTTTTTTTTTTCTTTCTTTTTTTTTTCTTTCTTTTTTTTGGGGGTGGGGGGGGGGGTTCAGAATTAGTAGGGGATGAAACTGACAGAAATAATTTTTTTAGATTGTCATTTGACAAAGAGATTACATCTGACAAAGAGTGATTTCCGTTTTCAGAAAACTGCTGCTATGTTACTGTATTGCTGTAAAGCTGTACTGCTGTTTGCTGATGTTCATATAGATAGTTAATGTGCTAATTAGGCGAGCTTATGAGAGGAAATCAGGGATTGGAGTGTAATGCAGTTAAATAGCACTATTTTTATTTTATTTTTTTTTTGGGGGGGGGGGGGGGGGGGGGAGGGGGTCAGCATCACATCTAAAGTGGTGATGCATACAAGTGTATGTAAATTTTCATGATAAGCTATACAAGTGATATATGGCGGTCAGTTATGCAGAATCTGACATTGATATGATTTTCTTCCTGCATCCTATAAGTGATGATTTTTGTCTTTCATTATTCAGAGTTCATGTATCTGTGCACAGCATTACTAGATGTGTCTTGTACGTCTCAGACATTACTGTAAGTGACTGCAATAGTCAAACAACTTGAACAAGGACCAATTACCAATTAAATACCAAAACATCTTCTGTTTTGAATATTTTACAAGAATAAATATGAAAGCATTTATAGTCACGTGCATGTATAAACATTTTCTCTAAAATCATTGGGTAAAAAACATGACAGTGATTTATCACATTGGGACAGTTCAGCCGTACTGTTCTTATATATTAGTTTACATTGTTTTTCTATGCAAATATCACATTTTGCTCAGTAGGTCAGAGAAGTCATAATTTTTTTTTTTCTTTATTTCTTTACTCATTCTTTTTTTTTTTTTTTGGCTGATTTTGGCCAAATATGAATGATATGTAATCATTTGTATACTGGGAACAACTGGTGCTTGCTTCAGTTCGGGATTCCCCCCCCCCCCCCCTTTCTCCTCCCCCCCCCCCCCCCCCCCCCCTTTCTCTATAGCATTTCCAAGTCATGAATGTGCAGTGGGGGTGTGACATGAATAGG